>NC_141879.1:351708257-352011288 GCF_056163025.1 Triticum urartu | reverse complement strand
TTCTTATCCAATATTTGGGTTTTGTCTGGCCAACTTGATCTATTTATCTTGCAATGGGAAGAGGTGCTTTCTTATGGGTGCTTTCTTATGGGATCAGATCCCAGTGACAGAAGGGGAACCGACATGTATGTACCATTGCCATTAAGGATAACAAGATGGGATTTATTTCTACATAAATAGATCTTGTCTACATCATGTCATCGTTCTTATTGCATTACTCTGTTTCTCGATGAACTTAATACACTAGATGCATGCGGGATAGCGGTCGATGTGTGGAGTAATAGTAGTAGATGCAGGCAGGAGTCGGTCTACTAATCTTGGACATGATGCCTATATAATGATCATTGCTTGGGTATCTTCATGATTATTTGAAGTTCTATCAATTGCCCAACAGAAATTTGTCTACCCACCTTTTGTTGTTTTTCTCGAGAGAAGCCACTAGTGAAACCTAAGGGCCTCGGGTCTCTTCCTTATTATATTTGCCTTTGCGATCTATTTTTATTCACTTTTATTTTCACATCTATTAAACCAAAAATACAAAAATACCTTCGTGCATTTTTTACTTATTTATTTCATCCCGCGTTCCCGTGAGATCTATCTATCAATTTATTCCAACTCTCTCGCGCCCATTTGCCAATTTCTGGCACCGTTACCCGAAAGGGATTGACAACCCCTTTAATACGTCGGGTTGCGAGTATTTGTTATTTGTGTGCAGGTGCCATTCACGTAGTGTTGCGTGGTTCTCCTACTGGTTCGATAACCTTGATATCATCACAGAGGGAAATACCTACCGTTGATGTGCTGCATCATCCCTTCCTGTTTCGGGAAATACCGACGTAGTTCTATTAAACATCAGTGGTGGACGCGGTGGTAGCTAACGGCGGCGGCGGTGGCGCTTGGTCATGAGTTGGGGAGCGATGATGAGGAGGGAAGAGAGGATGGGAGTGAACGGGTTGGGTTGGGGGATGTGCATGGCGATGTCCTGGGGCTCGAGGCACAGACAAGCAGGGTGGAGGTGGCCGGGTGCGTGCTCACACGCGTCGCCACGCTCGTGTTGTCCTCCTGGCACGGTGGAGAAGATGACTGGTAGGGCCAGTGGGCCAGGCCAGCGCAGTGCCAGGCCAGGTAAGTGGCCCAGGTACTATTCTCTCTCTCTCTCTTTTATTTTAGTTTTTTGTTTTCTACTTCTACTGTAGTTTTGAGATTTAGGACAAATACCAGGGCATTTTCTAAAATCCTAAAAATAATCATGGACACTTTCTGAATTATCTAAGCGGCCCATAAATGATTCCAACATTATTTCAGCACTTAAATTATTTATAGTATTTAAATGCTCAAAGTCAAATACAATATGATTTAATTCAAAATTCGAGAGTGACCTAGAAAATGTGCACCATTGTGGTGGGAAACCATGACAACCTATGGGGCCATCAGCCCCTTGTGGTTCGGTAGGGGGGTGAACACATTGCACAAAGAGCAGAGAGCGTCGCGCAGCCCGACAAAGATCACACGGGCAGTTTTACCTAGGTTTGGGCCGCCGCGAGGCGTAAAATCGTACTCTTGCTTTGGTGGATTAATGAGGGACTATGGTGGAGACGCAGCGCTCTTGCCCGATAGGGTTGCCTCGGGGTTAGAGCAGCTACGCGTGTATGAGTGTACAAGGGTCCGAATCCTTTCTCTGGTTGCCATGGCCCTCCTTTTATAGATCAAGGGGTTACCACCATGGCAAATTAGTCATTGTGCAGTGATTTGATAGTGAACAATGCTGTCATACCTAACTCTGCATACAGGTCAGGGCACATTAAATGCGCAGCTTAGTGTCAGATGATGGCGCAAACCGACAAGCCTTGCCGGGCCGTTTGGCCACCTCCTCCCCTGTCTGTATGAAACGTCTCTGGACGGATGTCATTTGGAGGTGATTTCCATAGGAAGTGGTTGCCAAGTGCCAAATAATAGCCACTTAGTCACTTAGGGGCTCGACACCGCACCGATCAGTGACTTGCGTAGCTGTGAGGTGGAGCGGTGGAGCCTTGGCAGGGTAGTCCGCTCTCCATCGTGCCTGGCAGGCCTGCCGGGACAGTCTTGAAACTTGCCTTTGGGGCAACCTCGACCTCGTCAGGCTCGCCTTCCCAGCAAGGGAGGTTTTTCCTTGGTGGTATCTTGCTTCTTTAGCTTGACTTGATCTTCTTGATCCGCCCTTTGATTCTAAAGGAAATATGCCCTAGAGGCAATAATAAAGTTGTTATTTTATATTTCCTTATTCATGATAAATGTTTATTATTCATGCTAGAATTGTATTGATTGGAAACCTAAATGCATGTGTGAATACATAGAGAAACAATGTGTCCCTAGTGAGCCTCTACTTGACTTGCTCATTGATTAAAGATGGTTAAGGTTTCCTAACCATGGACATGAGTTGTCATTTGATAACGAGATCACATCATTGGGAGAATGATGTAATGGACAAGACCCATCCGTTAGCTTAGCATATTGATCGTTCAGTTTTATTGCAATTGCTTTCTTCATGTCAAATACATATTACTTCGACTATGAGATTATGCAACTCCCGGATACCGGAGGAATGCCTTGTGTGCTATCAAACATCACAACGTAACTGAGTGATTATAAAGATGCTCTAAAGGTATTTCCAAAGGTGTTTGTTGAGTTGGCATAGATCGAGATTAGGATTGGTCACTCCGAGTATCGGAGAGATATCTCTGGGCCCTCTCGGTAATACACATCATAAGCATGCAAGCAAACGACTAAGGAGTTAGTCAGGAGGTGATGTATTATGGAACAAGTAAAGAGACTTGCCGGTAACGAGATTGAACTAAGTATGAAGATACCGAAGATCGAATCTCGGGCAAGTAACATACCGATGGACAAAGGGAATTACGTATGTTGTCATAACGGTTTTGACCGATAAAGATCTTCATAGAATATGTAGGAGCCAATATGAGCATCCAAGTTCCGCTATTGGTTATTGACTGGAGAGGTGTCTCAGTCATGTCTACATAGTTCTCAAACCCATAGGTCCGCACGCACACTGTTCGGAGTCTCGGATGATGATATTGTTTTATATGAGTTATGTGATTTGGTGAACGAATGTTGTTTGGAGTCCCTGATGAGATCACGGACATGACGAGGAATCTTGAAATGGTCGAGAAGTAAAGATTGATATATAGAACTATAGTATTCGGACATCGGAAGTGTTCCGGGGTGTATCGGGTATTTATCGGAGTACCGGAGGGGTTACCGGAATCCCGGTTGGGAATATATAGGCCATATGGGCCATGAGAGCGGAGCAAACTAGCCCACAAGGGGTGGCGCACCCCCCTTATGGCAGAAGGCCGAATTGGGAGAAGGAAAAAGGGGATTCGCCCCCTTTCCTTTCTCTCTCCCCTTTTCTTTCTTCTTCGGTGAAATAAGGCAGGGGCGCGCCACTTGGGGAAACCCCAAGTAGGATTCGAATCCTACTTGGGGTGCACCCTGGTTGCCTCACCATGCTTCTTTGTCATGAACTTAGTCCTAATAGTATTTGCATATCTATGTGTAGATCAATGGCCCATGCTACCGTTCCCTTGAATTTTAATGCGTTCCTAGAGAAAGCTAAGTTGAAAGATGATGGTAGCAACTACACGGACTCACTACAAAAAATACACTTCCGTGATGATACGTGTTTGTCACAGTAGGTCACGTTTTCTGTCATGCATGTACATCCATGACAATTTTATGACAGAATCAAGATAGTCATACTTGTGCTGTCGTAGAAGTGTTCCATGACATTACCAAAATTGTCATCACGGAAGTGTCGACTTCCATGACGATAAATCACGCGTCACAGAAGTGCTTTCGTCAAGGGTGACCTACACATAGCAGCCACCGTAACGGAACACCGTTAAGCTATCGGGTCCGGTTTTGGATCCGATAACCCGTAAAAAGCCCCGACCAATGGGGATTTTCCACATGTAAAATCATCATTTGATGGAGGAAACACGTGTCGGATCATCGTTGGGACAGATGTCATCCACTCATTGGACCCAAAGCGCCTATGATATGTCAACACGTGGCACGGCCCAATAGAGGCCCATTCCTGTGAAAAGGTCAGCCTGTTTGACTTGGTCAAAAGGTGGCGGGCCGGCCCATGGCAAGCCTTTTAACGGCCTATTCGCATATAGCCCATTTACAGCTCGCTAACCCAGGGCCCGTTTACGACCTATCCAAATTAGGCCCAGTAGCGTCATCTGGGCCGTCCAATATAATTCTAGCCCGTTTTAACTTCCGGCCCATGTATGGCCCATGATGTCTTTCGGCCCATATGAGGCCCTTAGTAACCCTCGGCCCATTAACGACCCATGGTAAAACTGGTCCATAATGAACAGTGTATCACTTTTTACCCATTAATGGCCCATTATTCCGTTGGGCTGTTTCCAGCCCATGTTATCTTTCGGCCTTCTCAGGGCCCATTTATTCTTGGGCTCATTTCCAGCATTCGTTTACTTTCGGCCTGTTACTATCATTTTCTGCTTGTGGGCCAAATTCAGCCCGTGGTTACAGTCGGCACGTTTGTGGCCCGTTAATACGTTGGGCCGTTTTCATAGTGTCATCAAATACGTCCAATTAATAACGGCCCGTTATGGTCGGCCCATGAACAGACAATTTCAACTCTAGCCCATTTACGGCCATAATGTGGTCTGTTATTGGCCCATGTTTGGCCAACCGATCATACGGCCCGTAGAACGCCCATTGATGATACGGCCCATAGAAGGCCCATTGTGTCTATGGCCCGTATAAGGCCCATTGTTTCGATGCCCCGTAGAAGGTCCATTGTTTCTATGACCCTTAGAAGGCCCATTTTTCTATGGCCCGTAGGAGGCCCATGTTAACTACAGTAAATATGTAGCCCATGGTTAATGTGGCCTAGTTTTAAAAAATAGGTTATTGCGGCCACTAGCAAACCATGGAAAAAGAACAACACTGACTACAAGAAAACAAATAAGCAAGACAATAAGGAAATAAATAAGCAAGCAACTTATGCTAGGATATCATGGCTATTACACATATTACATCCATTGGGCATCAAAGTTCTCCACCAGTGCAAATATAGGGAACAAAGCAGCATATAAACGTCGCAGCAAAACAAGTCCAGAAGTGAAACCACTTTAGAAGAGCTCAAGAAACAATATCCAGGGTACCCATAATGGTGGCAAGATGCTTAGCAAGCTTATTAACTTTCTCTTGTTTGGCGCTTAAATCCTCCAGCACTTGCTGTTGCACCAGAAAGTATGCATCTGAATTCTGCAGGGACTTCCTCAGTCCTTCAGCTTCCTGTCGCATAACATCTGATCGATGTCTTTCAACTTGAAGTTGAGACTCAAGAAGCCAAACTGATTCAGGCAGTGAGTTCGAAGAGCTGGTGCCAGCAGTAGTAGCCAGTAACTCGAACACTACATCAAGACAAGACTTTGGGGTTGTCTCAGTGTCTTCAATATAGTTTTCTTGGAGACCAACAGGGATGTCTCACTATCTTGAACCTTATCTGCATTACTTCCTTTACCATTTCATAATGGGTACTCTTCTCCAATATTTTATCCGCGTTCTAAAAGAGAAACAAACAAACACATCACATCACATGTTTACAATGTAGTATATGAAACTCATTTTGGTAAACCAGTTCAGTAGTAAGGTGGACAGGATAACAGCATGAAACAAACATATATCTATGTAGTATGGTCACTGTATGGTCTATATGTTTCTAGTTTATGTTGCCAAATCAAGATAGATACAGTTAGAATCATATCTATTTAAGACAAAGCAACATAGACAGAATATAAGTGTGGGAAACTACACAGCAATAACAACACTTGTAATGTGCATGGCATGAGAACATAACTGTTTATTCAATTGAAACTGAAATCAACATAGAGCAAGTTACAACAGCAAACACGTTAAAGAAACAGGTTTAAAACATACCTATTGCGCCATTCGAGTTTCATTTGCATCCTTAAAATTTGAAATTAGTTGGTATGAGTAAATACAATGATGCAAGAGCAAAGTAGTATGAACCATAGCTACAGAACCTGACCTGAGAACAATTCTTCTTCTTCTTTAAGCGTTGACTTGGGGTTCGGACTGGTGGTCCTTGTGCTTTGGTCACTGCAGTTGCCTTACTAACTGCTCGTGTTTGGGTGCTCTGTGGTGGAGACGGTGCCGTGTCAACGGGAACTGGGTTACTATCTACTGGGGTTGGGGTTAGAAGGGGTGTAGCTGGTTCTCTGTCCAACTAGGTAGGGGTACTATCTGCGTGTGTCTGGGTTATGTGTGGTGGGGCTAGTTCTTGGGCAAGTACAACCATGGTTCTATCTCCATGGACAGGTAGCATGATCTTTTTTGAAGACCTTGTTTTTACTCCCACAGATACTGCCATCACCCCCTCCAATTGAAATGGCTGATAAACAAGAAAAGTAATTGAATGTACAAACATTGTAAGATAGACAGGTCCAATCGATAGTAGGGAAGAAAACATGGCATAAAATAATTCACATTTATGTTGTCTAACCAAACAGAATAGCATGACATAATTTCACATATATGATGGCTAATTAAACAGGATATCATGACACAATTTCACATGTATGATGGCTAACTAAACATGATAGAATGACATACTTCACATATGATGACTATGTAAACAGGATGACATGATATAACTATACTATGTGTCTATTAAAGTGATTGGCATGCCGTAAATCACAAACATGTCGTGGATGGAAACATGATGGCATGATATAATTCACGAATAGAATGACATAATTCAAAATATGATGACTATGTGAACATGATGAGATGATATAACTATATTATGTCTTTAGAAAATGGGTTGGCATGCCATAATTCAGATACATGTTGTCTATGTAAACATCATGGCATGATATAATTCAAATATATGATTTATATACTAAGTAAGTGAGCAGAGGGCAATCGCATATATGATGTGTCAACTAAGGAGATCGCATTCAATATCGTGTATATGATGTAAAAACTAAGCATTGTGATACAACATATGCATGATATGAGTAATATAACCCTGCCAAGTTTGAGCATACACCTCAGGGGGATAATAGGATTGGTCATCTGCCTCTGAATCCTCCTCTGAAGAGCTATCTGTAACCAACAAGATATCTGCTTTAGCAGGTAGCATTGTCTGCTCTGAAGACCTTGTTTTCACTCAAGATTTCTCCATCACCAATTCAAATGGCTGATGCACATGAAGAGCAGTTGAATATACAAACATTGTCGACAAAAGCAATGAGAAATACAAAAAAAGGACGGCATGATATAATTCACATATATGACGATTGGCTAAACAGCATGGCAATGCATAATTCGCATATATAATGCCTTGCAACAAGATAGCATTGCATAATTCACATATATAATGTCTTGCAACAAGATGGCATTGCATAATTCACATATATGGTAATTAGACACTAAACAGGCGTCATTCACACAAAGCATGTCTAAACTAAGCAAATGACATAGCAATGCAAGATACCACACACACGATATGAGCAACATAACCCTGCCAAGTTAGAGCATGCACCTCGGGGGGGGGATAGGACTGGTCATCTGTCTCTGAATCCTCCTCTGAGGAGCTATCTGTAACCAGCAAGACATGCACTTTGTCAGATAGCATTGTCTGCTCTAAAGACCTTGTTTCCACTCCAGATTCTTCCATGACCGTGCCGAATGGCTGATGCACTAGAAGAGTAATTGAATGTACTAAAATTGTTGACAAATTTAACACGTAATAAAAAATGATGTCATGATACAATTCACATATAAGATGACTGGCTAACCAGGGTGGCATTGCAAAATTCACATATATGATGCCTGGCTAAACAAGATAGCATTGCATGATTCACATATACGATAAAGAAACTAAACAGATGGCATTGACATAAAACATGTCTAAACTAAGCAGATGACATCTTTGATGTATACAGTAAGCAATGCAAGGCACCATATGCATGATATTACCAACATCAGCATGCCAAGTTAGAGTGAAGACCTCATGGGGTAAATAGGAGTGGTCTTCTGCTTCTGAATCCCCCTCAGAACAGTTATCTTCCTCTTGATTACGATCCGAAATGGGTGGAGGGGGGATGCCTTTGCGCCCACCATGGAGCGAAGTCTGCATGAAATTTTATTTGCCATGCAAGGCTCGTCTCTTTTGCTCTACATGTTCAGTTCCGTTGTGTACAATAACTGACATGCATAGGAATAAAACATAGTGAGATTATGTAAGAAGTGCATGCACAAATCCAAAGTGATGGTAGCAAACTGTG
Organism: Triticum urartu; assembly: GCF_056163025.1. Lineage (NCBI taxonomy): Eukaryota > Viridiplantae > Streptophyta > Magnoliopsida > Poales > Poaceae > Triticum > Triticum urartu. The sequence continues at coordinate 352,002,940 of NC_141879.1, read as the reverse complement.
GATAAACCCAAAACCAATGATAGCAGGTAGATAATAGCTTTAGTCAAAAATACAGATAATGGCTCCTTTAATGTTTGTTTGCACCCAACATGAAACTCATAGTAGACACCCGAGATTAACCAGATAGTAGACAGATAGTACTGATTGCTGCCGCAATATGTACCCCACAACCATTTAAAAACTCAAGTTTCAGCATAAGTTTGGACCTGACTCGGAGTCTAATAGGAGAACACGACGATAAAGTAACATGTCATCATATTAAGCGATGCATAACGTAAGCAGACATAGAAGAGTGCGACCTCTCTTGCGGACCCGTGTAGTCCTCAAGGTCATCTGCTCAGTTGATGATGGTAATGAAGTTGTGTGGCTGCCGGTGGCGGGGAAGAAGATCTGAGGCGGCGAAAGACAGTCTAGAGAGCGGATCCCTGCTGTGGTGAACCCTTCCGTCGTTGGAGCAGCTGAGCTGGGGTGGAACACAACACAAAACATAGGATTTCTGCCAATCTGGCTGTTTGGTTCACAAGAATTGGAAGATCAGAGGATGCAAAGAAGCATGGTGAGATTAAGTCAAACCACAATAAAATGTATGGTTATAATGCTATTATGGTACTATCTCTTAGTCTTGTGCTCCATGAATAGGAATTTGAAAAGGAGGACAAGTGGAAATTAAAATTCCTATGGTTTTTCTTTCAAGGAGACACTAAAGGAACAAATCCTACAGTTTTCCTTTGCTCCATTCCTCTGCACCAAATTCATGAAAAGTAGTACCATAGGAAACTTTCCAACTCCTATGTTTTTCGTTCACTTTTCCTTTCAACCACCGGCGATTCTAGTAGGCAGGCTTGAGGAAGGAAAAGCCTACATTAAAAAATGTTTTTGTGCTACTTCTATTACTTTGGACCCAGGCCACTGCCCTACTACCTCAACTCCCAGGGCCATCGACAAATGCACAGCTCAAACGCGCAGACATAAATAATGATGGCGTTCAAGAGAGTCCATCACGGATAGCTAAGTTGCCTGGTACCTTACTTCTTGTCATATAGTAGGATAAAATAATCGTATTTCCCATTACTCCGTGTGCTCAGTGGACAATATATATAACATGTAGAGTAAAAAAGATATGCAACAAGTGTACAACCTCTTTGGTGAAGCCATGTCGATCTCAGCGTGATTGGGTTGGCCGGTGTAGCGACCCGACCTCAGACGGTCAAGTCTCTGTGCTTCAGTGTCATCCCTGGATCAGTAATGCTGACACACACAGTACTCGAAGGATTTATAACAGAGTATCAATCACACAGTTGTTACATCGAAGGTCTCAAGAGAGAACTTATTACAATAAATATGGCTTAAGGCCATCTAAATAAGATAACATCGGAATACTTGGAAGATAAAGTGAGTCCATCAACTCCAACGGCATAGCTGCGTGCACGACAAACGACCTAGCGCACCTTACTCTTAGTATGAAAAGTATGCAACATGATATGTTGCAGCCCGAAACGGGTCAGCACATGGAATATGCTGGCAATATAACACAGTAGAGCAATGAGCAGATAAATGCTATCACTACATGCATATATGGCTGGTGGAGGCTCTATGGTTATACTGTTTTGCGAAAAGCCAATTTTTCCCTACAACAAAGGAATATATTTTATCTAACTATTATGGTAGTTGAAACATCATTGACAAGGTTCATCCAACTCAATCCCAATTAAAGTAGTCATTAACATCCCAACAAATTAATTTAGAGTGATGAGATCAAATCAATAATTCAAGTACCAGATACTCAAGATGTCCATAACCGGGGACACGACTAACCATGATTAGTTTATACACTCTGCAGAGGTTTGCGCACTTTTCCCCACAAGACTCGATCTCCTCCATTGGATTTCTCGCACTACATGGTGTTTGAGAAACATATGACCGACACACAGTCTTTCAGAGGCATTAACTCTTTACTCTGGGTGGACAGTTACACCTACTTTCCCCTACATCTGCTAGCCCACCACTGAAAAGAGGTCATGCAACATACTCAACTATGCTAGAGCCCATAATAGCTTGTGGCTGCACACGGAAGTTTCTAGCATGAATAATCTTATGATCCCTTTAAGCCTGGTTGGCGGATCGTAGGATGATCACACGGGTACTCCGGGATATCCTAGGACAACACTGGATTCTCCAGGTGCCCACAAGCAATCCACCCAGATGTGTATTAAAGTTGCCACCTTAAGTTGAACCATTAATTAACAACTTACATCTGTCATGGATACACTCAAACCCAATCCACGTCTACAAGCATAGCATGGCAATATAAGCATAGCACAGAAGTAACTCCCAAGGGTTTGATAATAAAATAGGTAATAGGTTCTACCTCATCAACTACATCCCAAAACCCACATGTTAAGAGATCCTACTCATGCAATGTTTGAGGATTGTAACTAATGCATAAAAACTGGGTAATAAAGGGGTATGATCGAAGTGTTACTTGCCTTGCTGACGATTTGCAAATCCTAAAGACTCGTAGTAGCACGCTTTGCACTCATGGAATTCTATCACAACAAACAATAGCATACATAAGCAATCAAGAAAAGATGCACGGGTAAAACTCAAATAAGAAGATCTAACTAGAAAGTTCAACTGAAGAACTCCGGTTTGCAAAAAGAATCAAATCAAACGGAGCAACGAAACTCAAACTATGAAAGAAACAAGATCCGTTTACTAATCTGGACTACAGTAAAATTTTACAGTACCAAAATCTTGTTCAAGTTGGTTAAACAGAAAGAGGGCTTCGAGACGAAGATCTAGGCGTTTGTTTCACCTGATTTGGATAAACGAGCAAAAAGATAAACTAAAACGAAGATCAGGGCAGAAATCGTGATCGAAAATAATCACGGATAAACCCTGGAAAATAAAACGAGACGAACAGGCTAACGAATGAACGTTCGCTATTTGCGGTTAACTGACGAACAGTGTTCGTTAAAATGAACGAACGGACGAACGTCCGCTAAATAACTAAACAAAGAAAACCGAACCGAACAAAATAAAAAACGCATCCAGGGTTTCTAAAAAAACCGATCGGTTTTACCTAAACCGAAAAAAATCTCGGGCGTCCGACTCTGGCAAGATCTAGCGAACGGCGGCGGCTCCGGCGTGCTTGCGCAGGCAGCGTGGCGAGGCGAGGCGGGGGGTTTGCCGCGGCGCAGCTCGGCAGGAGCGGCGGCGGGCGGCGACGCGAGGCGGCGGGGTTGGAGGCCGCGGCGGCGCGACTTGGGGTCCACGGGGGTGCGGCGGCGCTATTTAAGGAGGGGGAGGGGGCTCGGCCTCGAGAGTAGTCCTGGGCAGCGATGGCGGCTCGCCCGTGTCCCAACCGGACTGGGGCACGGCGGCAGAGGCGGTGGCGCGGTGCGGGCCGGCCTGGCTCGGCTGGGCCTTCGGCCCAGTCGGGCATTGACTTTTTTAAAACAGATTTCGCCGGAAGAATCCTAGAAAATAAAATAAAAATCTAAAAATACCAAAACAAATTTTCACCGTCTAAATAGAATATTTAGAACAAAGTGAACATTTTCTTGGCCTAAAAATGCAATTTTGAAAAGTGCATATTTTTCTAATTCAAATAAAATAGAAATAAATCCAAATAAAATTATTTATTTGATTTTAATATTTTTCCTCCAATATTTCATTTATTTTGGAGAGGTCATATTATCTCCTCTCATATATTTTAATATGAAATATTTTTAGAGAGAAAAATAATTAAATCCTAAAATGATCCCCGTTTCAATATTTGATAAAAATTAAAATATGAAAATTGTGAAATCCCCAACTCTCTCCGTGGGTCCTTGAGTTGCTTAGGATTTTTAGGATCGCAAAACAAAATGCAATAAAATATGATATGCATGAATGATCTATGTATAACATTCCAAATTGAAATTTTGGGATGTTACAGCCGGTGAGGATGCTCCGACTGACTTGGCTGTTGGAGGAGGGGAAGAAGATCTTAGGCGTCTGGAGATGGAGCCTGAGGTACGGCTCCGCTGTGATGGAGGGTTTCGTCGTTGGAGCAGCTCCGGTGAGTTGTACGACGCCAAGGCTGAAGTAGGACAAGAGAGACAACGTTAACCTGAGTGGAATTCTAATACCATCTCCAATAGATGACGTAAAATACATAACCACAAAGTGCTAGATGTAAAATACATCAGCCACACATCTCTGAACTTAACTGTCGAAACTGAATTTAACTGTCGGATTTGAACTTGACTGTCGAAACTGAATTTTGCTGTCGAAACTTAATTTCACTGTCGAAACTGAACGCACTAGAGGTGAGGCTACACGTCAGTCGACTGACTTTTTCATCTCTGGTCAGTTGATTTTTCAGCATTTGGATACGAAATCAAGGCCTGCAGTTCATCTTCAATCTCCACCCCCCTCAGCCGCCAGCCACCACCGGCCAAACAGCCGCCCGCGACCGGCGGTGCACCGCCCCGCCCGCCCTGAAAACACTCCAAACCGCCGGTCCGCCGCCGCCCCTGCCATCCCTCTAGCCCCCCCCCCCCGTTCAGAGCTTTTTCTCTGGCGATCCCCACGCCACTGCCCAACCACCGTCCCCACCCTGAACCCTAAGATAGATAGTGGGGTACCTTTCCGGCGAGCCCCCTCCCCGCTGCGGCTGGTTCTTCCTTAACTCCGGCGAGCCCCCCACCCCCTGAAAATCGACTGACCCAAAAGTCAATTCACTCGACTGAAGTGTAGCTAAATCGGAGCAGCATCGCAAGCAAGAGCAAGAGCGAGAGCAGCAGTGCGACCAAGAGCAAGAGCAAGAGCAGACAAGGCAGGGGACCGAGAGCAAGAGCAGAGCAGCAGCGCAAGCAAGAGCTAAAGCAGCAGCAGCTCATACTGATGTGGACGTCGCCGCCGAGGGAGCGACACCGTGGAGGAAGTGGCCGGCGACGCCGCCGTGGATGGAACCACTCCGTGTCGGCTCGGGACCGAGCGCCGGCAGCACCGTGAGATCGAATCAACAAGAAAATGCGGCGATTAGTGTACAACCTCTTTGGTGGTGCCGATTAGGCCGCATCTTCATCCGAGGAAACGGTGATGATGATGCTCTTCCGGTGGTGCAGGTGAAGACGGTGGTGTGGGAATGGAGGTGGTGTGAAAGATGAGGGGAACGTCGAGGCAGCTCCTTGGAGGTGGAGGACGGGGTGGCTGAACCGGCGGGACGACCAGATCGACGACGGATCCTCATCCGGTACGGTGGATGAGGGACGTCGAGATGTTGCTGTGGACAATGTCGTCGGAGAAGAGGCTCCGGTTGGGTGGCGGACGAAGGAGGGTGTGGGGCTTCGCGGGTTTTCCCGGCCTCGGTGTACGAATGGGTGGGCGGATGGGATGGGAGTGGGGAACCATGGCTTAGGGACGCGCTTGTCCGAAATGTGGGGTAAGTTACAAATGTACCCCCACTGATTTGAGGCGGTTCTTTCGGTTCAGGGGTATCACGGGCATTTCACGTGTCGGGATTTCACAGGAGGTGGGATTTTTCGCGCGTTGTAATTTTGGAATAGCAAGGCGCGGGTTGAGATGGAGGGAGTTGTCAGAGCACAACGAGACAAAGATTTATCTTAAATATTTCGGGGTAACAAGGCACGGGTTGAAGAGGCGGGAGTTTCGCAGCACGATAGAAAGAGACGCTAGCTTGAAATTTTGGCATAACAAGGCGTGTCTTGAAATATCGGGAGAACAAGCTTAACATGTACCAAAAAAGACAATTTAGACTAGTATGATATACTATGTACAATGTGTTTAACACGCACAACACACACACAAACACCATTTAGACTAGTAAGGTACACGTGCATTGCACGCATGATATTTGGCAACCAAATTATGAATAAATACCACATGATAGCATGTAAGCTTTGAGTCATATATGCATGATGTAGATGTTCGTTTAATTCTTATAGTTCATTTCATTCAAAATCATCTAGTTTTTATGAGAAAGCTAATCTATTTTAAGATTCGTGGAATTGTGCATTGTAAGGCATGAAGTAAAAACATATCATGTAGAAAAACATTTGGGCAATTCTAATAAGGAAGATTCTAGAACAAAGAAGAAGTGCTTGTGTTTTGAGGTTTGTGCATTATGCTTAAGTTCAACCATAGAGTCTTCGAGATTGTACATGTGGCAAAATCTGGTGGAATCTAGATGATATCCAACGACCAGTAGTGCTCAAATTTGCCAGCTCTGCACCATCGGATTGGCCTCATCCAATGACCACCTTTCAAAGTTAAAGTTATCCGCACACTATATAAAAAATAATATATATAGGGGTATAGATATAGATATGTGATGCGAAAGCCACCCATAATCTCCAATTAGAATAGTGTGTCCATGCACAGATGTAATGTGGCCAAACGGTGTCTGCCATCGTTATCTCAAATTCAAACTAGGCTGACCTTGTTCAATGTGTATACATTACAACATGCTCGTTTCCAAACCACACCGCGCAGATCTCCGTTATATTCATGCATGCATGGGTTTCAAACAACATGATCTCTTATTCAAATATTTGAATTCAACTTTACATTGATTATGACCTCACCTAGTCTTTTACACCCACACATTGGTCTTCTCTTTATAATTGTACCACTAACTTTATCTCGTGCATGCATGCACACACACTACCAGTCGGCATTATCCATCACACACATGCAATATTTTTCTTCAGGTCGGTATCCCATGAAGGCACACACACACACATCCCCCTCTCCATCATATCGGGCATTCTTTATCTCTCACGTGCATGCGCAATGATCGATGTTCCTCTATGTGTGTGTGTGTGTATATAGCTAGGTCTTTCATAGTTTTCCACATAAACCGATCAATCTATATATCTAGTGAGGTCTCACCCTCTTTCCCACGTCCACATCGATCAATCTATACCTCTCATATAGGATTACATATATAGCTAATACACCCACATTAATTATATATCCAATGCCCCCCTCTCATCATCCACGCCTTCCGCTTCATCTCTCAGACACGCGCACAATGGCGGAGATAGGGTGCAGCAAGGGCACTGCCCCCCCCCCCTAACATCACTATATATCGAGGCTAATATGAATGTGATCATTAGACAATTGCTGGTAAAAATGGTTTAATTTGATGAATTGGCCCTCCTCGTAAAGGATTAGCAATGCTTGCCCCCCTAGCTCATGGGACATTTTTCATGGCTTCGCCACTGCGCACAATAGCGCACGTTCTCGCCACCTCTCTCTAAATATCTGTAACACCCCAGATGTAAAACTTCCCATTTTGGCAATATATCCATCTTGTTCTTCATCTATTCTAAGTGGTTTTCCTCTTTGTGGGTTTCTTTTTGGGTTTGTTTTGTTTGTCTTTGCTTTTCTTGTCTTTGCTTTGTCATATCTCTTTTGTCATCCATTGTTGCACTATGCCCTCATCATATGTTTGCACCATGTGCATATCTATGTTTGTGTTGGGCTTATGTCAACTTGCTTTTCCATGACATTCATGCATGATATGTTGTTGCATGTTCTATGTGTGTTCCATGCATCACCACCTCCATGCATCACAACCTCTCCTTCTATTCCTTTCTTTTCACAAGTGTCACTTTCCCTTCTCTTTTAATGTTCATCTTCTCCCTGTAAATCTTCCACCATGTGTAAGTCCTCTCTGCCAATTTTCAACTCATTTGAATATGTTTTGGTTAGGTTAAAAATTGACTCAAGTTTGAATTTAATTCAAACTTGATTTAATTTTCTTCCTTTAAAAATCCCCAAAGCAATTTAATCAAATGGCCCATAATTCCCGGAGCTTGAGGATATTTTTCTATCTGCAAAACTCCTCTCCTAGCCCCTGGCCCTTTTATTTTTCCTTGCAGGTGCTTATTAGTTAAACAGCAAATAAAGGGAAAGGGAGAAGGCCTTACCTGGGCCACCCGCAGCCAGCAGCCCACCTAGGCACCAGCGCAGCCCATCCAGCCTGCTTGCGATAGGAGCGTCGTCACCCCTGTACGGAAGCTCATCCATAGGAGCCACGTCGGCGTCCGGTCGATTTGACGGCCGGAGAAGCTCCCTAGACCCCATATAAGCTTGTCCCCCGCGTCCTAGGGTTCCTCCTCGACCGATCCCCCTCCTCTACCTGCCTCACCGCCGCCTAGTTTACCGCGGCGCGCCGTGCCCTCACCCTGCCCGCCATGGCCTCGCCGAGCAAGAGGTCGAGCTCGGGGTAGCCGTCCACGTCGTCTCTGACCCGCCTGCTGCCGTGGAGTGGGCCGTCAAGTTCCTCTCCGTCCCCTTCCTCGTTGCACGTGACGCCACGGCCCCTGGATCGACCTCCCCAACCCCGTCTTCTTCCTCTGTTGCATCTTCTTCTCGGACCCGAAGCCTCGCCAAGTTCAGTACTGCCGCGTGTCGTCTCCGTCGAGTCCCCGGCCTCGTATTCTTGTCCTTGGTGAGCTAGGTAACCTCCCTTCCGTCCCTGATCCTTCTCGTGCCGTCTAGTTCACCAAAGGTGCCGCTCCTTCCATGTTTTTCGCGTGTTCTCGGTGCTCCGGCAAGACCACTAGCTTTATTGTAGTTGATGTTGTTGTCGTAGCGTGTCCATGCCCTCCGCCCCGGATCGTCTCGCCGCACTGCTTCCCTGCGTTAGGGCACGCGTTCGCGCACTCATCCGCACGCAAACGCTCCTTGCCGTGGGCCTTTTTCTTCCCTGCTAACCGTGCCTCGTCATGGCCCCGAGCCGAGCGCGGGCTTGTGCCCGAGTGCCTGCACACTCGCGAGCCACCTCCACTCGCTCGCTGGAGTCCCCACAGATTCCCGCACACTCGCCTTTGTTCTGCTCAGTGTGCCTCGCCTCCATTCGCGCACATGCTCAGGGCCTCGCCAACTCCTACCCGAAACCTCGCCATCGCCTGAGGAGAGCACGAGCTCGTCCTCGAGAGAACTCGCGCGTGCACACCCCGCAGTTGGTCCGCATGCACACACACACACACACACATCTATACCCCTTTCCGCACGCCCGCCATGGTTCTGCATTGCAAGCCGTCGCCGTCTAGCTCGTCTCTGCCGGCGCCGGTGATTTTCTGTGTTGTCATGGCATAAGGCTCGGCCTTCTGGCTCTGGTTCAAAAGGAACCAGGCGCCCACTCCATACACACCCGCCCTCCTTAGCGCAGTGGTTGACCACGCATGCCCACACCGGGGATACTCGGGTTCGATCCCCCGCGGGCGCGGTTTGATTCCCCTTTTTTTCTTTTTGCTATATGCGTGAGGATGACAGAAGGGTCCCACCAGTCAGCCTCTCAGCGCCCTCCTCTTTCTTTTTTCCCTTATCCCCGCATTTTCCATTTATGACAAGTCCTCATTTTCCATTTCGGGCAAGTCCATATCTGGATGTTTTCAAATAAGGAAAATGTCATTTCTGTCATATTCCATTTAAGGCAGTTTCTAACTTATTGCACTTGTGACTACAGCAACCCCAGCATATTATATATGTTTTTGGGGTAGAAAAATCCCACCAATCCAGTGGTGGCATTATTTTCTGCATTTAAGCAAGTTTGCATAAATGTCATTTTACATCATAGTGCTGTTTTGGCATTTTTGTGTGATTTATTTGAAACATGCTATGAGGTGGTTTGGCACATGGTTAGCTTCATTTTCATGTCTACTTCATGCTAGAGTTTGTTCCATGCCATGACATGCCTTGTGGTGAGTTAATCAAGCTTGTAAACATGCCATGTTGAATCTGTTTTTGTCATGCCCTGGAATTTCACCAAGTCTGTAACCTGATTATGTTTTTGCCATGTTCACATGCTTGCAATTGTATTTTCTGATCCCTTTTGGCTCAAGGTCACTAAGGGACTTTTGTTAAGATCTTTGAGTAGCTTCATGTCATGCCTTACTTTGCCATGTTAAGTTCCTGTAGCATGTAGTTTTCGTGCTCCAAAGTGTGCTACCTGATCTGAAATTCCAGGCTTGTGCTAATTTCACTAAGTCTGAAACCTGTTTACTAATTGCACTTTTGCCATGCTTGTTTGAACCTATTAATGGATGAATTGGCCGTAGCTCAGAGTTCATCTTTTGTCAAGCATTATGAGTGGATCCCTGCCATGTATTTTGTTGCCATGTTTGAGTGCTGTAGCATAATTAACTTGATGCATTTAGATGGCTACATGCTGTTTATCGCAGACCATTGCCATATTTGTTTTGCTCGCCATTTCCAAACCGTGCATCCGATTCTGGTGTTCTTTATGTCGATTTCAACCGAAATCACCTCAACTTTCCAGTGGCACACTTAAATTTCCATGTTGAGGCCAGGTTCAATCATTCCTTGTCAAATCTTGCATATGCATCACATACCGCATCCCGCTTAGCATACCATGTTTGCATCATGTTTGTTTGAGCATTGCACGTGGTTGATTGTGTTCCTTTTGCTTGTTTGTCTTGTTTGGGTAGAGCCGGGAGACGAGTTAGCTAACAAGGAGCCCGTTGAGTTTGCTTACGAGGATCAAGTCAACTCTGACAACTTTGCAGGCAAGATGATCATACCCTCAAAATCACTTCTATCTTTGCTTGCTAGATGCTCGCTCTTTTGCTATGCCTATGCTACAATGCCTACCACTTGCTTATCATGCCTCCCAAATTGCCATGTCAAACCTCTTACCCACCATGTCCTAGCAAACCGTTGATTGGCTATGTTGCCGCTTTGCTCAGCCCCTCTTATAGCGTTGCTAGTTGCAGGTGAAGATTGGAGATCGTTCCTTGTTGGAACATTATTTTTCTTGTTGGGATATCACTATATTATCTTGTTACCTTAATGCATCTATATACTTCGTAAAGGGTGGAAGGCTCGGCCTTTCGCCTAGTGTTTTGTTCCACTCTTGTCGCCCTAGTTTCCGTCATATCGGTGTTGTGTTCTCGGATTTTGCGTTCCTTACGCGGTTGGATGATAATGGGAACCCCTTGACAGTTCGCCTTGATTAAAACTCCTCCAACAGTGCCCAACCTTGGTTTTACCATTTTCCACCTAGCGTTTCCCCTTGGGTTTCCGGAGCCCAAGGGTCATCTTATTTAAACCCCCCCGGGCCAGTGCTCCTCTGAGTGTTGGTCCAAACTAGAGTCCTGTGCAGCGCCCCCTCGGGGAAACTCGAGGTTTGGTTTTAGTTGTATGGAGAGCTCATCTGAGTATGCCCTGAGAACGAGATATGTGCAGCTCCTATCGGGATTTGGCGGCACATTCGGGCGGTGTTGCTGGATTTGTTTTAACTTGTCAAAGTTGTCTTGTAGAACCGGGATACCCAGTCTAATCGGAATGTCTCGGGAGAAGGTATTTCCTTCGTTGACCGTGAGAGTTTGTCATGGGCTAAGTTGGGACTCCCCTGCAGGGATTTCAACTTTCAAAAGCCGTGCCCGCGGTTATGGGCAGATGGGAATTTGTTAATGTCCGGTTGTAGATAACTTGAACCTTAACTTAATTAAAACGAATCAACTGCGTGTGTAACCGTGATGGTCTCTTCTCGGCGGAGTCCGGGAAGTGAACACGGTGTTGGAGTAATGTTTTCCATAGGTTGTTCTCTAGTTCTTCGTTCGTGCTTTGCCTTCTCTTCTCGCTCTCTTGTGCGAACAGGTTAGCCACCAAATATGCTAGTCGCTTGCTGCAGCTCCACATATTACCTTGTCTAACCTATAAGCTTAAATAGTCTTGATCGCGAGGGTGCGAGATTGCTGAGTCCCCGTGGTCCACAGATTACTTCCAAACCAGATGCAGGGCCCGATGACTCCGTTCCAGATGATGCGCTTGAGCTCAAGTGGGAGTTCGACAAAGACTCACGCCGTTACTATGTGTCTTTCCCTGATGATCAGTAGTGGTGCCTAGTTGGGGTGATCGGGACCATGTCGCATGTTGGGGTTGATCTTTTATTTTGGTACCGTAGTCAGACCATGATTGTATTGGTTGATGTAATGCTATTTATGTACTTTGTGTGACGTGGCGAGTGTAAGCCAACTATGTATCTTTTCCCCTATTATCTATATTACATGGGTTGTTGTGAAGATTACCTTACTTGCGACATTGCTTTCAATGCGGTTATGCCTCTAAGTCGTGCTTCGACACATAGGAGATATAGCCGCATCGAGGGCATTACAAGTTGGTAATCAGAGCCTTCCCCGACCTTAGGAGCCCCATTGCTTGATCGAATTAGCAGACGAGTTGAGTCTAGAAAATGTTTTGAGTCATTTAGGAATTATATATCGGAGAGTTTAGGAATTATTTTTACTCCCCAGTCCCCTTGTCGCTCTGGTAAGGCATCCTGACGTAGAGTTTTGACTCTTCTCTTCTCAAATTTCACTAAAAAAAATTTAGGATCACGTGGGTATCTTGGAATCGTTCCGATCGATTTGTGACGAGAACATTGTTCTTGGTGCCTCCTGTCATTTAGGGATTGTGGCAGTGTCCCGGGGAGTTGAGCACCGAGGTGTTGTTGTCACAATTTTATCGTTGCAGTACTAGAATACCTGAGTTTAGTTTCGCCGACATCGAAAATCTCTTTTATGCAGTTGTTGGTGAGATAACCTCGACGCCACCTAGTACTGGGGCGGGAGTTCGGGAGTATTGCCATAACTTGTATAACAGATGCTTTTCGAAGGTTGAGGTAGACGATTTCCGAAGTTTTTCTCGGTTATGTGTTGAAGGATGGATACAACTGGATGTAGGATTTGCTAGATTTGGGTGAGATATTATGCTTCCCCTGTATCCCCAATACCTGATTGCATAACCGGAAAGGTTCGGGAGTTTCATAGGTGGGAATTCTTGTAGATTTAGTTCTTCTTCCACGGATATTTGGTTTGAGATTGGGTGATCCTTACCGAGTATTCGTTCTTGCTCCGTACCCTGTTGACTTTATTCCTCTACCTAAATTCTAAGTGGCTTCTCAATTTATGGATATGTGACCATTTCTATTGGAATGCATTCGTTCATTTTGTTCGGATGTGAAGACTATATGTTGCAATTTCAATCTGTTTGGTTCAGCTACAATATTTGTCTGTCAGTGTGCTAATGGATGTCAACCTGTTTAGGATGGCTCCTCCAACGCGCATGACTCCGAATCCTGATCCGCCACCACCACCTCCACCTCCGGAGGCATGGCAAGCTGTGATGGCCTCTACCAATGCAAACACGCAGTTGATCATGCAAATTCTTCAAGAGCGCAACCAAGCGAACCAAGGCAACCAGGGCAACAATCAGAATCACTTTGCTACACTCAACCAGTTCCTTGCTAACCAGCCAAAGACTTTCAGCAATTGTGTTGAGGCAACTGACGCTGACGATTGGCTCGTGGACTTGTGCAAGCATTTCGAGTGCAGTAACGTCAGGCCTGAGGTCTTTGTCAAGTTCGCTTCCTTCCAACTCAAAGACCAAGCTGCAGAATGGTTTCAGCAGTACAAAGATTCCAGAGGAGGCCGTGAGATTACCTGGGATGAATTCCGTCAAGACTTCAAAGCTCATCATATTCCTCAGAGCATGGTTGAAAGCAAGCGTGAGGAATTCCGCAACCTGAAGCAAGGCTCTATGTCTGTCTATGACTACAACAAGATGTTTCAGAAGCTCGCCCGCTTTGCTAAGCAGGACGTCCCAGACGAGAAGAGCATGATATACCAGTTCAGGGGTGGTCTTAGAGAAGAAATCCAGCTAGCTCTCGTTCTCTTTGAGCCCAGGAGGTACGATGAGTTTTACAACATGGCATTGAAGCAAGAGGCTGCTCAACTGAAGTGTGATGCTTCCAAGAAGCGAGTCAGAGATGCTACTCCTTCTTCCTCTACTCAAGTGGCTAAGCAGCAGAAGTATTGGCTTCCTCCTCCTCCGTTCCGTCAGTCGTATCAACAGAAGAGCAAAGGCGGTAGTGGATCTTCCCACCCACCCAACCCTGGCTTTCAGAACAAGACTTCGTCTCAAGCTCCAAGATCGAGTGCTCCGTATCATCGTCCGCTTTCAGAGGTCACGTGCAACAAGTGCCAACAGAAGGGTCACTATGCCAACAAATGCTTCAATTAGAGGCGTCTCCCTCCTCCTCCTCCTGTGAGATCGGCAAGTACAGCTGTGGTCAAGCATAACCCCAAGTACGCCAAGGTCAACATGGTGAATGCAGCTCAGGCGGAGGACTCGTCATATGTCATCATGGGTAACCTTCCTGTTAACGATGTTCCTGCAAAAGTTCTTTTTGACACGGGTGCATCGCATTGTTTCATTTCCAAACCATTTGCATAAAAGTATGATTGCGATTATCAGTATCTGCAAAATTCTTTGCAAATCGTGTCACCGGGCAAGCAAATGACAGCTAATTTCCGCGTCCCGGATATTTCTATCACGTTGGGCGACTACAAATTTCTAGCTTCTCCTATTGTTCTAGGCGACTCAGATATTGATCTTATTCTCGGAATGGATTGGCTTTCTAAGCATAAGGCGCATCTTGATTATGCAGCCAGGCAGATTCAATTGACTCATTCGTCTGAGGATGTAATTGTCTTTGCCGCTCGGGATAATACCATCCGCCTGTTTTCTCTCAATGAGAAGGGTGAACTGGATGCTATCTCTCTTATTCCAGTCGTTTGCGAACATCAAGATGTCTTTCCAGAAGAGCTTCCAGGAATGCCTCCGCACCAGCCAGTTGAATTCATCATCGATCTTGAGCCTGGCACGGAACCGGTTTGCAAGCGTCCTTACAAGCTCGGACCTGAAGAGTTGAAGGAGCTGAAGAAGCAACTCGATATTCAAGAGCGAATGGGTCTCATCCGACCTAGTTCTTCTCCGTGGGGTTGTGGAGTTCTTTTTGTGAAGAAGAAGGATGGAACGGACTGACTTTGTGTTGACTAGCGTCCATTGAACAAGAAGACTATCAAGAACAAGTACCCACTTCCCAACATCAATGAGCTGTTCGAACAACTCAAAGGTGCCCAAGTATTCTCCAAGCTTGATCTCCGTATGGGTTATCACCAGATTCGAATCTGTGAGCAAGATATTCCCAAGACGGCTTTCAGAACAAGTTATGGTTCATATGAATACACTGTCATGTATTTTGGCCTCGTCAACACTCCTCCGACTTTCTCTCGTATGATGAACTTCATCTTCAATGCCTACACAAATGACTTCGTTTTGGTCTATCTCGACGACATTCTGGTATTTTTGAAGAACAAGGAAGATCATGCCAAGCACTTGCGTTTGGTGCTCGATAAGCTCAGGGAACATCAGTTCTACGCCAAGTTCTCAAAGTGCGAATTTTGGCTCGATGAGGTTCTCTATCTTGGGCATATCATCTCTGCCAAGGGCATAGCGGTGAATCCTGAGAAGGTGTCTGCAATTGTGAATTGGGAACCACCTCAGAACGTGAAGCAACTCCGCAGCTTCCTCGGTCTCGCAAGCTATTGTCGAAGGTTCGTTGAGAACTTTTCAAAGATCGTGAAGCCTCTTTCAAACCTTCTCTAGAAGCACATCAAGTACGTTTGGTCTCCGGAATGTGACATCGCTTTCAACACCTTGAAAGAGAAATTGGTCACTGCTCCAGTTCTGACTCCTCCTGATGAATCCAAACCGTTCGAGGTCTTCTGCGATGCCTCTCTTCAAGGTCTTGGTGCAGTGTTGATGCAAGAGAAGAAAGTTGTGGCTTATACCTCTCGCCAGCTGAAGCCCAACGAGAAGAACTACCCCACTCATGACCTCGAGTTGGCGGCAGTTGTGCATGCTCTTTTGACTTGGAGACATCTCTATTTGGGAAGAAAAGTGGACATCTTCACTGACCACAAGAGTCTCATGTACATCTTCACTCAGCCTAATCTCAACCTCAGGCAGACTCGTTGGGTCGAAATGATTCAAGAGTATAATCCAAGTATCGAGTATACTCCAGGCAAGGCCAATGTGATTGCTGACGCTTTGAGCAGGAAGGCTTACTACAACAGCCTGATTATCAAGCCTTACCAACCTGAGCTTTGTGAAGATTTCCGCAAACTCAATCTGCAAGTTGTTCCTCAAGGTTTCCTCGCCAACCTTCAAGTCTCTCCTACTTTGGAAGATCAGATTTGCGAGGCTCAACTTCTTGATGCTATGATGAAGAAGGTGAAGATTGGGATTGCCAAGAGTCAACCCAAGTACAAGTGCTACCGCCTTGATGACAAGGGTACTCTCTTCTTCGAGGATCGTATTGTTGTGCCTAAAGGTGACCTTCGTAAAGTTATCATGAATGAGGCTCACAATTCACTCCTCTCCATCCACCCTGGGAGTACGAAGATGTATCAGGACCTCAAGCAGGCTTATTGGTGGACTCGAATGAAGCGAGAGATTGCTAAGTTCGTGAATGAATGTGATGTCTGCAGAAGAGTGAAGGCAGAACACCAAAGGCCAGCTGGTCTCCTCCAACCTCTTGCCATTCCATAATGGAAGTTTGACCACATTGAGATGGACTTCATGACTGGGTTTCCAAAGTCCAAGTGTGGCAATGATGCTATATTCATTGTCATTGACAAACTCACTAAAGTGGCTCACTTTCTGCCTATCAAAGAGTCTATCATTGCAGCTCAATTGGCGGAGCTCTATACCTCTCGGATTGTCTCTCTGCACGGCATTCCACAAGTGATCTCTTCATACCGTGGCAGCATCTGTACCTCCAAGTTTTGGGATTCTTTTCAGAAGGCCATGGACACCAACATACGTTATCTCCTTCGGTATGAAGTGGGAAGATTGTCTTCCATACGCCGAATTCTCCTACAACAACAGTTTTCAAGCAAGTTCGGGTAAGGCCCCATTCGAAATTCTGTATGGCAGGAAGTGTCGTACTCCTCTCAACTGGTCAGAAACTGGTGAACGTCAACTTCTTGGAAACGACTTGATCACAGAGGCAGAGGAGATGTGCAAAGTCATTCGAGATAACCTCAAAGCAGCGCAATCGCGCCAGAAGAGCTACTATGATAGTAAGCACCGTGATTTGGCTTTCGATATCAGAGATCATGTTTACCTCCGCGTCTCTCCCATGAAAGGTACTCGTCGCTTCGGTATCAAAGGGAAGCTTGCCCCTAGATACGTGGGTCTTTTCAAGATCGTCAGCACGAGAGGCGATCTCGCATATCAACTCGAGCTTCCTTCAAACTTTGCAAATGTGCACGACGTGTTCCATGTCTCTCAGCTCCGCAAGTGCTTCAAGACTCCTGACCGCACCGTCAACTTCGAAGACATTGATCTCCAAGAAGATCTCTCTTATCATGAGCACCCCGTTGCTATTCTCGAAGAGACTGAACGCAAGACTCGCAATAAGTCAATCAAATTCCTCAAAGTCAAGTGGTCACACTAGTCCGACCGTGAAGCCACCTGGGAACGCGAGGATCACCTCCGTTCTGAGTACCCGGAGTTTTTCCAGTCCTAGATCTCGGGACGAGATCCTTTCGTAGTGGTGGAGTGTTGTAACACCCCAGATGTAAAACTTCCCATTTTGGCAATATATCCATCTTGTTCTTCATCTATTCTAAGTGGTTTTCCTCTTTATGGGTTTCTTTTTGGGTTTGTTTTGTTTGTCTTTGCTTTTCTTGTCTTTGTTTTGTCATATCTCTTTTGTCATCCATTGTTGCACTATGCCCTCATCATATGTTTGCACCATGTGCATATCTATGTTTGTGTTGGGCTTATCTCAACTTGCTTTTCCATGACATTCATGCATGATATGTTGTTGCATGTTCTATGTGTGTTCCATGCATCACCACCTCCATGCATCACCACCTCTCCTTCTATTCCTTTCTTTTCACAAGTGTCACTTTCCCTTCTCTTTTAATGTTCATCTTCTCCCTGTAAATCTTGCACCATGTGTAATCCTCTCTGCCAATTTTCAACTCATTTGAATATGTTTTGGTTAGGTTAAAAATTGACTCAAGTTTGAATTTAATTCAAACTTGATTTAATTTTCTTCCTTTAAAAATCCCCAAAGCAATTTAATCAAATGGCCCATAATTCCAGGATCTTGAGGATATTTTTATATCTGCAAAACTCCTCTCCTAGCCCCTGGCCCTTTTATTTTTCCTTGCAGCTGCTTATTAGTTAAACAGCAAATAAAGGGAAAGGGAGAAGGCCTTACCTGGGCCTCCCGCAGCCAGCAGCCCACCTAGGCACCAGCGCAGCCCATCTAGCCTGCTTGTGATAGGAGTTTCGTCACCCCTGTACGACAGCTCATCCACAGGAGCCACGTCGGCGTCCGGCCGATTTGACGGCCGGAGAAGCTCCCTAGCCCCCATATAAGCTTGTCCCCCGTGTCCTAGGGTTCCTCCTCGACCGATCCCCCTCCTCTACCTGCCTCACCGCCGCCTAGTTTAGCGCCACGCGTTGTGCCCTCGCCCTGCCCGCCATGGCCTCGCCGAGCAAGAGCTCGAGCTCGGGGTAGCCGTCCACGTCGTCTCTGACCCGCCTGCTGCCATGGAGTGGGCCGTTAAGTTCCTCTCCGTCCCCTTGCTCATTGCACGCGACGCCACGGCCCCTGGATCAACCTCCCCAACCCCGTCTTCTTCCTCTGTTGCATCTTCTTCTCGGACCCGAAGCCTCGCCAAGTTCAGTACTGCCGCGTGTCGTCTCCGTCGAGTCCCCGGCCTCGTATTCTTGTCCTAGGTGAGATAGGTAACCTCCCTTTTGTCCCTGATCGTTCTCGCGTCGTCTAGTTCATCGAAGGGGCCACTCCTTCCATGTTTTTCGCGTGTTCTCGGTGCTCCGGTGAAAGGATCGATATAGTTGACTAGAGGGGGGGGTGAATAGGCAACTAACAATTTTTAGCTTTTCTGTAACAAGTTAAAGTTTGCATCAAAATAGGGTGTCTAGAAATGCAACTAGGTGAGCAACCTATATGATGCAATGAGGATAGGTACACAAGCAAGAAAGAGATATAAAACAAGTAAGCTTGCTTAAATAAAGGCACGAGATAACTAAGAGTGGAGACGGTGGAGATGGTGGAGACGAGGATGTGTTGCCGAAGTTCCTTCCCTTTGAGAGGAAGTACGTCTCCGTAGGAGCGGTGTGGAGGCACAATGCTCCCCAAGAAGACACTAGGGCCACCGTATTCTCCTCACGCCCTCACACAATGCGAGATGCCGTGATTCCACTATTGGTGCCCTTGAAGGCGGCTACCGAACCTTTACAAACAAGGTTGGGGCTCTCTCCACAACTTAATTGGAGGCTCCCACTGAAACCACGAAGCTTCACCACAATGGAATATGGCTCCGAGGTGACCTCAACCGTCTAGGGTGCTCAAACACCCAAGAGTAACAAAATCCACACAAGAAAGTATGGGGGAACCAAATATCCTTTGGTGGAAGTGTAGATCTAGGTCTCCTCCTTCAATCCCTAGCAAATCAACAAGTTTGAGTGGCTAGAGAGAGAGATCGAGCAAGAGAGCTTGAAGGGCATCAATGGTGGAGTGAGAGAGGTCAAAGGTGGGAGTGGTAGGTGGGAGAAGCTCCCTTATATAGTCACCCTCAATTTCCAACCATTACTTTGATTTTAGCACTGCAGCGGTAAAACCGGTCCTCGTCCCGGTACAACTGGGACTCACGGTGTATCTGCAGAACCCTACCAAGCGGTACAACCGGACCAGGGGGGGCGGTAGTACCGGCTAAGAAAAATAACCGGACTAACCGCCTGGCCACCGCACAAACACCGCATCAAAATAGGAGCTTGACCGGTACTTGGGCGGTGCCTGGCCGGAACAACCGTATGGCCTTGAGCTCTTGGGTGGCTAAGTCCTGAGCGGAAGAACCGCTCGGACCACCGGTGGTACTGGTCATCGTGGAACGACCGGACCAACCGGGCCACTACCGCCCAAGAACCGCATCAAACCAGAAGCGAGAGCGGTACTTGAGCGGTGCATGGACGGAACCACCGCCCCAGCTGTTGCAGAGCATGGTGGCGGTACCACCGCTCGGAGGCAGCGGTACAACCGCTCGAGCACAGCTGGTGAGTGACAAGACCCAGCGGTACAACCGCTCCAGAGAGCGGTACAACCGCTGGGCAGAAACAGTGAGCAGAAAAGAAAAGAGGGGAAGAGGCAAGGAAAACTCTCTCACACACACACGCACCTGAGGAAGGCAAAGAGAGGGTGAGAAAAGTGTACGTGAACTGATTGCCCCAGAGCTTCCTAATGAGGATTCCCTCTTGATAGTACGGGTACTCTACGACCAAAGAAAATAAAACCGTAGAGGACACGTCTTCGATCTTTTCCTTCGAGAGGTAATAGCAATCCGATGTAAGCCTAAGCATCGAGAACCTGAAACATAAAGCACACGTTGAGACCACCAAGGGTTGTCATCATCATACAAAACATAAAGTAGGAAAATGCCCTTTCAATCTCCCCCTTTTTGGTGGATGATGACAACAACACGATTTGCAAGAGATAAGTCAATGAAATCTAGACGGAACTCCCCCTGAATGTGTGCCCCAACAAGTACTAGCTGTTAGAAAGTACGAGCACACTTTCAGGACTAGACTCCCCCTAGATTTTATAGACTCATCACTCTGAGCTCAAAAGGATCGACAATATAATACTTAGAGGCAATAATAATGAAAAAGACCTACGAACAGAATTTAAACGGAGTGGCAAGTCTTAAAAAAACAAACACAAAACACGAGAACAAGGGAAAACAACCCAAGCAAATCCCCGAGACCTATAGAACCCTCTCCCCCTTTGGCATCAATACATCAAAAAGGAAAAGAGTGAAGCTAGCGACCCAAAGCTCAGGCGTCCTCCTCTGACTCCTCAGTCGCATCTGGATCTTCATCATCAGAGTCGTCATCGTCGTCGTGATCAGATTCTTCCATGGCATTGTCCGCTGCTGCAAACAAGGATGATGGCTGGGGAGGGGCTTCATCATCAGTCCAGGTGCTATGGGTAGAGATCCAACGCTCCTCTGGGGTGATGCTCTTCTCAGAGCCACTCTGAACCTGCATGTTGAGGTGCTTCATCATTGCAATTTGGCGACGCCGTGCAAGCTTCTCATTGACATGTGCCTCATACATCTTCTTCTAGATGTCAGCCTGGAGACAAAAGGTCTTCTTCACCTTGGCAGTAAGTTTGGCCACCCACGAAGGCTTGGCCCCTAGCTCCAGCTCAAAGTCCTCATCGTCAGAAGTAGCATAGACATCCTCAGGAGCATGTTCAAGGAAGCGAGGCTCGGCATGCTTCTTCTTCTTAAGGAGCTTGACCTCATGAACAGTGAGGTTGTCTGGAGAAGTGAGGAGCTCTCCAGGACGACGAACAGCCCACACAGAGTTCAGAAAGCACATGACAAACGGAGCGTAGATTGGGACTTTACGGTAGATGACCATGTTGTACATCTCATGCCACAGCCAATTGGACACATCAAATGTTGCCCCTGTCCCCACCAAGATCTTCATAGAAACCATCAAATCAACCAGATAGCCATGAGTCTCATCTTGATTGCCCACCTTGGGCAAGAGCACATTGCAGAACACTCGGTGCATGATGTCATAGACCTTCTCCAAATCCTTGGATTCTCCAATAATCCCACGGCCCCTAATGTACAGAGGGGCAAGCTTCTCCTTAGGCATGGACTCAGGAAAATCATGAGGGCGAATGCCACCCCTTCCTTGCAGATCGGTATCCTCGTACCCAATAGCATTGCAGAAAGCCCTCCAGGGAACGTGAAACAATTCATCGCGACACATGAAGGTGAGAGTGCGCGCATCATCTTCTCCAAAATTAACTGTGGCATAGAACTGATGGATAAGTTGAACATCAAAGTCACAGTTGACTGACATGATCTTGACAAGATCAAACTCCTCGCAGAGAGCTAGTGCCTCACCAAAATACTCCATGTTGTTTCTCCAATGATCAAAATCAATTGTCCACTGCTTGGCATATCTGTTCTTGTTGCGCTCAAAGAGTTCATGAACAATCCGCACTTGCATCTCATTACGGAACTGAACAGTGGTCCAACGGGGAGCAATGGGAACCTCATACGGATTCTTTGAGCGGTAGGCTTCCCAATCCTTGGCTTTCCAATGATGCAACGGCATGACAACACATTGCTTAGCAGCTGCAGACTTTTCACGGCGGGTGGGCTTGGTGGGAATCACAACTTCTTCATCATCTGACACAACCGGTCGCAAGGTCCTTCATGCCCTCTTCTTGGTCTCGCGAGGAGCAGAGCGAGAACTAGAGCCACCTGAACACACACACACGAAAAGAACACACAAAAACCCAATAAGGATGAGAGGATTGCACCCACTAGCACAAAAGGAACAAGTTGCAACAACAGAGAAGATAGAACAGTGCTTAGTGGTTGATATACTCCGGTTGTACCGGATCTTCCGCCAGTAGTACCGCTCCAGCGGTTGTACCGCCCGTAGGGGCGGTAGAACCGCTGACAGTGGCACTACCAGGGAAGATAGATCTAACCGAGTCATACGAATCACACAAGTAATATTCCGAATTCTAAGTGCTGCAAACAAGACAGGAGGCTAACAAAGAACTCTTCCAAGCCATAGAACGACACTAAACGCGGAAAGATGGGAAAAGCCCTAGGCAAGGAATAACCCTAAACAAAAAACTAGAGGCAAAGAGCACGAGGCAATACCACCATCCATGGGAAGAGATCGGAAGGCCTCCACGGAGAGCCAAGGATCCGAAGCGCGAGACGCACTCCGGGGCAGGGGTAGAGATGGCCGGCGGCTAGGGCAAGAAAAAGAGGAACGAGGACGAAGGGAAAAAAGACAGCCCTTTAGCCCCGTCGAGTATATATAGGCCTGTACGCACGCCCCGATAGAACCGCTTAGGGGAGTGGTTGTACCGCTCGTCTGGTACAGACCGGTGGATGGAGGCGGTACTTCCGGTGCCTGGAAGGCAGCGGTAGTACCGCACGACAACAACCGGTAGTACCGGACGTGGGTTACCGTGGGAGTGTGCGGTGGAACCGCCCAGGCACCGAGCGGAAACCCTTGGGACAGCACAACCCGGTACCAGCGGTAGAACCGCTCGTGGTACCGGTTGTACCGCCCGACCACCTAAGCCCAAGCCAAGATCAAATGAGTGCAATCCGAAGGGAGGAAGAAGGGGCACAAAAACAGGAGAGAAACAACACCTTAGGAGAACCTAACACAAAGAGCAAAGAGAGAAAGAGAGAAAACAACATGAGAGCAGCAAGGGTAACTTCAACTCCCCGAAGAGAGGACGGTGGCCGAGGCCACCTATGTTTGAGTCAATTGGTATGGCACCGCGAAGAATTATCCTTGGGTCCATGACCAAAACTCGTCTTTGAAGCACAAGTACCATCAAATATGGCTAATGTGAAAGACACAATCAATTTATGCATAATGGGGGGAGGGAGAGTTCATTGAGAGAACAACACTCCCCCTATGTCCATGCCTACACCTAAACTAGACAACAAGTTGAGCGTGGTAGGGTGTGCAAGGGTTCAAGCCACATTGCTCGAATCAATGATATTTAGCTCATGCCTTAACTCGCGAAATCTTGCTTCATCCAAGGGCTTCGTGAAAATATCTGCAAGGTTGGCATGAGTGTTGACATAGTTGAGCTCGATCTCTCCTCGTCTAATGTGATCCCGGATGAAGTGATACCGGATATCAATATGCTTCGTCTTGAAATGTTGCACCGGATTGAGAGAGATCTTGATGGCACTTTCATTGTCGCACCAAAGAGGCACTTTGTCACAAGTGACACCGTAATCCTTTAAAGTTTGCCCCATCCATAGGAGTTGAGCACAACAACTACCGGCGGCACCATACTCTGCCTCGGTGGACGAGAGAGACACATAACTTTGCTTTTTGGAAGACCAACTTACCAAAGAGAAACCAAGGAATTGGCACCCTCCGTAAGTGGACTTCCTATCCACTTTGTCTCCCGCCCAATCGGAATCCGAGTACCCTACAAGCTTGAAGTTTGATCCTCTGGGGTACCATAGGCCAAAGTTTGGGGTATGAGCCAAATATCGAAAGATTCATTTGACCGCCACATAGTGACTTTCCTTAGGTGCGGCTTGAAACCGTGCACAAATTCCCACACTCAACAAGATGTCCGGTCTAGATGCACAAAGGTAAAGCAAGGATCCAATCATGGAACGATATACCTTTTGATCCACCACTTTACCATTGGGATCTAAGTCAAGTTGGCACTTGGTGGGCATTGGAGTGGAAGCCGGCTTGACGTCACTTAGCTTGAATCTCTTGAGCATGTCTTGAGTGTATTTGGATTGATTGATGAAAGTTCCTTCTCTTATTTGGTTCACTTCGAACCCTAGAAAGAACTTCAACTTTCCCATGGAGGACATCTCGAACTTTGAGGTCATGAGAGCGGCAAATTCCTCATTGAAAGCTTTGTTAGGAGAACCAAAGATAATATCATCAACATATAATTGGCACACAAACAACTCCCCTTTGACCTTCTTAGTAAAAAGAGTGGGGTCGATTAGCCCAACTTCAAAACCACGTTCTTGTAACAACTCAGTAAGGTGGTCATACCACGCACGTGGGGCTTGTTTAAGGCCATAGAGCGCCTTATCGAGTTGATACACATGATCGGGAAAGTAGGGATCCTCGAACCCGGGGGGTTGCTTGACGTAAACCAATTCATTAATGGGACCATTAAGAAAATCATTCTTCACATCCATTTGTTGTAACTTAAAATTATGATGAGAAGCATATGCAATTAACAAGCGAATGGATTCAAGACGAGCAACGGGAGCAAAGGTTTCACCGTAGTCGATACCCTCGACTTGGGAGTAGCCTTGTGCTACCAAACGAGCCTTGTTGCGAATGATAATCCCATGGGCATCTTGCTTGTTCTTGAATATCCATTTGGTTCCAATGACATTGTGGTTCCCCGTTGGCCTTGGCACCAATCTCCACACTTTGTTGCGCTCGAAGTTGTTGAGTTCGTCGTGCATGGCATTGAGCCAATCCGGATCTTCTAGCGCCTCATAGACCTTGTGGGGTTCCACACAAGAGACAAATGCGTGATGCTCACAATAATTTACTAATTTTCTACGAGTGCTTACCCCCTTTCTTAAGCTTCCAAGCACATTCGTCATGAGATGATCCTTGGTGGAGAGCTTGGATGCAATCTTGGCGGCACGACGCTCTAATTCCTCCTCGGTGGTGAGTTGAGGAGCGGTTACTTGATCATCTTGAGCGCTGTCATGAACTTGTTCTTGATCTTGAACTTGCTCGGGGGAGAGAACTTGACCTTGGGCATCACTTGGTGTGTCAACACCGTCTTGAGTATGATCTTGCCCTTGGTCTTGTTCATGAGGTTGAGGGCCTTCACTTTGTTCTTCGGAAGTGTGTGGGCCTTGGGTTGGTGATGGCTCCACTTGAGTGGAGCATTGTCCTTCTCCTTCGGCCACAAGGGGTTCCTCAATGGGTAGGATAAAACCAACAGCCATTCTTCTTCTGGCTTGAGGAGGAATTTCATCACCTACATCACAAGTGCCACTTTGCTCCACTTGGGAGCCATTATTCTCATCAAACTCCACGTTACGCATCTCCTCAATAAGTCCCGTGGATTTATTAAGGACACGGTAAGCATGAGAGTTTGTAGCATAACCAACAAACATGCCCTCATGAGCTCTAGCCTCAAATTTAGACAACCGAACACCTTTCCTGAGAATGAAACACTTACACCCGAACACCCGGAAGTACTTGAGGTTGGGCTTGTTACCGGTGAGTATCTCATATGGAGTCTTGTTCAAGCCCTTGCGGAGGTAGAGCCGATTGGATGCATGACACGCGGTGTTGATGGCTTCGGCCCAAAAGTTGTACGGAGACTTGAACTCCGCCATCATGGTCCTTGCCGCATCCATCAACGTCCGGTTCTTCCTTTCCGCAACACCATTTTGTTGAGGGGTGTATGGTGCGGAATATTGATGCTTGATTCCCTCATCACTAAGAAATTCATCCAAGGTGTAGTTCTTGAACTCGGTGCCTTTGTCACTTCTTATTGTCAAGGTCTTTGCATTGTGTTGACGTTGTGCTTCATTTGCAAAGTCAATGACGGTTTGTTGGGTCTCGCTCTTACTCTTGAAGAAATACACCCACGTGTACCTTGAGTAGTCATCCACAATCACCAAGCAATACTTCCTACCTCCAAGACTATCGAAGGATGGAGGCCCAAAGAGATCCATGTGAAGGAGCTACAAAGGCCTCTTTGAATAAATGATAGTCGTGGGAGGGTGAGCCTTCTCATGTAGCTTTCCTTCGATACAGGCACTGCAAGCACGATATTTAGCAAAACTAACATTCGTTAGTCCACGGACATGGTCCCTCTTGAGGAGACTTTGCAAAGATCTCATATTGACATGGGCTAAACGGCGATGCCAAAGCCATCCCACATCAACTTTAGCCATTAGGCATGTCGCGGTCTTAGTAGGTCGCTCCAAAAAGTTAATCACATATAGACCATTCTCGACATGCCCAACAAAGGCTACTTTAAGAGTCTTGCTCCACAAGAGGGCCACGGTATCGATATCAAAGAAAGTGGCAAAGCCCATGATTGCAAGTTGACGAACGGAAAGTAAATTGTATGCAAGGGACTCAACAAGCATGACCTTCTCGATCGTGAGATCATGAGAGATGACCACCTTGCCAAGTCCCAATACCTTAGAAGATCAGGTGTCACCCCACTCGACATTGGTGGGCATAGATGGAATCTTGTGCACGTCCACCACCAAGTCCTTGCTTCCGGTCATATGATTTGTAGCTCCGCTATCAAGCAACCATGATCCACCACCGGAAGTAAACACCTACAAGAGATCAATGCTTGGTTTTAGGTACCCATTTTGTAATGGGTCCTTTGATGTTAGTAACAAGGGTCTTAGGAACCCAAATAGACCATTCAATGTATTCATGAAGAGAACCAACAAATTTGGCATAAACATGCCCATCACTAGCACGACATAACACATAAGAAGGATTAAAATCGCCGGCTTTGTCGGGAGGGGTGACATTGCCCTTCTTGACATTATTCTTCTTCTTCTCCTCGGGGGCACTCTCTCCCTCCCTCACAAAGGTTTGCATGAGAGGAGGAGGCCGTTTGGTCTTGTCATTCTTCTTCTTGTTCTTAGAGTCAGGGACGTGCCCAACCCCTTCCTTGGCCACACCTCCCTTTTGGTTGGTCAAGAGATCGTTGAGGTTCTTATTGCCTTGTATGCAAGTCGCAAGACCTCTCTCAAGTTGCTCCTTCAACTTAGCATTTTCCTCAACAAGATGTATATGCTCACAACACGTGTTAGTAGCATTTGCATTATCAATTAAAACCATATGAGGAAAATTTGCTTTCTCCTTAGTTAGCTTCACTTCGAGTTGATCATGCGACTCCTTGAGGCTAGCATGAATACCCTTCAAGGCCTTGTGGGCCTTGTCAAGTATATCAAACTCCTCTTTGAGTCTAGCAAGATCAACCCCGAGTTTGGCCTTCTCGGAATTTAGCACACGAGAAACAATGAGGGCATGATCATAATCTTTCTCTAACTTAGCATGATCTACGTTGTGTGACTCCTCAAGAGACAAACAAAGACCACACTCTTCCTCAAGAGCATTGGAAAGATCCGAAATCTCATCGGCATAGTCACGACTATGTCCTTCCATCTTAGAGATGGTGTCTTCGTGAGCCTCGATCATGTCATTGGACTCACCAAGTTGTTCCAAGAGAGCAATAAAGTGCTTCTTGGATTTTCCCTTGAGTTTGCCCATAAAGGCCTCAAACTCGTTAGCCTCCACATTAGCTCCCTCAAATTCATTAATGCTATCCGTTTGGGAAGGATGATTAATGATAGTAGTTTTGATGTTGGAGGTTACCTTGTTGGTGGCTTTAGCCATGAGGAACTTGGCGGTGATGCTCTCGTTGGGTGAGTCAAAGAGAGAAACCCGTGACGTTGTTTCAATGGCAACGGAGGCCATGGCAACCAACTCATCATCTTCATCATCGTCATCGTCCTCATTGTACTCTTCTTGGACAACCAAGGCCTTGGGATGAGTCTTCTTGGTGAAGTTGTTCTTGTTGGGTAACAACTTGGCCTTGTCCTTTCGGATGAGTTTGCCACCATTGTCTTCCCTCTTCTCATACGGGCATTCCGCAACGAAATGACTCACGTTGCCGCAATTGTAGCAAGTCCTTACACGTTGCTTGCCCCTTGTACCACTCGAGTTGTTTTTGCTAAAGTTTGGCCTTGAGTTTTTCTTGCTCCAAAATTGCCTTGAAGCAAGTGCCATGTTTTCATGATATGCATACTTCGTATCATCGGGGTTGCTCTCCTCTTCTTCCTCTTCTTCGTCTTCCACTATGAGCTTGGCCTTCAATGCAAGGTTAGGCTTCTTTGCCCGTTGAGAATGGAGCACCGCATTGTCGGCGGTCTTGTCCAAAATGTTCATGGCCACAAACTCATCCAACACTTCGCTTGAGGTCAAAGTGTGGAAGTCCAGTCTTTGACGAATGACGGAGGACATGGCCTTGTGATAGGGCATCATTGCCTTGAGGAATTTGCGCTTGATCCAATTGTCATCCGTGTCCTTGCTCCCGTGATCTCGTAGTGAGACCTCGAGTTTGGTTACTCTCCGATAGATCTCAGGAGGTTCTTCATCGTCCTTCATTGCAAACTCATCGGCCTCATCTTGTACCACTTCATAGTTGGAGCATTGAATGCTTGCGCTTCCCCGGTAGAGAGACACGACAGAATGCCATGCATCTTTGGCCAAGGCGAAAGGACGAAGATGAGGTAGGTCTTCGGGTGGAATAGCATCTTGAATGATGAAGAGAGCATTCTCATTGAATTGATTGTCCGCGGCTTCTCGAGGAGTGAAGTTGCTTGGATCATGTGGATAGAAACCTTCTTCAATGATTCTCCAAAGGTTAGTGTTCACATGATTTAAATGACGTTTAAAGCGGTAAACCCAAGAGTCAAAATCCTCATTTTTCACAATCTTAGGGGGAGGACCGGCATGATTCAAATGAGTGGAAGGAACCGGTCCACCATAAACAAGTGGTGGTTCCACATGGGAAAAGATGCCGGTGCCATTCTTGCCACCAGAAGGAGCCTTTTCACTACTAGCTTCCCCCTTGTCGGGGATAGCATCCGTCACCTTGTTGGCGGGATCACCCACTTTCAACGGTGCGGTGGATAGTTTAAGCCCCTCAAGAAATTTAGTAAACATGCTTTCTACTTCGGTCGTCATGGAGGTTTTCAATGTATCCAAGGCCACATTGAACTCCTCACGAGAGACCGAAGTTCCCCCATCTCCCGTAGACGAGATCGGATTCACACCGGAGTGTTCCTCCACACCATCTACGGTATCAACCATACTCTTTGGACGGTAAATTCCTTAATATAGAGATGAGGCTCTGATACCAATTGAAAGGATCGATATAGTTGACCAGAGGGGGAGGTGAATAGGCAACGAACAATTTTTAGCTTTTCTTTAACAAGTTAAAGTTTGCATCAAAATAGGTTGTCTAGAAATGCAACTAGGTGAGCAATCCTATTTGATGCAACGAGGATAGGTACACAAGCAAGCAAGAGATATAAAACAAGTAAGCTTGCTTAAATAAAGGCACGAGATAACCAAGAGTGGAGACGGTGGAGACGAGGATGTGTTTCCGAAGTTCCTTCCCTTTGAGAGGAAGTACGTCTCCGTTGGAGCGGTGTGGAGGCACAATGCTCCTGAAGAAGCCACTAGGGCCACCGTATTCTCCTCACGCCCTCACACAATGCGAGATGTCGTGATTCCACTATTGGTGCCCTTGAAGGTGGCTACCGAACCTTTACAAACAAGGTTGGGGCTCTCTCCACAACTTAATTGGAGGCTCCCGACAAAACCACGAAGCTTCACCACAATGGAATATGGCTCCGATGTGACCTCAACCGTCTAGGGTGCTCAAACACCCAAGAGTAACAAAATCCAAACAAGAAAGTATGGGGGAACCAAATATCCTTTGGTGGAAGTGTAGATCTAGGTCTCCTCCTTCAATCCCTAGCAAATCAACATGTTTGAGTGGCTAGAGAGAGAGATCGGGCAAGAGAGCTTGAAGGGCATCAATGGTGGAGTGAGAGAGGTCAAAGGTGGGAGTGGTAGGTGGGAGAAGCTCCCTTATATAGTCAGCCTCAATTTCCAACCGTTACTGTGATTTTAGCACTGCAGCGGTACAACCGGTTCTCGTGCCGGTACAACCGGGACTGACGGTGTATCTGCGGAACCCTACCAAGCGGTACAACCGGACCAGGGGGGCGGTAGTACCGGCTAAGAAAAATAACCGGACTAACCGCCTGGCCACCGCACAAACACCGCATCAAAACAGGAGCTTGACTGGTACTTGGGCGGTGCCTGGCCGGAACAACCGTATGGCCTTGAGCTCTTGGGTGGCTAAGTCCTGAGCGGAAGAACCGCTCGGACCAGCGGTGGTACCGGTCATCGTGGAACGACCGGACCAACTGGGCCACTACTGCCCAAGAACCGCATCAAACCAGAAGCGAGAGCGGTACTTGAGCGGTGAATGGACGGAACCACCGCCCAGCTGTTGCAGAGCATGGTGGCGGTACCACCGCCCAGAGGCAGCGGTACAACCGCTCGAGCACAGCTGGTGAGCGACAAGACCCATCGGTACAACCGCTCCAGAGAGCGGTACAACCGCTGGGCAGAAACAGTGAGCAGAAAAGAAAAGAGGGGAAGAGGCAAGGAAAACTCTCTCTCTCACACACACACCTGAGGAAGGCAAAGAGAGGGTGAGAAAAGTGTATGTGAACTGATTCCCCCAGAGCTTCCTAATGAGGATCCCCTCTTGATAGTACGGGTACTCTACGACCAAAGAAAATAAAACCGTAGAGGACACGTCTTCGATCTTTTCCTTCGAGAGGTAATAGCAATCCGATGTAAGCCTAAACATCGAGAACCTGAAACATAAAGCACACGTTGAGACCACCAAGGGTTGTCATCATCATCCAAAACATAAAGTAGGGAAATGCCCTTTCATTCGGCGAGACCAGTAGCTTTATTGTAGTTGATGTTGCTGCCGTAGTGTGTCCATGCCCTCCGCCCCGGATCGTCTCGCCGCACTGCTTCCCTGCGTTAGGGCACGCGTTCGCGCACTCATCCGCACGCAAACGCTCCTTGCCGTGGGCCTTTTTCTTCCCTACTTACCGTGGCTTGTCATGGCCCCGAGCCGAGCGCGAGCTCGTGCCCGAGTGCCTGCACACTCGTGAGCCACCTCCACTCGCTCGCTGGAGTCCCCACAGGTTCCCGCACGCCCACCTTTGTTCTGCTTAGTGTGCCTCGCCTCCATTCGCGCACATGCTCAGGGCCTCGCCAACTCCTACCCGAAACCTCGCCATCGCCCGAGGCGAGCACGAGCTCGTCCTCGAGAGAACTCGCGCGCGCACACCCCGCAGTTGGTCCGCATGCACACACACACACACATCTATACCCCTTTCTGCAGGCCCGCCGTGGTTCTGCATTGCAAGCCGTCGCCGTCTAGCTCGTCTCTGCCGGCGCCGGTGATTTTCTGTGTTGTCATGGCAAAAGGATCGGCCTTCTGGCTCTGGTTCAAAAGGAACCAGGCGCCCACTCCATACACACCCGCCCTCCTTAGCGCAGTGGTTGACCACGCATGCCCGCACCGGGGATACTCGGGTCCGATCCCCCACGGGCATGGTTTGATTCCCTTCTTTTTTCTTTTTGCTATATGCGTGAGGATGACAGAAGGGTCCCACCAGTCAGCCTCTCAGCGCCCTCCTCTTTCTTTTTTGCCTTATCCCCGCATTTTCCATTTATGGCAAGTCCTCATTTTCCATTTCGGGCAAGTCCATATCTGGATGTTTCCAAATAAGGAAAATGTCATTTCTGTCATATTCCATTTAAGGCAGTTTCTAACTTATTGCACTTGTGATGATTTCTCTACAGCAACCCCAGCATATTATATATGTTTTTGGGGTAGAAAAATCCCACCAATCTAGTGGTGGCATTATTTTCTGCATTTAAGCAAGTTTGCATAAATGTCATTTTACATCATAGTGCTGTTTTGGCATTTTTGTGTGATTTATTTGAAACATGCTATGAGGTGGTTTAGCACATGGTTAGCTTCATTTTCATGTCTACTTCATGCTAGAGTTTGTTCCATGCCATGAAATGCCTTGTGGTGAGTTAATCAAGCTTGTAAACATGCCATGTTGAATCTGTTTTTGTCACGCCCTGGAATTTCACCAAGTCTGTAACCTGATTATGTTTTTGCCATGTTCACATGCTTGCAATTGTATTTTCTGATCCCTTTTGGCTCAAGGTCACTAAGGGACTTTTGTTAAGCTCTTTGGGTAGCTTCATGTCATGCCTTACTTTGCCATGTTAAGTTCCTGTAGCATGTAGTTTTCGTGCTCCAAAGTGTGCTACCTGATCTAAAATTCCAGGCTTGTGTTAATTTCACCAAGTCTGAAACCTGTTTACCAATTGCACTTTTGCCATGCTTGTTTGAACCTATGAATGGACGAATTGGCCGTAGCTCAGAGTTCATCTTTTGTAAAGCATTATGAGTGGATCCCTGCCATGTATTTTGTTGCCATGTTTGAGTGATGTAGCATAATTAACTTGATGCATTCAGATGGCTACTTGCTGTTTATCGCAGACCGTTGCCATATTTGTTTTGCTCGCCATTTCCAAACCGTGCATCCGATTCTGGTGTTCTTTATGTCGATTTCAACCGAAATCACCTCAACTTTCCAGTGGCACACTTGAATTTCCAAGTTGAGGGCAGGTTCAATCATTGCTTGTCAAATCTTGCATATGCATCACATACCGCATCCCGCTTAGCATACCATGTTTGCATCATGTTTGTTTGAGCGTTGCACGTGGTTGATTGTGTTCCTTTTTCTTTTTTGTCTTGTTTGGGTAGATCCGGGAGACGAGTTCACTAACGAGGAGCCTGTTGAGTTTGCTTACGAGGATCAAGTCAACTCTAACAACTTTGCAGGCAAGATGATCATACCCTCGAAATCACTTCTATCTTTGCTTGCTAGATGCTCGCTCTTTTGCTATGCCTATGCTACGATGCCTACCACTTGCTTATCATGCCTCCCAAATTGCCATGTCAAACCTCTTACCCACCATGTCCTAGCAAACCGTTGATTGGCTATGTTACCGCTTTGCTCAGCCCCTCTTATAGCGTTGCTAGTTGCAGGTGAAGATTGGAGATCGTTCCTTGTTGGAACATTATTTTTCTTGTTGGGATATCACTATATTATCTTGTTACGTTAATGCATCTATATACTTGGTAAAGGGTGGAAGGCACGGCCTTTCGCCTAGTGTTTTGTTCCACTCTTGTCGCCCTAGTTTCCGTCATATCGGTGTTATGTTCTCGGATTTTGCGTTCTTTACGCGGTTGGATGATAATGGGAACCCCTTGACAGTTCGCCTTGATTAAAACTCCTCCAGCAATGCCCAACCTTGGTTTTACCATTTGCCACCTAGCGTTTCCCCTTGGGTTTCCGGAGCCCAAGGGTCATCTTATTTAAACCCCCCGGGCGAGTGCTCCTCTGAGTGTTGGTCCGAACTAGAGTCATGTGCAGCGCCCCCTCGGGGAAACTCGAGGTTTGGTTTTAGTTGTATGGAGAGCTCATCTGAGTATGCCCTAAGAACGAGATATGTGCAGCTCCTATCGGGATTTGTCGGCACATTCGAGCGGTGTTGCTGGATTTGTTTTAACTTGTCGAAGTTGTCTTGTAGAACCGGGATACCGAGTCTGATAGGAATGTCTCAGGAGAAGGTATATCCTTGGTTGACCATGAGATCTTGTCATGGGCTAAGTTGGGACTCCCTTGCAGGGATTTGAACTTTCGAAAGCCGTGCCCGCGGTTATGGGCAAATGGGAATTTGTTAATGTCCGGTTGTAGATAACTTGAACCTTAACTTAATTAAAACGAATCAACTGTGTGTGTAACCATGATGGTCTCTTCTCGGCGGAGTCCGGGAAGTGAACACGGTGTTGGAGTAATGTTTGCCGTAGGTTGTTCTCTAGTTCTTCGTTCGTGCTTTGCCTTCTCTTCTCGCTCTCTTGTGCGAACAGGTTAGCCACCAAATATGCTAGTCGCTCGCTGCAGCTCCACATATTACCTTATCTTACCTATAAGCATAAATAGTCTTAATCGCGAGGGTTCGAGATTGCTGAGTCCCCGTGGCTCACATATTACTTCCAAACCAGATGCAGGGCCCGATGACTCCGTTCCAGATGATGCGCTTGAGCTCAAGTGGGAGTTCGACGAAGACTCACGCCGTTACTATGTGTCTTTCCCT
This sequence comes from Triticum urartu, assembly GCF_056163025.1. NCBI lineage: Eukaryota > Viridiplantae > Streptophyta > Magnoliopsida > Poales > Poaceae > Triticum > Triticum urartu. The sequence goes on along the minus strand of NC_141879.1, from coordinate 351,968,614 downwards.
GATGATCAGTAGTGGTGCCTAGTTGGGGTGATCGGGACCATGTCGCATGTTGGGGTTGATCTTTTATTTTGGTACCGTACTCGGACCATGATTGTATTGGTTGATGTAATGCTATTTATGTACTTTGTGTGACGTGGCGAGTGTAAGCCAACTATGTATCTTTTCCCCTATTATCTATATTACATGGGTTGTTGTGAAGATTACCTTACTTGCGACATTGCTTTCAATGCGGTTATGCCTCTAAGTCGTGCTTCAACACGTAGGAGATATAGCCGCATCGAGGGCATTACAAGTTGGTAATCAGAGCCTTCCCCGACCTTACGAGCCCCATTGCTTGATCGAATTAGCGGACGAGTTGAGTCTAGAAAATGTTTTGAGTCATTTAGGAATTATATATCGGAGAGTTTAGGAATTATTTTTACTCCCCAGTCCCCTTGTCGCTCTGGTAAGGCATCCTGACGTAGAGTTTTGACTCTTCTCTTCTCAAATTTCACTAAAAAAAATTTAGGATCACGTGGGTATCTTGGAATCGTTCCGATCGATTTGTGACGAGAACATTGTTCTTGTTGCCTCCTGTCATTTAGGGATTGTGGCAGTGTCCCGGGGAGTTGAGCACCGAGGTGTTGTTGTCACAATTTTATCGTTGCAGTACTAGAATACCTGAGTTTAGTTTCGCCGACATCGAAAATCTCTTTTATGCAGTTGTTGGTGAGATAACCTCGACGCCACCTAGTACTGGGGCGGGAGTTCGGGAGTATTGCCATAACTTGTATAACAGATGCTTTTCGAAGGTTGAGGTAGACGATTTCCGAAGTTTTTCTCGGTTATGTGTTGAAGGATGGATACAACTGGATGTAGGATTTGCTAGATTTGGGTGAGATATTATGCTTCCCCTGTATCCCCAATACCTGATTGCATAACCGGAAAGGTTCGGGAGTTTCATAGGTGGGAATTCTTGTAGCTTTAGTTCTTCTTCCACGGATATTTGGTTTGAGATTGGGTGATCCTTACCGAGTATTCGTTCTTGCTCCGTACCCTGTTGACTTTATTCCTCTACCTAAATTCTAAGTGGCTTCTCAATTTATGGATATGTGACCATTTCTATTGGAATGCATTCGTTCATTTTGTTCGGATGTGAAGACTATATGTTGCAATTTCAATCTGTTTGGTTCAGCTACAATATTTGTCTGTCAGTGTGCTAATGGATGTCAACCTGTTTAGGATGGCTCCTCCAACGCGCATGACTCCGAATCCTGATCCGCCACCACCACCTCCACCTCCGGAGGCATGGCAAGCTGTGATGGCCTCTACCAATGCAAACACGCAGTTGATCATGAAAATTCTTCAAGAGCGCAACCAAGCGAACCAAGGCAACCAGGGCAACAATCAGAATCACTTTGCTACACTGAACCAGTTCCTTGCTAACCAGCCAAAGACTTTCAGCAATTGTGTTGAGGCAACTGACGCTGACGATTGGCTCGTGGACTTGTGCAAGCATTTCGAGTGCAGTAACGTCAGGCCTGAGGTCTTTGTCAAGTTCGCTTCCTTCCAACTCAAAGACCAAGCTGCAGAATGGTTTCAGCAGTACAAAGATTCCAGAGGAGGCCGTGAGATTACCTGGGATGAATTCCGTCAAGACTTCAAAGCTCATCATATTCCTCAGAGCATGGTTGAAAGCAAGCGTGAGGAATTCCGCAACCTGAAGCAAGGCTCTATGTCTGTCTATGACTACAACAAGATGTTTCAGAAGCTCGCCCACTTTGCTAAGCAGGACGTCCCTGACGAGAAGAGCATGATATACCAGTTCAGGGGTGGTCTCAGAGAAGAAATCCAGCTAGCTCTCGTTCTCTTTGAGCCCAGGAGGTACGATGAGTTTTACAACATGGCATTGAAGCAAGAGGCTGCTCAACTGAAGTGTGATGCTTCCAAGAAGCGAGTCAGAGATGCTACTCCTTCTTCCTCTACTCAAGTGGCTAAGCAGCAGAAGTATTGGCTTCCTCCTCCTCCGTTCCGTCAGTCGTATCAACAGAAGAGCAAAGGCGGCAGTGGATCTTCCCACCCACCCAACCCTGGCTTTCAGAACAAGACTTCGTCTCAAGCTCCAAGATCGAGTGCTCCGTATCATCGTCCGCTTTCAGAGGTCACGTGCAACAAGTGCCAACAGAAGGGTCACTATGCCAACAAATGCTTCAGTTAGAGGCGTCTCCCTCCTCCTCCTCCTGTGAGATCGGCAAGTACAGCTCTGGTCAAGCATAACCCCAAGTACGCCAAGGTCAACATGGTGAATGCAGCTCAGGCAGAGGACTCGTCAGATGTCATCATGGGTAACCTTCCTGTTAACGATGTTCCTGCAAAAGTTCTTTTTGACACGGGTGCATCGCATTGTTTCATTTCCAAACCATTTGCATCAAAGTATGATTGCGATTATCAGTATCTGCCAAATTCTTTGCAAATCGTGTCACCGGGCAAGCAAATGACAGCTAATTTCCGCGTCCCGGATATTTCTATCACGTTGGGCGACTACAAATTTCTAGCTTCTCCTATTGTTCTAGGCAACTCAGATATTGATCTTATTCTCGGAATGGATTGGCTTTCTAAGCATAAGGCGCATCTTGATTGTGCAGCCAGGCAGATTCAATTGACTCATTCGTCTGAGGATGTAATTGTCTTTGCCGCTCAGGATAATACCATCCGCCTGTTTTCTCTCAATGAGAAGGGTGAACTGGATGCTATCTCTCTTATTCCAGTCGTTTGCGAACATCAAGATGTCTTTCCAGAAGAGCTTCCAGGAATGCCTCCGCACCAGCCAGTTGAATTCGTCATCGATCTTGAGCCTGGCATGGAACCGGTTTGCAAGCGTCCTTACAAGCTCGGACCTGAAGAGTTGAAGGAGCTGAAGAAGCAACTCGATATTCAAGAGCGAATGGGTCTCATCCGACCTAGTTCTTCTCCGTGGGGTTGTGGAGTTCTTTTTGTGAAGAAGAAGGATGGAACGGACTGACTTTGTGTTGACTACCGTCCATTGAACAAGAAGACTATCAAGAACAAGTACCCACTTCCCAACATCAATGAGCTGTTCGAACAACTCAAAGGTGCCCAAGTATTCTCCAAGCTTGATCTCCGTATGGGTTATCACCAGATTCGAATCCGTGAGCAAGATATTCCCAAGACAGCTTTCAGAACAAGTTATGGTTCATATGAATACACTATCATGTCTTTTGGCCTCGTCAACGCTCCTCCGACTTTCTCTCGTATGATGAACTTCATCTTCAATGCCTACACACATGACTTCGTTTTGGTCTATCTCGACGACATTCTGGTCTTTTCGAAGAACAAGGAAGATCATGCCAAGCACTTGCGTTTGGTGCTCGATAAGCTCAGGGAACATTAGTTCTACGCCAAGTTCTCAAAGTGCGAATTTTGGCTCGATGAGGTTCTCTATCTTGGGCATATCATCTCTGCCAAGGGCATAGCGGTGAATCCTGAGAAGGTGTCTGCAATTGTGAATTGGGAACCACCTCAGAACGTGAAGCAACTCCGCAGCTTCCTCGGTCTCGCAAGCTATTGTCGAAGGTTCGTTGAGAACTTTTCAAAGATCGTGAAGCCTCTTTCAAACCTTCTCTAGAAGCACATCAAGTACGTTTGGTCTCCGGAATGTGACATCGCTTTCAACACCTTGAAAGAGAAATTGGTCACTGCTCCAGTTCTGACTCCTCCTGATGAATCCAAACCGTTCGAGGTCTTCTGCGATGCCTCTCTTCAAGGTCTTGGTGCAGTGTTGATGCAAGAGAACAAAGTTGTGGCTTATACCTCTCGCCAGCTGAAGCCCAACGAGAAGAACTACCCCACTCATGACCTCGAGTTGGCGGCAGTTGTGCATGCTCTTTTGACTTGGAGACATCTCTTATTGGGAAGAAAAGTGGACATCTTCACTGACCACAAGAGTCTCATGTACATCTTCACTCAGCCTAATCTCAACCTCAGGCAGACTCGTTGGGTCGAAATGATTCAAGAGTATAATCCGAGTATCGAGTATACTCCAGGCAAGGGCAATGTGATTGCTGACGCTTTGAGCAGGAAGGCTTACTACAACAGCCTGATTATCAAGCCTTACCAACCTGAGCTTTATGAAGATTTCCGCAAACTCAATCTGCAAGTTGTTCCTCAAGGTTTCCTCGCCAACCTTCAAGTCTCTCCTACTTTGGAAGATCAGATTTGTGAGGCTCAACTTCTTGATGCTATGATGAAGAAGGTGAAGATTGGGATTGCCAAGAGTCAACCCAAGTACAAGTGCTACAGCCTTGATGACAAGGGTACTCTCTTCTTCGAGGATCGTATTGTTGTGCCTAAAGGTGACCTTCGTAAAGTTATCATGAATGAGGCTCACAATTCACTCCTCTCCATCCACCCTGGGAGTACGAAGATGTATCAGGACCTCAAGCAGGCTTATTGGTGGACTCGAATGAAGCGAGAGATTGCTAAGTTCGTGAATGAATGTGATGTCTGCAGAAGAGTGAAGGCAGAACACCAAAGGCCAGCTGGTCTCCTCCAACCTCTTGCCATTCCATAATGGAAGTTTGACCACATTGAGATGGACTTCATGACTGGGTTTCCAAAGTCCAAGCATGGCAATGATGCTATATTCATTGTCATCGACAAACTCACTAAAGTGGCTCACTTTCTGCCTATCAAAGAGTCTATCACTGCAGCTCAATTGGCAGAGCTCTATACCTCTCGGATTGTCTCTCTGCACGGCATTCCACAAGTGATCTCTTCATACCGTGGCAGCATCTGTACCTCCAAGTTTTGGGATTCTTTTCAGAAGGCCATGGGCACCAACATCCGCTTCAGCACAGCTTTCCATCCTCAAACTAGCGGTCAAGTCGAGCGTGTCAATCAGATTCTTGAAGATATGCTCAGGGCTTGCGTTATCTCCTTCGGTATGAAGTGGGAAGATTGTCTTCCATACGCCGAATTCTCCTACAACAACAGTTTTCAAGCAAGTTCGGGTAAGGCCCCATTCGAAATTCTGTATGGCAGGAAGTGTCGTACTCCTCTCAACTGGTCAGAAACCGGTGAACGTCAACTTCTTGGAAACGACTTGATCACAGAGGCAGAGGAGATGTGCAAAGTCATTCGAGATAACCTCAAAGCAGCGCAATCGCGCCAGAAGAGCTACTATGATAGTAAGCACCGTGAGTTGGCTTTCGATATCGGAGACCATGTTTACCTCCGCGTCTCTCCCATGAAAGGTACTCGTCACTTCGGTATCAAAGGGAAGCTCGCCCCTAGATACGTGGGTCTTTTCAAGATCGTCAGCAAGAGAGGCGATCTCGCATATCAACTCGAGCTTCCTTCAAACTTTGCAAATGTGCACGACGTGTTCCATGTCTCTCAGCTCCGCAAGTGCTTCAAGACTCCTGACCGCACCGTCAACTTCGAAGACATTGATCTCCAAGAAGATCTCTCTTATCATGAGCACCCCATTGCTATTCTCGAAGAGACTGAACGCAAGACTCGCAATAAGTCAATCAAATACCTCAAAGTCAAGTGGTCACACCAGTCCGACCGTGAAGCCACCTGGGAACGCGAGGATCACCTCCGTTCTGAGTACCAGGAGTTTTTCCAGTCCTAGATCTCGGGACGAGATCCTTTCGTAGTGGTGGAGTGTTGTAACACCCCAGATGTAAAACTTCCCATTTTGGCAATATATCCATCTTGTTCTTCATCTATTCTAAGTGGTTTTCCTCTATGTGGGTTTCTTTTTGGGTTTGTTTTGTTTGTCTTTGCTTTTCTTGTCTTTGTTTTGTCATATCTCTTTTGTCATCCATTGTTGCACTATGCCCTCATCATATGTTTGCACCATGTGCATATCTATGTTTGTGTTGGGCTTATCTCAACTTGCTTTTCCATGACATTCATGCATGATATGTTGTTGCATGTTCTATGTGTGTTCCATGCATCACCACCTCCATGCATCACCACCTCTCCTTCTATTCCTTTCTTTTCACAAGTGTCACTTTCCCTTCTCTTTTAATGTTCATCTTCTCCCTGTAAATCTTGCACCATGTGTAATCCTCTCTGCCAATTTTCAACTCATTTGAATATGTTTTGGTTAGGTTAAAAATTGACTCAAGTTTGAATTTAATTCAAACTTGATTTAATTTTCTTCCTTTAAAAATCCCCAAAGCAATTTAATCAAATGGCCCATAATTCCAGGATCTTGAGGATATTTTTATATCTGCAAAACTCCTCTCCTAGCCCCTGGCCCTTTTATTTTTCCTTGCAGCTGCTTATTAGTTAAACAGCAAATAAAGGGAAAGGGAGAAGGCCTTACCTGGGCCTCCCGCAGCCAGCAGACCACCTAGGCACCAGCGCAGCCCATCTAGCCTGCTTGTGATAGGAGTGTCGTCACCCCTGTACGGCAGCTCATCCACAGGAGCCACGTCGGCGTCCGGCCGATTTGACGGCCGGAGAAGCTCCCTAGCCCCCATATAAGCTTGTCCCCCGCGTCCTAGGGTTCCTCCTTGACCGATCCCCCTCCTCTACCTGCCTCACCGCCGCCTAGTTTAGCGCCACGCGTCGTGCCCTCGCCCTGCCCGCCATGGCCTTGCCGAGCAAGAGCTCGAGCTCGGGGTAGCCGTCCACGTCGTCTCTGACCCGCCTGCTGCCATGGAGTGGGCCGTTAAGTTCCTCTCCGTCCCCTTCCTCATTGCATGCGACGCCACGGCCCCTGGATCAACCTCCCCAACCCCGTCTTCTTCCTCTGTTGCATCTTCTTCTCGGACCCGAAGCCTCGCCATGTTCAGTACTGCCGCGTGTCGTCTCCGTCGAGTCCCCGGCGTCGTATTCTTGTCCTAGGTGAGATACGTAACCTCCGTTCTGTCCCTGATTGTTCTCGCGTCGTCTAGTTCAACGAAGGGGCCACTCCTTCCCTGTTTTTCGCGTGTTCTCGTTGCTCCGGTGAAAGGATCGATATAGTTGACTAGAGGGGGGGGGGTGAATAGGCAACTAACAATTTTTAGCTTTTCTTTAACAAGTTAAAGTTTGCATCAAAATAGGTTGTCTAGAAATGCAACTAGGTGAGCAACCTATATGATGCAACGAGGATAGGTACACAAGCAAGCAAGAGATATAAAACAAGTAAGCTTGCTTAAATAAAGGCACGAGATAACTAAGAGTGGAGACGGTGGAGACGATGATGTGTTGCCGAAGTTCCTTCCCTTTGAGAGGAAGTACGTCTCCGTTGGAGCGGTGTGGAGGCACAATGCTCCCCAAGAAGCCACTAGGGCCACCGTATTCTCCTCACGCCCTCACACAATGCGAGATGCCGTGATTCCACTATTGGTGCCCTTGAAGGCGGCTACCGAACCTTTACAAACAAGGTTGGGGCTCTCTCCACAACTTAATTGGAGGCTCCCAATGAAACCACGAAGCTTCCCCACAATGGAATATGGCTCCGAGGTGACCTCAACCATCTAGGGTGCTCAAACACCCAAGAGTAAGAAAATCCACACAAGAAAGTATGGGGGAACCAAATATCCTTTGGTGGAAGTGTAGATCTAGGTCTCCTCCTTCAATCCCTAGCAAATCAACAAGTTTGAGTGGCTAGAGAGAGAGATTGGGCAAGAGAGCTTGAAGGGCATCAATGGTGGAGTGAGAGAGGTGAAAGGTGGGAGTGGTAGGTGGGAGAAGCTCCCTTATATAGTCACCCTCAATTTCCAACCATTTCTGTGATTTTAGCACTGCAGCGGTAAAACCGGTCCTCGTCCCGGTACAACCGGGACTCACGGTGTATCTGCAGAACCCTACCAAGCGGTACAACCGGACCAGGGGGGCGGTAGTACCGGCTAAGAAAAATAACCGGACTAACCGCCTGGCCACCGCACAAACATCGCATCAAAACAGGAGCTTGACCGGTACTTGGGCGGTGCCTGGCCGGAACAACCGTATGGCCTTGAGCTCTTGGGTGGCTAAGTCCTGAGCGGAAGAACCTCTCGGACCACCGGTGGTACTGGTCATCGTGGAACGACCGGACCAACCGGGCCACTACCGCCCAAGAACCGCATCAAACCAGAAGCGAGAGCGGTACTTGAGCGGTGCATGGACGGAACCACCGCCCCAGCTGTTGCAGAGCATGGTGGCGGTACCACCGCTCGGAGGCAGCGGTACAACCGCTCGAGCACAGCTGGTGAGCGACAAGACCCAGCGGTACAACCGCTCCAGAGAGCGGTACAACCGCTGGGCAGAAACAGTGAGCAGAAAAGAAAAGAGGGGAAGAGGCAAGGAAAACTCTCTCTCACACACATGCACCTGAGGAAGGCAAAGAGAGGGTGAGAAAAGTGTACGTGAACTGATTTCCCCAGAGCTTCCTAATGAGGATTCCCTCTTGATAGTACGGGTACTCTACGACCAAAGAAAATAAAACCGTAGAGGACACGTCTTCGATCTTTTCCTTCGAGAGGTAATAGCAATCCGATGTAAGCCTAAGCATCGAGAACCTGAAACATAAAGCACACGTTGAGACCACCAAGGGTTGTCATCATCATACAAAACATAAATTAGGGAAATGCCCTTTCAATCTCCCCCTTTTTGGTGGATGATGACAACAACACGATTTGCAAGAGATAAGTCAATGAAATCTAGATGGAACTCCCCCTGAATGTGTGCCCCAACAAGTACTAGCTGTTAGAAAGTACGAGCACACTTTCAGGACTAGACTCCCCCTAGATTTTATAGACTCATCACTCTGAGCTCAAAAGGATCGACAATATAATACTTAGAGGCAATAATAATGAAAAAGACCTACGAACAGAATTTAAACGGAGTGGCAAGTCTTAAAAAAACAAACACAAAACACGAGAACAAGGGAAAACAACCCAAGCAAATCCCCGAGACCTATAGAACCCTCTCCCCCTTTGGCATCAATACATCAAAAAGGAAAAGAGTGAAGCTAGCGACCCAAAGCTCAGGCGTCCTCCTCTGACTCCTCAGTCGCATCTGGATCTTCATCATCAGAGTCGTCATCGTCGTCGTGATCAGATTCTTCCATGGCATTGTCCGCTGCTGCAAACAAGGATGATGGCTGGGGAGGGGCTTCATCATCAGTCCAGGTGCTATGGGTAGAGATCCAACGCTCCTCTGGGGTGATGCTCTTCTCAGAGCCACTCTGAACCTGCATGTTGAGGTGCTTCATCATTGCAATTTGGCGACGCCGTGCAAGCTTCTCATTGACATGTGCCTCATACATCTTCTTCTAGATGTCAGCCTGGAGACAAAAGGTCTTCTTCACCTTGGCAGTAAGTTTGGCCACCCATGAAGGCTTGGCCCCTAGCTCCAGCTCAAAGTCCTCATCGTCAGAAGTAGCATAGACATCCTCAGGAGCATGTTCAAGGAAGCGAGGCTCGGCATGCTTCTTCTTCTTAAGGAGCTTGACCTCATGAACAGTGAGGTTGTCTGGAGAAGTGAGGAGCTCTCCAGGACGACGAACAGCCCACACAGAGTTCAGAAAGCACATGACAAACGGAGCGTAGATTGGGACTTTACGGTAGATGACCATGTTGTACATCTCATGCCACAGCCAATTGGACACATCAAATGTTGCCCCTGTCCCCACCAAGATCTTCATAGAAACCATCAAATCAACCAGATAGCCATGAGTCTCATCTTGATTGCCCACCTTGGGCAAGAGCACATTGCAGAACACTCGGTGCATGATGTCATAGACCTTCTCCAAATCCTTGGATTCTCCAATAATCCCACGGCCCCTAATGTACAGAGGGGCAAGCTTCTCCTTAGGCATGGACTCAGGAAAATCATGAGGGCGAATGCCACACCTTCCTTGCAAACCGGTATCCTCGTACCCAATAGCATTGCAGAAAGCCCTCCAGGGAACGTGAAACAATTCATCGCGACACATGAAGGTGAGAGTGCGCGCATCATCTTCTCCAAAATGAACCGTGGCATAGAACTGATGGATAAGTTGAACATCAAAGTCACAGTTGACTGACATGATCTTGACAAGATCAAACTCCTCGCAGAGAGCTAGTGCCTCACCAAAATACTCCATGTTGTTTCTCCAATGATCAAAATCAATTGTCCACTGCTTGGCATATCTGTTCTTGTTGCGCTCAAAGAGTTCATGAACAATCCGCACTTGCATCTCATTACGGAACTGAAAAGTGGTCCAACGGGGAGCAATGGGAACCTCATACGGATTCTTTGAGCGGTAGGCTTCCCAATCCTTGGCTTTCCAATGATGCAACGGCATGACAACACATTGCTTAGCAGCTGCAGACTTTTCACGGCGAGTGGGCTTGGTGGGATTCACAACTTCTTCATCATCTGACACAACCGGTCGCAAGGTCCTTCGTGCCCTCTTCTTGGTCTCGCGAGGAGCAGAGCGAGAACTAGAGCCACCTGAACACACACACACGAAAAGAACACACAAAAACCCAATAAGGATGAGAGGATTGCACCCACTAGCACAAAAGGAACAAGTTGCAACAACAGAGAAGATAGAACAGTGCTTAGTGGTTGATATACTCCGGTTGTACCGGATCTTCCGCCAGTAGTACCGCTCCAGCGGTTGTACCGCCCGTAGGGGCGGTAGAACCGCTGACAGTGGCACTACCAGGGAAGATAGATCTAACCGAGTCATACGAATCACACAAGTAATATTCCGAATTCTAAGTGCTGCAAACAAGACAGGAGGCTAACAAAGAACTCTTCCAAGCCATAGAACGACACTAAACGCGGAAAGATGGGAAAAGCCCTAGGCAAGGAATAACCCTAAACAAAAAACTAGAGGCAAAGAGCACGAGGCAATACCACCATCCATGGGAAGAGATCGGAAGGCCTCCACGGAGAGCCAAGGATCCGAAGCGCGAGACGCACTCCGGGGCAGGGGTAGAGATGGCCGGCGGCTAGGGCAAGAAAAAGAGGAACGAGGACGAAGGGAAAAAAGACAGCCCTTTAGCCCCGTCGAGTATATATAGGCCTGTACGCACGCCCCGATAGAACCGCTTAGGGGAGTGGTTGTACCGCTCGTCTGGTACAGACCGGTGGATGGAGGCGGTACTTCCGGTGCCTGGAAGGCAGCGGTAGTACCGCACGACAACAACCGGTAGTACCGGACGTGGGTTACCGTGGGAGTGTGCGGTGGAACCGCCCAGGCACCGAGCGGAAACCCTTGGGACAGCACAACCCGGTACCAGCGGTAGAACCGCTCGTGGTACCGGTTGTACCGCCCGACCACCTAAGCCCAAGCCAAGATCAAATGAGTGCAATCCGAAGGGAGGAAGAAGGGGCACAAAAACAGGAGAGAAACAACACCTTAGGAGAACCTAACACAAAGAGCAAAGAGAGAAAGAGAGAAAACAACATGAGAGCAGCAAGGGTAACTTCAACTCCCCGAAGAGAGGACGGTGGCCGAGGCCACCTATGTTTGAGTCAATTGGTATGGCACCGCGAAGAATTATCCTTGGGTCCATGACCAAAACTCGTCTTTGAAGCACAAGTACCATCAAATATGGCTAATGTGAAAGACACAATCAATTTATGCATAATGGGGGGAGGGAGAGTTCATTGAGAGAACAACACTCCCCCTATGTCCATGCCTACACCTAAACTAGACAACAAGTTGAGCGTGGTAGGGTGTGCAAGGGTTCAAGCCACATTGCTCGAATCAATGATATTTAGCTCATGCCTTAACTCGCGAAATCTTGCTTCATCCAAGGGCTTCGTGAAAATATCTGCAAGGTTGGCATTAGTGTTGACATAGTTGAGCTCGATCTCTCCTCGTCTAATGTGATCCCGGATGAAGTGATACCGGATATCAATATGCTTCGTCTTGAAATGTTGCACCGGATTGAGAGAGATCTTGATGGCACTTTCATTGTCGCACCAAAGAGGCACTTTGTCACAAGTGACACCGTAATCCTTTAAAGTTTGCCCCATCCATAGGAGTTGAGCACAACAACTACCGGCGGCACCATACTCTGCCTCGGTGGACGAGAGAGACACATAACTTTGCTTTTTGGAAGACCAACTTACCAAAGAGAAACCAAGGAATTGGCACCCTCCGTAAGTGGACTTCCTATCCACTTTGTCTCCCGCCCAATCGGAATCCGAGTACCCTACAAGCTTGAAGTTTGATCCTCTGGGGTACCATAGGCCAAAGTTTGGGGTATGAGCCAAATATCGAAAGATTCATTTGACCGCCACATAGTGACTTTCCTTAGGTGCGGCTTGAAACCGTGCACAAATTCCCACACTCAACAAGATGTCCGGTCTAGATGCACAAAGGTAAAGCAAGGATCCAATCATGGAACGATATACCTTTTGATCCACCACTTTACCATTGGGATCTAAGTCAAGTTGGCACTTGGTGGGCATTGGAGTGGAAGCCGGCTTGACGTCACTTAGCTTGAATCTCTTGAGCATGTCTTGAGTGTATTTGGATTGATTGATGAAAGTTCCTTCTCTTATTTGGTTCACTTCGAACCCTAGAAAGAACTTCAACTTTCCCATGGAGGACATCTCGAACTTTGAGGTCATGAGAGCGGCAAATTCCTCATTGAAAGCTTTGTTAGGAGAACCAAAGATAATATCATCAACATATAATTGGCACACAAACAACTCCCCTTTGACCTTCTTAGTAAAAAGAGTGGGGTCGATTAGCCCAACTTCAAAACCACGTTCTTGTAACAACTCAGTAAGGTGGTCATACCACGCACGTGGGGCTTGTTTAAGGCCATAGAGCGCCTTATCGAGTTGATACACATGATCGGGAAAGTAGGGATCCTCTAACCCGGGGGGTTGCTTGACGTAAACCAATTCATTAATGGGACCATTAAGAAAATCATTCTTCACATCCATTTGTTGTAACTTAAAATTATGATGAGAAGCATATGCAATTAACAAGCGAATGGATTCAAGACGAGCAACGGGTAGGATAAAACCAACACCCATTCTTCTTCTGGCTTGAGGAGGAATTTCATCACCTACATCACAAGTGCCACTTTGCTCCACTTGGGAGCCATTATTCTCATCAAACTCCACGTTACACATCTCCTCAATAAGTCCCGTGGATTTATTAAGGACACGGTAAGCATGAGAGTTTGTAGCATAACCAACAAACATGCCCTCATGAGCTCTAGCCTCAAATTTAGACAACCGAACACCTTTCCTGAGAATGAAACACTTACACCCGAACACCCGGAAGTACTTGAGGTTGGGCTTGTTACCGGTGAGTATCTCATATGGAGTCTTGTTCAAGCCCTTGCGGAGGTAGAGCCGATTGGATGCATGACACGCGGTGTTGATGGCTTCGGCCCAAAAGTTGTACGGAGACTTGAACTCCGCCATCATGGTCCTTGCCGCATCCATCAACGTCCGGTTCTTCCTTTCCGCAACACCATTTTGTTGAGGGGTGTATGGTGCGGAATATTGATGCTTGATTCCCTCATCACTAAGAAATTCATCCAAGGTGTAGTTCTTGAACTCAGTGCCATTGTCACTTCTTATTGTCAAGGTCTTTGCATTGTGTTGACGTTGTGCTTCATTTGCAAAGTCAATGACGGTTTGTTGGGTCTCGCTCTTACTCTTGAAGAAATACACCCACGTGTACCTTGAGTAGTCATCCACAATCACCAAGCAATACTTCCTACCTCCAAGACTATCGAAGGATGGAGGCCCAAAGAGATCCATGTGAAGGAGCTCCAAAGGCCTCTTTGAATAAATGATAGTCGTGGGAGGGTGAGCCTTCTCATGTAGCTTTCCTTCGATACAGGCACTGCAAGCACGATCTTTAGCAAAACTAACATTCGTTAGTCCACGGACATGGTCCCTCTTGAGGAGACTTTGCAAAGATCTCATATTGACATGGGCTAAACGGCGATGCCAAAGCCATCCCACATCAACTTTAGCCATTAGGCATGTCGCGGTCTGTAAGTGCATCTAGTGCCACCCCTAGTTGGTTTTGGAGTATTGACGACAAACACAGGTAGAAGTCCCTCATTGATTCGGTTTTATTACCAGAGATGACCCCTAAAAATGTACGAAGACATTGAAGACAATGGTGGTTTATGAAGATATTCATATTGAAGACAATGACATGAGAAGACTCCCTATGAAGCTTATGGAACTCGAAGACTTAGATCCTTCGTAGTTTTATTTCATTTATGAAGTGTCATAGGAATCACCGTACTGTTAAGTGGGGTCCAAAAGAACCAGTTAGAATGACTGTAGTGATGCCTAATTCAAATCCTATGTCTTCGAGCGAAGACTTTGAGAGAAAATCTTGTCCAGAGCCAGACAAGTCAGCTTTACTTGTAGCCCAAGTAAAGTTGCCGTGTGAGTTCAAAATTCGACCATTGGTACACATGTCAGTTCCTTAGTGACCCAGGGTCATTTTGGACAGATCAGGTCGGGTTGCCAAGTGGCTATAAATAGTCCACCCCCACAACCATAAACGGGGGGCTGCTCAGATTTTAGTGCACGGCTTTTGTCGTTTGAGAGCAACCCACCTCGAAGCCTTTGAAAGAAAAATTCCCAGTGAGGAGAAAAGCCCTAACCACCCAGAGCCAGAGTAAATTGGGCATCACTTAAGTCTTCGTGTCTGTGTGATTTGAAGACTTATTACACTTGAGGACTGTGCATCCTCCAGACGGTTAGGCGTCGCGTTCTGAGCATCCAAGAGAAATTGTGGATTGCCAGTGAACAAAGTCTGTGAAGGTTTGGGAGTCTACCTTGAAGACTTACCTGAGTGATTGGGCGAGGTCTGTGTGACCTTAGCTCAAGGAGAAAACGGTGAGGACTGGGTGTCTTGGACTAAGTGTCCTTGACTGGGTGTCCGGGACTGTGTGTCCTTTGGTTTAAATACCTAGCCGCTCCAACCAGACGTACAGTTGTCACAGCAACTGGAACTGGTCCAACAAATCATTGTCTTCAACGTGTCACTGGTTTCATCTTCATTTCCTTTCACTTACAGTTATTCATTGTGAAGCCATTGCATGCTTGCTTTATCTTTTGTCTTCACAACATGAATGTATGATCTGTTCGGCTTCATAACTTCTTCCTACCTGATCCTTATTACACTGAAGCTGTTTGTCATTGCGCTTTCACTCTATTGAATACATGACCATGGCTGGCCTAGTGTAATCTAACTTCCGCTGCATAGTAATAGGCATGATCTTCACTGTTTGTCTTCACAACTCTCATGTTTTGAAGACTTTCATAAAAATCGCCTATTCACCCCCCCTCTAGTCGATATAACGCACTTTAAATTGGTATCAGAGCAAGGTGCTCCCTTGTTCTGTGTGATTCGGTTTAACCACCTGGAGTTTTAGCTATGTCGACTGCAGGGATAATCAAAGTCTCCGCTGCTTGTCCCGTCTTCGATGGAACTGAATATCCCTACTGGAAGAATAAGATGCGCATGCATCTTGAAGCCATTGACGTCGACCTATGGTATGTCGTCGAAAACGGCGTTCCCAAGGCTGGAGAAGGTGTCACTGCTGCTGATGTCAAGAAGTTCGTTCAACTGGACTCTACTGCCAAGAATATCATCTGTGGTCATCTGACCAAAGGACAGTATGGCCGTGTGAGTGCCTTGAAGACATCCAAACTGGTCTGGGATTGGCTCTCCAAAGTTAATGAAGGCATATCAACCCAGAGAGATCAAAGAATCAGTGTCCTTCGCAATCTCTTCAACCGCTTCAAACGAAATGACAATGAGAATGTCCAGCACACCTTTGATCGGCTCACTGACATCACAAATGAGCTTCAAGCCCTCGGCGCTACTGAGATCACCAAACATGAAATCGTCAAGACGCTGTTGAGATCACTTGATAGTTCGTTTGACAATCTGGCCCTGATGATTCAAGAACGTCCTGATTTCAAGACACTCGATCCGTCTGACATACTTGAGAGGCTCAACACACATGAGTTTCAGCTTTCTGAGAAAAGAGATATCTACGGTCCAAACTATGGGCGAACTCGTGCCTTGAAGGCAAAAGCTAATTCCTCATCTGAAGAAGAATCTGACTGCAGTTCTGATGATCCTGAAGACATTGGAAGAGAACTTGCAATGCTAGTGAAGAAGTTTCAAAAATTCACCAAGAAGAAAGGCTTCAGAAAATCTTCACGATCAAGCTCAAGGAATGATGAAGCTTCTGCTCATGACTACAAGAAGAAAACATGTCACAAGTGCAAGAAAACTGGGCACTTCATCTCTGAGTGTCCACAGTGGGACAATGAGAATAGAAGGAAGAAGAAGAGCAAGGAATATGATTCTGACGACAAGAAAAAGAAGAAAAACTCAAAGTCTTCTTCCAAGTCTTCATCAAAGTCTTCATCACACAAGAAGAGCTCATCTGGCAAGGCGCGTGCATTTGTAGGCAAGGAGATGGATTCAGAGGAGGAATCCGCATCTGAGGAGGCAGAGGTGGAATCTGAGGAGGAGTCTGATTCTGGCATTGCGAGTCTGGCTACAGCATACGTCGCCAAGTCCATCTTCAACACTGAAGACAATAATTGCATCACCGACACCGACGCAAATGACAAGAACGACTCCACTCCTACCTACTGCTTCATGGCACGCGGTGCCAAGGTAAACACACGCACCACTTGCTATGAAACATCCAGTGACAATGACTCTGAATGTGATTCAAAACCTAGCTACAAAACACTTGCTAAAATTGCAACTGAACAATAGAAAGCTATGGAACACATTCAAAAACTGTTAGACAGAAGCGATGATCTGTTGGGTGCTGAAATGACTCGATCTGAATCCTTAATTGAAGACATAAAAAACCTTCACGTTAAGTATCAGGAACTTGAAAATCGTCATGATACTCTCTCAACAACTCATGAAAAGCTTTCCTATGACTATCTTCAAAGGAAGCAAGAACTTGAGAAATTGAGGGTGGCTCATGAAGATCTTCAAAAGGAAAACGAGTCACTTCGCGCCGAACAGATCAGTCCCGCTCAGGAAGGATTTGAACCACCATGTCTTAAATGCATTGAGCGTAATAATGCTAATTCTGTTGCTGAATGTTCCACTGCTACTACTGTTCCAATATCTTCAACTGTTGATGTGGCAACTAACCCCTCTGCTGAGGATACCACTGCTATTGCTGATGAGAATGCTAGGTTGAAGACATTGCTTGAAACAGGGATGTACAAAAGTCTGAAAGGGCATCAAACATTATGTGATGTCCTTAAGAAGCAGATTCTGAACCGAAACCCTAGGAAAGAGGGTGTTGGGTTCGTGAGGAAAATCAATGCAGATGGCTCTTACTGGAAACCTGAGCAGTACCCCAAAACTACATGGGTTGCTGCAAAGGAACTTTCAGCAGATCCATCCAATTTATCTGGCTTCACTTGTGCTAACCCAATTATCATTGATGAATCCTTTGATGCAAACTATAAACTGTTTAAGAATCAGAATGGTGAAGTGTTTGCCAGGTACATTGGTACTAACTGCAGGAATGGACCGCCTATGAAGAAGATCTGGGTTCCGAAAACATGTCTGGAAAATCTTCCTATGAATGTCTTCATGACACCTCACTTGAAGAAGACAAATCTCGGTCCAAAGGCTTCATACAGACAGAGGACTCACCTGAGTCACACTAACGCAAATGTTTTGCAGGGAAACCACACTCAGGCATATGAATATGAGAGCGGTTCATCGAACCGTCATGTTCATATGACCAAAAATTATTCTGCTTATGCCTATGAGTATTATTGTCCCCCTGCTAGACTGTTTGCTAAGGCTTCAAAGCCAAAATTCTCAGATGCTGCACTTAGACTCATAGCTTCTAAGCCACCCTTGAAGATGTGGGTGGTTAAGAAAGCTTAACTCTCTTTTGCAGGGAAAGGTCTCCAGCACAAAAACAAAATCGTCTGATGCTATTGCTGGGGACCATAAAAATCTTGTGGGGCGCAAGATAAACTGCCCAAATGGCATCATTATGTACTTCGTTCCTGAATCGCATGCTATTCTCCCCATTAGTCCTAATCTGGATCTAAGTTTTCATAACCCACTGGTTCGTCAAATGTTTATGCTTCACAACACTCTTCGTGAAGCCTATCCCCCTAACTGCACTGTAGGGTACGACACCAGCGACTTCAAAGTCTTCAGAATGGATTATTGACAGTGGGTGTACAAATCACATGACTGGCAGAAGAAGCCTTCTTATGGACTCAACTTTACGTCCATCTGACAAGAGCCACATTACATTCGCTGACACTGGTAAAAGTAAGGTATTGGGTCTAGGTAGAGTTGCAATCTCAAAGGATCAACACATGGATAAAGTCATGCTTGTTGAATCCCTTGGCTTCAACTTAATGTCTGTCTCAATGCTTTGCGATTTGAATATGATTGTAATGTTTGGCAAATATCGCTGCCTGGTACTAATGGAATCTGACAAATCTCTAGTGTTTGAAGGGTATAGGAAAGGTGATTTGTATGTGGTAGATTTCTCAGCAGGACCACAACTTGCAGTATGTCTTCTTGCAAAAGCTTCAGAATGCTGGCTTTGGCATCGAAGGCTTGGGCATGCTGGCATGAGGAACCTCCACACCCTTGCGAAGAAAAAGCACGTCATAGGCATCGAGGGCGTCAAGTTCAAGAAAGATCACTTATGCGGTGCCTGTGAAGCAGGGAAGATGACAAGGGCAAAACATCCTTCGAAGACAATCATGACCACTACTCAACCCTTCGAACTGCTCCACATGGATCTTTTCGGTCCCACTCACTACTCAACTTTTACTACTTCTGCATGCCTCTATGGCTTCGTAATTGTTGATGATTATTCTAGATATACTTGGGTGCACATAATCCTTTACAAGACTGAAGTGCAGGATGTCTTCAGACGCTTCGCAAATCGAGCTATGAACAATTTTGGCGCCAAGATAAAGCACATCAGAAGTGACAATGGCACTGAATTCAAGAACACTGACCTTGATACATATCTGGATACCTTGGGCATCACACATGAATTCTC
The DNA here is from genome assembly GCF_056163025.1 of Triticum urartu. NCBI lineage: Eukaryota > Viridiplantae > Streptophyta > Magnoliopsida > Poales > Poaceae > Triticum > Triticum urartu. The sequence goes on along the minus strand of NC_141879.1, from coordinate 351,949,604 downwards.
AGCTCCATACACGCCACAGCAGAATGGCGTCGTCGAACGCAAGAACAGAACACTCATTGAGATGGCCAGAACAATGCTAGATGAATACAAGACTCCAAGAAAGTTCTGGACTGAAGCCATTGATACTGCATGCCATACAATCCATCGTGTTTATCTTCACAAGCTTCTGAATAGGACATCCTATGAACTCCTAACTGGCAAGAAGCCAAATGTCAGTTATTTCAGAGTATTTGGCGCAAAATGCTGGATCAAGGACCCAGACCACACCTCAAAGTTTGCACCAAAAGCACATGAAGGCTTCATGCTTGGATATGGAAAGGATTTGCACTCCTACAGAGTCTTCAATCTCTTCCACTACAAAGTGGTTGAAACAGTGGATGTGCGATTTGATGAAACCAATGGATCACAAAGAGAGCAATTGCCAAATGTGCTAGATGAAGTTCCAGCAAATGAATCAATCAAGCTTATGGGAACTGGAGAAATTGTACCTTCTGAAGCTCATCCTGAAGAAGAACTTATCATCTCAGCACCTGATCCACATGAAGACAATGCTCAGCCTGACGATATACCTTCAAATGACCACATAGATCAGCAAGAGCAAAGTCTTCGCCCCACACACCCTCGTGTTGCAAATGAAGTACAAATTGACAAAATACTGGACAACATCAATGCACCTGGTCCACTCACTCATTCAAGGGCAACTCAGCTAACAAACTTCTGTGGGCATTTCGCATTCGTCTCAATATCAGAACCCAAGAAAGTTGAAGAAGCCTTCATGGAACCTGAATGGATTCAAGCTATGCAAGAAGAGCTTCAACAGTTTGAGCTGAATAATGTATGGGAACTGGTTAAGCGTCCTGATCCACGGAAGCACAACATAATAGGCACCAAATGGATATACCGCAACAAGCAAGATGAGCATGGTCAAGTTGTCAGAAACAAAGCTCATCTCGTTGCTCAAGGATATACTCAAGTGGAGGGCATTGACTTCGATGAAACATTTGCTCCTGTGGCTAGGCTTGAAGCCATACGCATACTGCTGGCCTATGCAAATCATCATAACATACTTCTCTATTAGATGGATGTGAAAAGTGCCTTTCTCAATGGCAAGATTGAAGAAGAAGTGTATGTTGCACAACCACCTGGCTTTGAAAATCCAAAACATCCTGATATGGTATACAAGCTCAACAAGGCACTGTATGGCCTCAAACAAGCCCCTAGGGCCTGGTATGATACACTCAAGTACTTTCTGAAAAGCAAAGGCTTCATACCTGGTTCCCTGGATCCCACTCTTTTCACGAAGACATATGATGGTGAACTGTTTGTGTGCCAAATATATGTGGATGACATTATCTTCGGCTGCACCAATCAGAAGTATAGTGAAGAGTTTGGATATATGATGCAAGAGCAATATCAGATGTCCATGATGGGGGAGCTGAAGTTCTTTCTCGGTCTTCAAATACGGCAACAACGCAACGGCATCTTCATATCTCAAGAGAAATATCTTAGAGTGCCTGAAGAAGTTTGGTATGCAAGACTGCAAAGGCTTCACAACACCAATGCCAGCCAAGCATCATCTGGGTCCCGACGACAATGGTAAAGAGTTCGATCAAAAGGTATACCGCTCCATGATTGGGTCTTTGCTTTATTTATGTGCATCTAGGCCAGATATCATGCTTAGTGTTTGCATGTGTGCTCGATTTCAAGCGACACCAAAGGAGTCGCATCACTTAGCTGTGAAGCGAATTCTTCGATATTTGGCTCACACCCCAACTCTAGGATTATGGTATAAAAAGGGCTCAGAGTTTGATTTAGTTGGATTTTCGGATGCTGATTATGCTGGTGACAAAGTTGATCGCAAGTCTACATCAGGCACATGTCACTTTCTGGGACGATCACTTGTATGTTGGTCTTTAAAGAAGCAGAAGTGTGTATCACTCTCCACTGCTGAATCTGAATACATTGCTGCTAGATCTTGCTGCGCTCAGCTTCTGTGGATGAAGCAAACACTCAAGGATTATGGCATTCATCTGAAGCAAGTGCCACTTTACTGCGACAACGAAAGCGCCATCAAGATTGCCAACAACCCAGTTCAGCACTCAAAGACAAAGCACATTGAAATTCATCATCACTTTCTCAGAGATCATGTTGTGAAGGAAGACATTGATATCATACACGTCAACACTGAAGAGCAATTGGCAGATATCTTCACAAAGCCCTTGGATGAGAAGAGATTTTGCAAGTTACGGTGTGAGCTAAATATCTTGGAATCCTCAAATGTCCTGTGATCAGGCACACATCCTAACACTTAAGCATATTGATGACTTAGATGTGCAACACACGAAGTAGCGTATATCTTCAAACAATGAAGACATACATTCTAAGTGTGAATACATTGATGTGGAATTTGACTTCGGAGTGCCACGATAATTGTGTGCCGTGTCTGGGTCTAATACTTCCTATACGGTGGGTAACGCCACCACCAAACGTTCCATTTTGAAGTGTTTCTCTCATGGCGTTACCTCTCAATGTCTTCACAATTGGTTTGGTTTCATTCTCAATATGTCTTCATGATTATCTTCACTGTGTTGATTATATGGATATATATGTACTGATGTTCTGTCCTCTACAGCATTCACTTATAGCTATGTCTTCTTGGTTGAATCATTTGAACTAAGTGAATGTGATAGGACCCTAACCTATCTATGCTTTCTATCTCAAACTCTATCTCTCCAAGTCATATGCATTCTGTTGTAACTGTCAAATGTCTTCACTGTGTCCTTGTCAGCTGAAGACATAGTGACAACCATAAAAGTCCGTTTTTAATGCTCATTCCTCCACATAAGATCCGAAGAAGCAGGAACGACCGCCCGACAATTTAGGCGTGCGTGGGACGTGGAACAGATCCCAATCGTCCTCTAACTGGCCACGCGTGCCTCAAATGCGAACCGCCAGGGGTACCTGCGTAATAGCGCAGTGCCGCCTCTATCCCTATAAATATACGATTCACTGCGGTCATTATCTCCTTCTTCCACCCTCGCACGAACCCTAGCGCCACCGCTAGCACTCGACGACGCCGGCGACGAAGCGCTTCACTGCCGCAACCTCTCCGACGCCGTTTTCACGCCGACAGCGGACATCGCTCTCTCTGCCGTCGCCGTAGGTGTCTTTCGTCGCCAAGTTAGGGCACGGAGGATCGAACTGCTCGGCCTCAACTCTCACTTCGTCTAGCAGTTCCAAGTGTGGTAAATAAAACCTCTTTTTACAGCCTCTGTTGATCCCATAGTTCAGTCACTTTCTGCCATAAGGAGTTTCTCTTCACATCAGTTAGTTATCTCGCTACATCTCATGACATGCCTAGTATATTCACTTGTGCTTCATAAGGTAGTTAGATTCCTCACTTGTACTGATCTGTGGGTTCGTACAAATCTGGAACCAACTTCTTATCTGTGAGTGAATGTCTTCGCACAATGAGGTCTATGTCTTCAAAACCGATTTATCTTCAAAATCTTCTGAGAATGCATATGACCTCTTCCCCTTCCCTCGCACCTTAATGCTGTCACAGGTACATGTCCGTGGGAGAATCCTTTGGTTCTCATAGTCTGCATTCATTTGCAGAGTACTTGCAGCATCACATCAACTCTCCTGAAGCCAGTTCTTGCAAAAGGAAGCCTTTGAAGCCTTTGAACATCTTTAAGCCTTCCAAGTTATTCATGGCTTCAGAAACAGCAGCAAGGAAGGGAGGCAGACAGCGACGTGGTGAAACGTCCAAAGATCTGCCTGATGAATTGGCAGAAATGTACAAAACTGATCCTGAAGAAAGCTATGGTCAGCGCAAGACACAAATCCAATGGATTCGAAGATATTGGGCAGAGCAATGGTTCCACTACCGCTTCGTCACTCAGGAATATGCGGAGAAGTGCGCCATCAAAAGACCGTGGGGAGACGTACTATACAAAAATCTTGTACCCAGGTCCAGAGTCGAAGCCATTGCTCAAGGCTTCTATCCATGCATGGTGAGAGGACCAAAGCCAGCTGAGGCACATCCGTCATCACTTCTCTGGTGCCGCGATGATAATCTCTTCAAGCGCAACTTTCAGTTTGCACAACAGTCAGCGAAGATTAACAAGAAGAAATTTGGGCTTGACTTCAATCCTGGTCCCTCCTCACCAAGGACAGATGGCACACGCAACGCCGATCCCAATATCATCGGGCCGTATGCCAATCTTGCAGGCCTCATCACTCGCATCCTAGTCCAAGGGACTGCTGTGAATGACCCTCCAGCAGATACTGAGTCAGATGACGCCCCTGCTGCTCCGAAGCCAAAGCAGAAGAAGCCAAAAGCTCCAAAAGCTTCAAAGCCAGCCGCTTCTCCCAAGATCGCAAGAGTGAAGCCTTTAGCAACTGCACCTCCTGAAGCCAGTGTGCAGTCAGAAGGCTTATCACGAGTGTCCAAGCCCCAAGAAGCCAAGAAGCCTCAGCCACACACAGGCAAAGAGCTCACAGCTGCTGACATTCTGCGCTGCGAAGCCATTGATCTCTCAAGCGATGAGGATCTTGGAGATGATGCTCTTGAGCAGCTCATCAAGAGCAAGGAGGAGGCTGAAATCTTCAACAATCTGCCTCTGTTTGATGTCGCCATCATCCACAACTTCATCGATGAATGGTTTGACACACCAGACATAAGCTTCAATGATCTGCAGCTACCCATAGGCCTCAGCGTTGCCTTTCAAGGTGCAATTGCTTCAGAACTTGCAATAGCCCAGCGAATTGTAGAACTGAAGCAGAAAATTGATCATGAAAAGGCTCAGTTCAAGAAGCACGTGGCCAAGCTCAGTGTGCAAGAAGTGAAAAACTTCAAGATCATGTTGCACGAGCTGAAAGAGAACTTCCTGAAGACGCGTGCCAAAGCTCAAGGCTTGCGAGAACGCATGAAGACTTTGGCTGATCGCTGCGTGCAAGCCTACAATGAGGCAGAAAAGCGCAAGGCACTTGGGCGTCCCGGCATTGACCCCAGGATGGCCGCGAAGAAGAAAAAGAAGGCGGCTGTGCCCGAACCTGAAGCGCCAAGGTCAGAAACTGCTCCGATTGTCTTCCCCGCTGCAACGACTGGCTCGAAGCCAAAGAGTCGATCAACCGCCTCACAGCACAAGAAGACACGGACTGCAGAGGCTGAAGCTAAGAAGAGAAAACATTCTGAAGCCTCTCCTTCTGAACCCATCATCAAGAAGCGCAAGACCAAGAAATCTCGGGCTGCTCCCACAGAGCCCCTGATAGTTGAACCCCTCTGCGTCCGCTATCCTGACATAGATCGTCAGTTGACTGTGCATGAACCCAACACTGAAGACATTCCAGCAGACGAACCCTACGCTGCTGAAGACATTGGTTTCCAAGACAATGTGCAAGGTGATGCAGCCCTTCCTCAGCTTGAGACAAGCGAACTGATCAGTATTGGTCGTCCCTTGATGCCAATCACACAAGCAGCATCATGGGCAGATCGCCCACAGGAGGAAGATGAGCCACAGCCCACTGCAACTCCACAAGCGCCGCCCAAATTCCGTAGGCTTCGCAAAGGGCCAAGGGCTCAGGCTGCTGACGACATTCCGGCTGCATCAGCCGAAGAGCATGCAGAGATACCACAAGCTCCAACTCCCCCACACCAACAAGAAGCAGTTCTCCAGGAGAACGTGCCTGAGTCTACAAATGTTGTGGCTGCCACAAACAACGCCGAAGCAAATGTGGAGCCCAACCCAACAATAGCTTCAGAAGACAATGACGCTACTGCTCCTGAACATTCTGTGCCTGAGTCTGCTGCAAGACCATAATTCAACTATCATATTGCATACAGACCCCAGGTCCAGAAGCCGACCCCACGACTGCCAAGGTTCCCAGGTCCTGCATCAGCTCCTGGTTCCTTCAACATCAACGGCTTCAGGGCAGATAACACGTTTTTCGACCGCTTCAAGAACCCTTATTCAAGGGAACGGATTGTATCAGATAGGTTCTGGAGCCATCAACAGCGCAGCTATTATTCATGCATCCTTTACAACCAAGGCCGCATCTTTCCTCACAAGCGCCTTGAGGTTGAAGCTGTTGCTGGTCTGCCTGGTCTGGAAGAAGCACTGGATTGCTTCAAGCAAGTGGGTTTGCTGCCATTTATCACTGATGAAGAGCACTGGAACGAAGAGCTTCTGCTCCAGTTCTATGCCACTGTGCATATCAAAGGCTATAACAGAGATCCGAAGACATGGATTCTGGAGTGGATGACAGGCAATATCCATCATGAAGCCAATGCTTTCGACCTAATTGAGCTTACCGGCCTTCCCACTCTTGGCGAATTCTTTGAAGAAGGGTGCCAACTCCATGCTGAAGCAATTGAGAGCATATTTCAGCATCCTGAGCCAGATATGAGTCAGATGCTCTCAATGATGAAGCCACTGCCTCCGAATGCACCCTATCCAACTAGGTTCTTCGTTGAAGACTTAGAGTACCTGCCCAGAACAATATATCATATCATAAGGCGGACTCTATGGCCTGTAAAGGGACACTCTCGATATGCTACAATTGATGGTGCAATGAAGACTCTCATCTTCTGCATTCTACATGGCAAATGCTTCAATGCACAGGATCTCTTCATCCGTCACTTTGCAGCGTCTGCCTCAGAACTGTTTGGATTAAAGTTCTATGCTCCTTGGGTTATGAGGCTGATCAAGCTTCACTCTGCAATCTCCTATCAACCCTCAGCCCGCAACCATAGGATATTTTTGCCAGATGTGGACACATCTGCTGAAGCAATATATCCAGAGCCTGGCAAGCAACCATTAAGTCTTCAAAATGCAGAACACCAGAGCTTCACTCAAAATATTGAAGGTGTTGAAGCTCTCTCCCGAGTGTATCCAATGGCTGGCACCACACGTGCCCCTGCATCAACTGAAGCCACTGACAGCACAGCTGCCAAGAGACCCAAGAAGCGCGTTCGAACACTTAATGACCGAGAGCTTCTTGTGGCTCTTCACCAAAAGCAAGATAGGCATCACAACTGGCTCAAACGGCAGATGAGAAGCATCATGCAAGACGTCAATCGCATCAGAAATCTGGCAACCAAGAATGCGTTTGTCGCACACGAGACCTGTCGCCGCACTTGGAAAGGCCTCACCATGATGAGCAATGAAGCTGAACTGCAAGAGGATGGCTTCAGAGAGAGATTCCATTTTGACTCCACGCCTCCAAGAAGAGCTGTGATGCGAAGCACACCATCACTTGAAGAGTCAGAATTCTCTTCTTCTGCTGCCACCGTGTCTGCCCGGATTATTGAAGAAGACGACGATGCGACATCATCTCCACCTGCTTCAACACACGTCGAATCTGCACTAAGCTCATCTGCACCGCCACCAAACAACTCCACCGACCCTGCTGCGCCTGGGAACGCGTAGGAAAACTCTATGTCTTCAAACCTTTTTGGTCATCACTGACAAAAGGGGGAGAAGCATGATGTTTATAGTCTTCAAGCGGGTCACTTTGGGCGGGTGCCACTATATTTTGCTACATTTTGCTTCGTGCTTACAACTCCCGTTTTTGCTACATTTGCTTCTTTGAGTTGTAACACTTAGCCTTGATGGTCGTCTGCTACCTGCTTGTCACTCCGTTATGCGAAGATAAATTCCGCATGTGCGACGATAAATTCCGCACTCATCTCTTACTGCAGACGTCCATTTTCCATTATGCATGTCATTATCTTCATATACTTTCACATGCATAGTGGATTGTCATCATAAGTTGAAGTGGATCTCCACAAGTACAACCTGCCATGTGCATTTGCATTCAAAAGGCAAATTACTTATATGCACATCTTCAGGGGGAGCCCTTGCAACTTATGAAGACAAATTCCTTTACTATTTCACAAATTATGTTCCCCGTTGAAAACTTCAACTAGTTTGTCATCAATCACCAAAAAGGGGGAGATTGTAAGTGCATCTAGTGCCACCCCTAGTTGGTTTTGGAGTATTGACGACAAACCTAGTTGAGGGACTAACGTGTTTGTGAGAATTGCAGGAAAACACAGGTAGAAGTCCCTCATTGATTCGGTTTTATTACCAGAGATGACCCCTAAAAATGTACGAAGACATTGAAGACAATGGTGGTTTATGAAGATATTCATATTGAAGACAATGACATGAGAAGACTCCCTATGAAGCTTATGGAACTCGAAGACTTAGATCCTTCGTAGTTTTATTTCATTTATGAAGTGTCATAGGAATCACCGTACTGTTAAGTGGGGTCCAAAAGAACCAGTCAGAATGACTGTAGTGATGCCTAATTCAAATCCTATGTCTTCGAGCGAAGACTTTGAGAGAAAATCTTGTCCAGAGCCAGACAAGTCAGCTTTACTTGTAGCCCAAGTAAAGTTGCCGTGTGAGTTCAAAATTCGATCGTTACTTGTAGGCCAAGTAAAGTCAGCTTTACTTTTATCCACTTTACTTGTAGCCCAAGTAAAGTGGATAAAACCAACAGCCATTCTTCTTCTGGCTTGAGGAGGAATTTCATCACCTACATCACAAGTGCCACTTTGCTCCACTTGGGAGCCATTATTCTCATCAAACTCCACGTTACGCATCTCCTCAATAAGTCCCGTGGATTTATTAAGGACACGGTAAGCATGAGAGTTTGTAGCATAACCAACAAACATGCCCTCATGAGCTCTAGCCTCAAATTTAGACAACCGAACACCTTTCCTGAGAATGAAACACTTACACCCGAACACTCGGAAGTACTTGAGGTTGGGCTTGTTACCGGTGAGTATCTCATATGGAGTCTTGTTCAAGCCCTTGCGGAGGTAGAGCCGATTGGATGCATGACACGCGGTGTTGATGGCTTCGGCCCAAAAGTTGTACGGAGACTTGAACTCCGCCATCATGGTCCTTGCCGCATCCATCAACGTCCGGTTCTTCCTTTCTGCAACACCATTTTGTTGAGGGGTGTATGGTGCGGAATATTGATGCTTGATTCCCTCATCACTAAGAAATTCATCCAAGGTGTAGTTCTTGAACTCGGTGCCTTTGTCACTTCTTATTGTCAAGGTCTTTGCATTGTGTTGACGTTGTGCTTCATTTGCAAAGTCAATGACGGTTTGTTGGGTCTCGCTCTTACTCTTGAAGAAATACACCCACGTGTACCTTGAGTAGTCATCCACAATCACCAAGCAATACTTCCTACCTCCAAGACTATCGAAGGATGGAGGCCCAAAGAGATCCATGTGAAGGAGCTCCAAAGGCCTCTTTGAATAAATGATAGTCGTGGGAGGGTGAGCCTTCTCATGTAGCTTTCCTTCGATACAGGCACTGCAAGCACGATATTTAGCAAAACTAACATTCGTTAGTCCACGGACATGGTCCCTCTTGAGGAGACTTTGCAAAGATCTCATATTGACATGGGCTAAATGGCGATGCCAAAGCCATCCCACATCAACTTTAGCCATTAGGCATGTCGCGGTCTTAGTAGGTCGCTCCAAAAAGTTAATCACATATAGACCATTCTCGACATGCCCAACAAAGGCTACTTTAAGAGTCTTGCTCCACAAGAGGGCCACGGTATCGATATCAAAGAAAGTGGCAAAGCCCATGATTGCAAGTTGACGAACGGAAAGTAAATTGTATGCAAGGGACTCAACAAGCATGACCTTCTCGATCGTGAGATCATGAGAGATGACCACCTTGCCAAGTCCCAATACCTTAGAAGATCAGGTGTCACCCCACTCGACATTGGTGGGCATAGATGGAACCTTGTGCACGTCCACCACCAAGTCCTTGCTTCCGGTCATATGATTTGTAGCTCCGCTATCAAGCAACCATGATCCACCACCGGAAGTAAACACCTACAAGAGATCAATGCTTGGTTTTAGGTACCCATTTTGTAATGGGTCCTTTGATGTTAGTAACAAGGGTCTTAGGAACCCAAATAGACCATTCAATGTATTCATGAAGAGAACCAACAAATTTGGCATAAACATGCCCATCACTAGCACGACATAACACATAAGAAGGATTAAAATCGCGGGCTTTGTCGGGAGGGGTGACATTGCCCTTCTTGACATTATTCTTCTTCTTCTCCTCGGGGGCACTCTCTCCCTCCCTCACAAAGGTTTGCATGAGAGGAGGAGGCCGTTTGGTCTTGTCATTCTTCTTCTTGTTCTTGGAGTCGGGGACGTACCCAACCCCTTCCTTGGCCACACCTCCCTTTTGGTTGGTCAAGAGATCGTTGTGGTTCTTCTTGCCTTGTATGCAAGTTGCAAGACCTCTCTCAAGTTGCTCCTTCAACTTAGCATTTTCCTCAACAAGATGTATATGCTCACAACACGGGTTAGTAGCATTTGCATTATCAATTAAAACCATATGAGGAAAAGTTGCTTTCTCCTTAGTTAGCTTCACTTCGAGTTGATCATGAGACTCCTTGAGACTAGCGTGAATACCCTTCAAGGCCTTGTGGGCCTTGTCAAGTATATCAAACTCCTCTTTGAGTCTAGCAAGATCAACCCCGAGTTTGGCCTTCTCGGAATTTTGCACACGAGAAACAACGAGGGCATGATCATAATCTTTCTCTAACTTAGCATGATCTACGTTGTGTGACTCCTCAAGAGCCAAACAAAGACCACACTCTTCCTCAAGAGCATTGGAAAGATCCGAAATCTCATCGGCATAGTCACGACTATCTCCTTCCATCTTAGAGATGGTGTCTTCGTGAGCCTCGATCATGTCATTGGACTCACCAAGTTGTTCCAAGAGAGCAATAAAGTGCTTCTTGGATTTTTCCCTTGAGTTTGCCCATAAAGGCCTCAAACTCGTTAGCCTCCACATTAGCTCCCTCAAATTCATTAATGCTATCCGTTTGGGAAGGATGATTAATGATGGTAGTTTTGATGTTGGAGGTTACCTTGTTGGTGGCTTTAGCCATGAGGAACTTGGCGGTGATGCTCTCGTTGGGTGAGTCGAAGAGAGACACCCGTGACGTTGTTGCAATGGCAACGGAGGCCATGGCAACCAACTCATCATCTTCATCATCGTCATCGTCCTCATTGTACTCTTCTTGGACAACCAAGGCCTTGGGATGAGTCTTCTTGGTGAAGTTGTTCTTGTTGGGGAACAACTTGGCCTTGTCCTTTCGGATGAGTTTGCCACCATTGTCTTCCCTCTTCTCATATGGGCATTCCGCAACGAAATGACTCACGTTTCCGCAATTGTAGCAAGTCCTTACACGTTGCTTGCCCCTTGTACCACTCAAGTTGTTTTTGCTAAAGTTTGGCCTTGAGTTTTTCTTGCTCCAAAATTGCCTTGAAGCAAGTGCCATGTGTTCATGATATGCATACTTCGTATCATCGGGGTTGCTCTCCTCTTCTTCCTATTCTTCGTCTTCCACTATGAGCTTGGCCTTCAATGCAAGGTTAGGCTTCTTTGCCCGTTGAGAATGGAGCACCGCATTGTCGGCGGTCTTGTCCAAAATGTTCATGGCCACAAACTCATCCAACACTTCGCTTGAGGTCAAAGTGTGGAAGTCCGGTCTTTGACGAATGACGGAGGACATGGCCTTGTGATAGGGCATCATTGCCTTGAGGAATTTAAGCTTGATCCAATTGTCATCCGTGTCCTTGCTCCCGTGATCTCGTAGTGAGACCTCGAGTTTGGTTACTCTCCGATAGAGCTCACGAGGTTCTTCATCGTCCTTCATTGCAAACTCATCGGCCTCATCTTGTACCACTTCATAGTTGGAGCATTGAATGCTTGCGCTTCCCCGGTAGAGAGACACGACACAATGCCATGCATCTTTGGCCAAGGCGAAAGGACGAAGATGAGGTAGGTCTTCGGGTGGAATAGCATCTTGAATGATTAAGAGAGCATTCTCATTGAATTGATTGTCCGCGGCTTCTCGAGGAGTGAAGTTGCTTGGATCATGTGGATAGAAACCTTCTTCAATGATTCTCCAAAGGTTAGTGTTCACATGATTTAAATGACGTTTAAAGCGGTAAACCCAAGAGTTAAAATCCTCATTTTTCACAATCTTAGGGGGAGGACCGGCATGATTCAAATGAGTGGAAGGAACCGGTCCACCATAAACAAGTGGTGGTTCCACATGGGAAAAGATGCCGGTGCCATTCTTGCCACCAGAAGAAGGAGCCTTTTCACTACTAGCTTCCCCCTTGTCGGGGATAGCATCTGTCACCTTGTTGGCGGGATCACCCACTTTCAACGGTGCGGTGGATAGTTTAAGCCCCTCAAGAAATTTAGTAAACATGCTTTCTACTTCAGTCGTCATGGAGGTTTTCAATGTCTCCAAGGCCACATTGAACTCCTCACGAGAGACCGAAGTTCCCCCATCTCCCGTAGACGAGATCGGATTCACACCGAAGTGTTCCTCCACACCATCTACGGTATCAACCATACTCTTTGGACGGTAAAGTCCTTAATAAAGAGATGAGGCTCTGGTACCAATTGAAAGGATCGATATAGTTGACCAGAGGGGGAGGTGAATAGGCAACTAACAATTTTTAGCTTTTCTTTAACAAGTTAAAGTTTGCATCAAAATAGGTTGTCTAGAAATGCAACTAGGTGAGCAACCTATATGATGCAACGAGGATAGGTACACAAGCAAGCAAGAGATATAAAACACGTAAGCTTGCTTAAATAAAGGCACGAGATAACCAAGAGTGGAGACGGTGGAGACGAGGATGTGTTGCCGAAGTTCCTTCCCTTTGAGAGGAAGTACATCTCCGTTGGAGCGGTGTGGAGGCACAATGCTCCTGAAGAAGGCACTAGGGCCACCGTATTATCCTCACGCCCTCACACAATGCGAGATGCCGTGATTCCACTATTGGTGCCCTTGAAGGCGGCTACCGAACCTTCACAAACAAGGTTGGGGCTCTCTCCACAACTTAATTGGAGGCTCCCAACAAAACCACGAAGCTTCACCACAATGGAATATGGCTCCGAGGTGACCTCAACCGTCTAGGGTGCTCAAACACCCAAGAGTAACAAAATCACAACAAGAAAGTATGGCGGAACCAAATATCCTTTGGTGGAAGTGTAGATCTAGGTCTCCTCCTTCAATCCCTAGCAAATCAACATGTTTGAGTGGCTAGAGAGAGAGAGAGATCGGGCAAGAGAGCTTGAAGGGCATCAATGGTGGAGTGAGAGAGGTCAAAGGTGGGAGTGGTAGGTGGGAGAAGCTCCCTTATATAGTCACCCTCAATTTCCAACCGTTACTGTGATTTTAGCACTGCAGCGGTACAACCGGTCCTCGTCCCGGTACAACCGGGACTCACGGTGTATCTGCAGAACCCTACCAAGCGGTACAACCGGACCAGGGGGGCGGTAGTACCGGCTAAGAAAAATAACCGGACTAACCGCCTGGCCACTGCACAAACACCGGATCAAAACAGGAGCTTGACTGGTACTTGGGCGGTGCCTGGCCGGAACAATCGTATGGCCTTGAGCTCTTGGGTGGCTAAGTCCTGAGCGGAAGAACCGCTCGGACCACCGGTGGTACCGGTCATCGTGGAACGACCGGACCAACCGGGCCACTACTGCCCAAGAATCGCATCAAACCAGAAGCGAGAGCGGTACTTGAGCGGTGCATGGACGGAACCACCGCCCCAGCTGTTGCAGAGCATGGTGGCGGTACCACCGCCCAGAGGCAGCGGTACAACCGCTCGAGCACAGCTGGTGAGCGACAAGACCCATCGGTACAACCGCTCCAGAGAGCGGTACAACCGCTGGGCAGAAACAGTGAGCAGAAAAGAAAAGAGGGGAAGAGGCAAGGAAAACTCTCTCTCTCACACACACTTGAGGAAGGCAAAGAGAGGGTGAGAAAAGTACGTGAACTGATTCCCCTAGAGCTTCCTAATGAGCCTCGCCTCCATTCGCGCACATGCTCAGGGCCTCGCCAACTCCTACCCGAAACCTCGCCATCGCCCGAGGCGAGCATGAGCTCGTCCTCGAGAGAACTCGCGCGCGCACACCCCGCAGTTGGTCCGCATGCACACACACACACACACACACACACACACACATCTATACCCCTTTCCGCACGCCCGCCGTGGTTCTGCATTGCAAGCCGTCGCCGTCTAGCTCGTCTCTGCCGGCGCCGGTGATTTTCTATGTTGTCATGGCAAAAGGCTCGGCCTTCTGGCTCTGGTTCAAAAGGAACCAGGCGCCCACTCCATACACACCCGCCCTCCTTAGCGCAGTGGTTGACCACGCATGCCCGCACCGGGGATACTCGGGTCCGATCCCCTGCGGGCGCGGTTTGATTCCCTTCTTTTTTCTTTTTGCTATATGCGTGAGGATGACAGAAGTGTCCCACCAGTCAGCCTCTCAGCACCCTCCTCTTTCTTTTTTCCCTTATCCCCGCATTTTCCATTTATGGCAAGTCCTCATTTTCCATTTCGGGCAAGTCCATATCTGGATGTTTCCAAATAAGGAAAATGTCATTTCTGTCATATTCCATTTAAGGCAGTTTCTAACTTATTGCACTTGTGATGATTTCTCTACAGCAACCCCAGCATATTATATATGTTTTTGGGGTAGAAAAATCCCGCCAATCCAGTGGTGGCATTATTTTCTGCATTTAAGCAAGTTTGCATAAATGTCATTTTACATCATAGTGCTGTTTTGGCATTTTTGTGTGATTTATTTGAAACATGCTATGAGGTGGTTTAGCACATGGTTAGCTTCATTTTCATGTCTACTTCATGCTAGAGTTTGTTCCATGCCATGACATGCCTTGTGGTGAGTTAATCAAGCTTGTAAACATGCCATGTTGAATCTGTTTTTGTCACGCCCTGGAATTTCACCAAGTCTGTAACCTGATTATGTTTTTGCCATGTTCACATGCTTGCAATTGTATTTTCTGATCCCTTTTGGCTCAAGGTCACTAAGGGACTTTTGTTAAGCTCTTTGGGTAGCTTCATGTCATGCCTTACTTTGCCATGTTAAGTTCCTGTAGCATGTAGTTTTCGTGCTCCAAAGTGTGCTGCCTGATCTGAAATTCCAGGCTTGTGTTAATTTCACTAAGTCTGGAACCTGTTTACCAATTGCACTTTTGCCATGCTTGTTTGAACCTATTAATGGACGAATTGGCCGTAGCTCAGAGTTCATCTTTTGTCAAGCATTATGAGTGGATCCCTGCCATGTATTTTGTTGCCATGTTTGAGTGATGTAGCATAATTAACTTGATGCATTTAGATGGTTACTTGCTGTTTATCGCAGACCGTTGCCATATTTGTTTTGCTTGCCATTTCCAAACCGTGCATCTGATTCTGGTGTTCTTTATGTCGATTTCAACCGAAATCACCTCAACTTTCCAGTGGCACACTTGAATTTCCAAGTTGAGGCCAGGTTCAATCATTCCTTGTCAAATCTTGCATATGCATCACATACCGCATCCCGCTTAGCATACCATGTTTGCATCATGTTTGTTTGAGCGTTGCACGTGGTTGATTGTGTTCCTTTTGCTTGTTTGTCTTGTTTGGGTAGAGCCGGGAGACGAGTTCGCTAACGAGGAGCCCGTTGAGTTTGCTTACGAGGATCAAGTCAACTCTAACAACTTTGCAGGCAAGATGATCATACCCTCGAAATCACTTCTATCTTTGCTTGCTAGATGCTCGCTCTTTTGCTATGCCTATGCTACGATGCCTACCACTTGCTTATCATGCCTCCCAAATTGCCATGTCAAACCTCTTACCCACCATGTCCTAGCAAACCGTTGATTGGCTATGTTACCGCTTTGCTCAGCCCCTCTTATAGCGTTGCTAGTTGCAGGTGAAGATTGGAGATCGTTCCTTGTTGGAACATTATTTTTCTTGTTGGGATATCACTATATTATCTTGTTACGTTAATGCATCTATATACTTGGTAAAGGGTGGAAGGCTCGGCCTTTCGCCTAGTGTTTTGTTCCACTCTTGTCGCCCTAGTTTCCGTCATATCGGTGTTATGTTCTCGGATTTTGCGTTCTTTACGCGGTTGGATGATAATGGGAACCCCTTGACAGTTCGCCTTGATTAAAACTCCTCCAGCAATGCCCAACCTTGGTTTTACCATTTGCCACCTAGCGTTTCCCCTTGGGTTTCCGGAGCCCAAGGGTCATCTTATTTAAACCCCCCGGGCCAGTGCTCCTCTGAGTGTTGGTCCGAACTAGAGTCCTGTGCAGCGCCCCCTCGGGGAAACTCGAGGTTTGGTTTTAGTTGTATGGAGAGCTCATCTGAGTATGCCCTGAGAACGAGATATGTGCAGCTCCTATCGGGATTTGTCGGCACATTCGGGCGGTGTTGCTGGATTTTTTTTAACTTGTCGAAGTTGTCTTGTAGAATCGGGATACCGAGTCTGATCGGAATGTCTCGGGAGAAGGTATATCCTTCGTTGACCATGAGAGCTTGTCATGGGCTAAGTTGGGACTCCCCTGTAGGGATTTGAACTTCCGAAAGCCGTGCCCGCGGTTATGGGCAGATGGGAATTTGTTAATGTCCGGTTGTAGATAACTTGAACCTTAACTTAATTAAAACGAATCAACTGCGTGTGTAACCATGATGGTCTCTTCTCGGCGGAGTCCAGGAAGTGAACACAGTGTTGGAGTAATGTTTGCCATAGGTTGTTCTCTAGTTCTTCGTTCGTGCTTTGCCTTCTCTTCTCGCTCTCTTGTGCGAACAGGTTAGCCACCAAATATGCTAGTCGCTCGCTGCAGCTCCACATATTACCTTATCTTACCTATAAGCTTAAATAGTCTTGATCACGAGGGTTCGAGATTGCTGAGTCCCCGTGGCTCACATATTACTTCCAAACCAGATGCAGGGCCCGATGACTCAGTTCCAGATGATGCGCTTGAGCTCAAGTGGGAGTTCGACGAAGACTCATGCCGTTACTATGTGTCTTTCCCTGATGATTAGTAGTGGTGCCCAGTTGGGGTGATCGGGACCATGTCTCATGTTGGGGTTGATCTTTTATTTTATTACCGTAGTCGGACCATGATTGTATTGGTTGATGTAATGCTATTTATGTACTTTGTGTGACGTGGCGAGTGTAAGCCAACTATGTATCTTTTCCCCTATTATCTATATTACATGGGTTGTTGTGAAGATTAGCTTACTTGCGACATTGCTTTTAATGCGGTTATGCCTCTAAGTCGTGCTTCAACACGTAGGAGATATAGCCGCATCAAGGGCGTTACAATATCGATCTCGCAGTTGTGCACTCCTTCATAGTCTCCTCCACTCGGCCCCTCGCACCATCTTATAGCCCCCCACCGGATTTTGCCACATGTACAATCTAGCAGACTCCATGGTTGAACTTAAGCATAATGCACAAATCTCAAAACAACAGTGGTTCTCCTTTGTTCTAGAATATTCCGTATCATAACTGCCCAAACTTTTTCTCTAGTTGAATTGCCATTATTTGTTTTTACTTTATGCTTTACAATGCACAATTCCATGAATCATAAAATAGATTAAGGGCTTCTTTTATTCAAAGGATTCTCAAAGGAATTTTGGAGGATTCTAATCCTTAGAAATTTTTCCTATCTTGGTTGTTTGATTCGTAGGATTGTAAACCATAGGAATTTTTCCATATGATTCATTTGCACTAGATTTCATAGGAAACATCCCATCCACTCAAACCTCTTTGGAAGAATTCTGCATTTTTTCTATGCACAATCAAACACTCGTACAATCCTGTAGGATTCAAGACGACATTCCACTCTAATCCCATGTTCTTCCTATTCCCGCGTTTTGGAAATCCTACGAATCAAAGAGGCGCTAGGTTTTTTATAAAAACTAATTGATTTTGAATGAGATGAACTATAAGAATTAAATGAAGGTCTACATCAGGCATATATGACTCAGAGCTTACATCCTATAGTTTAGTATTTATTCATAATTTGGTTGCAAAATCTGACGCGTGCAATGCACGTGTACCTTACTAGTACTTCGAGTATGCGCAAAACACAATGGCACGCTACACATCATCTCTCTTACAGTTCATGAAGCCACGTGGCACATGTGGAGGCGTTGTCACGACATCCTTGTGTGGATTGATCACAGTGACGTGCTGCTGGTTCTAGAAGAATATACTCGTCCTCCCTGAGCCACACTGGCGGTACATGCACGAAGCGAAGATGTGCACGCACGCCACACACGCACGCATTCCCTCGCACGCACACGCGGGTACACAGGCGGATGCAATTTTGTGCCAAGATCAACCCCATGTGATAATTTGACGTGTGTAAAGTCCTTCACTTCATTGATGGTCAATTAATACAGCGCATGCAAATTGAGTGGTCGTGAGGGCGGAAGAAAGATATTACTACTCCACTGCGCGCATGCGAGTAGTTAAATCATGGGTTGCTGGTAGTACTTCCATTGGTCTCCTTCGTATTTTGTGCCAATTTTTGACAGGAACATAATATTTACGCATCTAAGAAGTGTAGTTACCATCACATTCGAAAGTACTAGTGCTACAATTAAGTGCAAGCCTGCTCACACCTACTAGTACGTACCAAACCTGAACAAGTTCGCACTATGCAGGTATTAGTACTAGTGCTAGCACTTAGGTTATAAAAAGGGGAACTACCTAACCGAAATTACTCTACCTTTCCTCCGCATAAGTGCTTCTTCTTCGTCCATCATTGCCATGTCCGGTGCGCAGAGCTCTAGGTCGAGAACTACTCATAACAAGGGCGCGACAACCAAGGCTGCGGAAAAAAAGAGAGGGCTCGCCTCCATGTAGAGACCTCAAAAGATCTCTCACGGGCTGGCGATGGCTCCCAGGAGCGCCCTAGCCACGGAGGCGAACATGCCGAGCTGGCGGCGCTGGAGTCGTTATCCCTCGACTACATGCCCGATCAGCTCAATAAGCACCTCAATAAGCAGAAGGAGTTCATCCATGGCTTGGTGGAGCTGCTGAAGGAGAGCCTCAACGACATGCCCACTGAGCTCAATAAGCAGGGGGAGTTGACCGCTAGCTTGGTGATGCTGCTGAAGAAGAGCATTGCCTCAGAGAAGAAGGCGACCGGCGAAATCCTGCAACTTCAGGAGGACAATGCGAAGCTCTGCCAGGAGCTCGACCTACTGAAGGATAAGAACGCCGGTTGGAAGAAGCTGCATGAGAGTAGTAGTTCCTCGATGAAGATGCTACATGCCCTCGTCATGGAACAGAAGGAGGAGTTGGCGAAGCTTCGCATCGAGCACCCGGCTGCTGTTAAGGTACGTAATGCGGCCGTGGAACAGATGATGAAGGCTCGCTTCAAGAAATCCCGCGTCATGGACATAATGAAGAAGATGGCAGAGGATACGCGCAGGGAGATGGAGGTCGTGGAGGCGATGAAGAAGCAATTATGACTCCGTGGCAAATTAGATCATTTGGGGTGATAATCTTCCTTCTTCTTTTGCTCCTGTGTTTCTTCTTTTGCTTCGGGTGTTTCGCCGCACGTGTCATGTTCTCTGCGAGGCATGAATAGAACAATGCTAACAATGAGATGGCTAGCAAATTAGATCATTTTTTATTGCCATACGGCATTGGGCTGCCGTGTTTCGTGCTCCTCCGTCATAGTACTACTCCAATGGAAAACTTGAGTATACCGCACGGTTCTTTGCTCCTCCTTAGGTCGTCGGCACATTTATACGAGAAGTCAAATCACAAGGCCCCGCCTTCCAGCAGTAATGAGCCGTCAAATCACAAAGGCCCTAGCCTCTCGTGAAAAGGACCAAGCTAGACTGCCCCGCCCTCTAGCGTTTTAAAAAATGTATACATTTGTACAGTAGTAGTATCGATGGATTGCGCCATGGAGCAAAACTAACAATATGAAATTAAAGAAAAAAGGTGGTACATATAGAGAGCGCTCGTTGCCAAATTATGCATATACAATATGACACTACCCACTATGAAGGTACTAGTAACATAGACTAGTAACTAGTCTATGTTACTCTCCACTATGACCATCCAAAGTCGAGGCGCGGATACCGACGAGGGCTTGGTTGTGTCTATACTTGGACAACTCACCCGACTGCATGCGTACTAGGCAGAAGAAGCCCTTGTCGTGTTGGTGCTGTGTGCGGCCCGCACATTAACCAAAACCTCACGCCTCCATCTTTGCCTCCGAGTTTTAAACTTCTCAGAGGGTTCTTGGATCCAAGGGACTTATTTTAGTTTGACTAAAAATAGTCTCTTTAAGAGGCTAAAGTTCCAAGCACCCGTGACTAAAGAGGGGCTAAAACTAGTCTTGAGACTAAATTTTTTTAGTCAGGGGTACCCCCTACTAAAATGTGGATTAGTCCTCTCTCTCCTCATTTAATTCCTCTCCTTTAACACAGGTGAGTTCTGGATTGGAGGGTTGGGAGGATAATAAATGCTCATTAACTTGATTTTAGTCTCTTTAGTATTTGGATCCAAGCATGGGTGAGGCTACCAAGTTTTAGTCCCACTACTTTTAGTCATGATACTAAAACGTATCCAAGCACCCTCTCAATCTCAAGGCCAAGGAGCAATGTGAAACCTATGATAGAGCCAATCGGATGGTTGAGAACACTACAATTCGTAGCTATAGATGCATGTGTGACAGAGGACGAGTGCGTGCGTGCACCTCTTCTCAGAGTACAAGTGTATGTGGGTGGCATCGATCTAGGGAGCAGTGATGGTGCGTGCGAGAAGTCCCGAGAGATAGGTGTAATGCGTCTGAAAAAAGACTAGTCTATAGCTTGCCACGAGGATATTCCTGTCGAACGCCAAGCGTAAGATATGTATCTGATGGTGCTAGTTTTTGCACGTACACAGCAGTAGAAAAAGAACTAGTACCATGGCATATGCTACACCACGACCGAGAAAACGTGTCGATGTTACGCCATCCATGAATAGTGCCGCACTTTGAAACTACAACCGTCAATAAATTTTGAGCGCGTCTCGTCGCATTCCAAATTACTACTACTACCACACTATATTTAATTGCAAACCTGTTCACACCGATCACAACCTAAACGGTTTCCCACTTAGGAGCGTATTAGTAGTACTCGGTTATAAATACTACTATTCTAAGATGACTACACATTCCTCCTGAACTCCTCATCCACAAAAATCAATCAAGTCAATCAAGCCATAGCTAGCGTGAGTTCTCGGTCGAGAGATTTTTACCAGGGAGAGGTGAGCATGGAAGAGGAAGCATGAGAGATGTCCCGCCGCACCGCGAAAGCAGCCAACATGTCTAGCCGCGTAGCAGTAGCAGCACAGAGGTCCCGCCGCGTCGTCGATGTAGTAGACTGGTCCGGCCACGCCTCGGAAGCAGCAGAGATGTCCCGCCGCGCCGCCGAAGCAGCATGGAGGTCCCGCCGGGCCGCGGCGGCCTGGGAAAATTTCTCGCGGGTAGGCGAGGACTCTTACAGGAGCATGCATGCGATGGTCCATAGCCAGATGGATCAGATCTCCGACTGGGCGAGGTTGCAGGACGAGGCTACCGGCGTCATCTGACAACTAATGGAGGGCAATGCGAAGCTCCGGGGCAAGCGCAACCTGCTGAGGGCGAAGATAGCTGGAAGGGCGAAGCAGCAGGAGGAGACCGCTGCCTTGTTGTAGAGGACGGGTGTCATCATCAAGAAACTTATGGACGAGAATGCCATGCTCCGCATCGAGCGCAACAGGCTGTTGGAGGAATCCATGGATGCTGCCAAGCAGCATATTAAGGACATGAAATTGATGAAAGAGATCATCGCCCGCCACAAGAACTAGTCTCCGTGACCTGGAGCGCATACAGAAAGTAGAGATCAGCGAGTCAGATCGTTGTATGCGTCTTCCTTCTCCTTTTGCCCTTGTGTATTTCGGGCGTAGCCGCATGTGGCTTTTTTAATTATGTTCCTAATTATGTAATACAATATTATCCACTCTCTTCGTCCTTATATATATTCATCAGTCTTGCTATAAGTCGCAGTAGATGCTATATAGGTCCGTCGGATCTTACATCTAGATCCAGGCAAAATTTTCTTTTCAGATTTTCTTTTCTCTCTCTTAAATCTCAGTCGAGTGAGACATTGCCACACCATTAAACAGAAGCTCGGGCACCATTAATGGAGACCTTGGGAGAGAGGTGGACGACAGATGGAGGTCAAAGGGCTCACACGCCTCCCGTACTCAAATAGCTACCCTGCACGGTGCCTCCTAGCTAATAAAAAGGGGACGCGTGGCGGCACGTAAATAGTAAATAGAACGCCCACGGTTTCACTAATACTTGTGTTTCCGATTGTAACGTGATAGCACTTGTTCCAAAATGAGTTTGTTGATTATTAATGTGTGCACCTTCGCAAATCCGACAACAAAATTACCACAACATGTTGGTGCCATGTCATGACACCAAGCCAAGTTTCATGATTTTCATGTGTGTTTCGGATTTACAGGAATTAAAAAACCTAGTTTCTTAATGTTTCCAGTCAAGCCATGACGCCCAGATGTTTGAATTTCATTCCCATTTCTGGCATTGGACCTAGAAATTTACCCGAGGACACACATGTGTTTTTCAACCATCTTTGGTGCACTGGGGCATGTGCTTGTATTTGAAATTTGAATTATGCACACAAAGGTGACACGTTCCCTCTCAGAACCACGAGCCTTCTTGAGAGAAGCTATGGTTTGCAAGAAACTTATACCAAAACTTGTTCCTATTCTGCAATTTTTTTTACCACAACATGGTAGTACCATGACATGACACCATGCCAAGTTTCATGATTTTCAGGTGTGTTTTGGATTTACAAGAATTTTAAAACCAACCTTCTCAATGTTCTCGGCCGAACCACGATGCCCAGATATTTGAATTTCATTCCCATTTCTTGCATGGGACCTAGAAATTCACCCGAGGACACACATGTGATTTTTCAATCAACTTTGGTGCACGAGAGCATGTGCTTGTAGTTCAAATTTGAACTATGCACATTAAATGACCAGAAACTCAATTAATGTATAAAAAAGGCCAAACGAACCCGAAATAATTCCAAAATTTAACAGGGCACTCATATAGTTCTATGTTGCCTCTATAAAGAAAATCTGGGCGGGAGGCAGCGTATATTGTTTCGCATACAAAGGTATAAAGAAATAAAGAAATTAGCATACCTATTTACTTCTTGCGTTCTTATTATTTATGCCACTAGTTGTGTATCACTACTCAGTTTTGCCATTAGAAGTTACAAATACTCAAAAAATGCAATCGATCCGTGAGATGCCTGCTCAAAAATGCAATTAGATATCTAAAAAAATGCCATCGTTAAGTTAGATGTTTGCTCAGAAATGCCATTAGACATTGTTATTTTCACGTCAAACCCGTTGACCATGTTACATGACAAAAATAAGCCGATTCTCACAATGATAAGTTAATGGTGTCCAGCACAACACACCCCTCAAATAAAACTAAGCACCCTGGAATTCTTTGACAAAACTAAGCACCTTGAAATTCTTTGACAACTAAACTTTTGGCTATATGATGTTGGCCATATATATTGTATGTATATAATGTGAAGAAACGAGTGGTAGTACTATACCAACTAAAAGATGAAATGTACGAAATATAACGAGCAACGACACAACCTTCACATAACATAGTTCTACTAGGGGCTCAGCACAACACACCCTTCAAATAAAACTAAGCACACCAGAAATTAAACTAAGCAACTAATCTGGTAGACACTGCGTTAGAACCACCATGAGGAATGACACTGCCACCTTACTCGGAGTCCTCGTCCACGTCCTCGACTTCGTCCTTGTCTCTCTTCCTCTTGGGTGATACTTCTTTGCTTGAACCGCACACTTGGCTATTGCTCTTCATCTAATCCTTGTAGATATTGAAACAAAGGTAGCCATCCATTGCAGCGTAGTGGATGTGGTCTATATCTAGTATAGTCCACTGCCATGCATGATGAAATGTATGTGGAGGTTTCTTCAGTTCATCGTACGAAGGATGGACCATGGCTCCTGCCAGGGTCAACATTGAAGGCTGATCAAGGGAGGGCACCAGCCCTTCCTTCTGGAGGTCGAAGGGGTCGTCTACAATGAGGCCTATCTGACCCAGGATTTACTTGTCGTTCCTAAAGTCTACAGTAACGATTTTGACTCATCCGCCCTTCAGGAACTTCTTAAATTCCCTGCACTCAACGTCGGCATGGCATATGTGGTAGACCAAGCATAAGTCATGCACGCAAACCTGGATCACGATGGCCTTCTTCTTCTCTACCTCCTTTAGATTCTTCTCGCTTCCCAGGACTATGGTGTATTCAACATCTAGCCCAGCGACCCACTCATCATTTGAGTTTTCGAACATGCGTTTGAAGCGAGCAAGGCATTCTTTCACCGTTGTGGAAGAACATGCGTAGATGACATCAAACTCATCGCCGGTGATGGTTCTAACCTTGTACTCACCACCGATCATGGAGATTTGGGACGCCATGGATTTGGGAGGAGGGTTAGGATTAGTGGAACTGTCGTAATGTGAAAGGACGAGACGACTAGGAGTGGTTTATCGATTGTAAAAATGTCGAGTGGGGGGTGTGTGCGAATGGCAGGGTAGCGGCTTGCCTGGTGGATAAATGGATTCATGCATAGTACTATGGGGGCCCAATTAGATGTCATGTGTACTCGACGCCCAAATAAATGGCTTTCCATGCCATGTCAAGCGTCGGGAAAATTACAGGTGATACGAAGCTTTCCATTCTCCCATGATACAGGCTTCCAAGAGCCCTAGGATCTGTGATCAAACGGTTGCATGGTGTGATTCTAGACCTATGGGTGAATATCATATCCTGGAGGGTTATTCTGCAAATTTTCAGCAACTTAGCATGCGACCATTCGATCTCAGATCCAAGGGCTGCCAGCAGCCCGTATCATGGTCGCGCCTACCACGACCGTCGCCTCGCTCGCGCGGTCGCGCCCTTGGAGATTTAACACGGCGCGTTAGGCTATGTGATGTTGGCATGTCATACATAGTCATCACTTAGTCACTCATACAACAAGGTTAGCTATAAGGTTGGCTATAAGAGTATTTTTTGTTTACTTCTCTCTATCTCTTTCTCGGTAGTATTTATTGCATTTGCCAAGGAGTGACCTCTTCCAATGAAATGTTTCTTAGATTAGGTGGTATGGGCATTAAATGGCTTAGCAACTCAAGTCCCCAATGCATAGGTGCTTTGTTTTTTGTTGCTAAGTTTGCTTCATCTAGGTACACGCGCTTATCACTGTTTCTTCCTGGGGTCACCAAACTAGTCTCTCTCTCTTCTTAATTAACTTGCCACATCAGACTTTATGCCTATGTGGCAGGCTTACCACCTGTAGGATCAAGTATAATAGTGGGCTATAAGCCCGCTTTACATGGAGTTTTTTTGCATATGTGGCAGAGAGAGGCAAGGAAAAAGTGGAGGAGTGGGCTCTCAAGCAAGAGCCAGCCTCTACATGGTGGAGCATCAGGAGAGGCACCTATATGGATGTGGTCAGGAATCAGGAGACTCACGCCGGTTGTAGCGCCGCAGTTAAAATGACAATGGCAAGTCAAATCACCGGGCCCCACCAGTCCAGCAGTAACTCACTGTCAGATCACACAGCCCTACGTTTGCAGCAGCCTACTCCCTCATCGTCTCGCGTCTCTGTCGAACCGACTAGGCGGAACTGCCCCGCCTACCGCGCGGGAAAAGCCCCGCCCTCGACTTTTAAATAGTATAATATACTAATTTTGTATCCATGGATTGCGCCATGGAGCAAAGCCTCAAGAAAACGGCGGTACACATGTACGGAGTATACAGCACGCTCGTCGCGTTCGCGTCGCACCCCAGACGGTCTGTCCGTCTGGCACGCCGCTCTCTGAATGGAACGCGCGTCATATTGCGTTTGCACACACATGTGGGACTGCAATTGAGAACCGACCATTTGCACACACATGTCGGGTGAGTTAATAGAAGAGAGAGACGAGCGATAATACTACTAGAGAAGTGTTGTAGGAGTACATACGTTGGTACCTGTACGATCCCTGCAAGACACGGAAGATCAGTTCGTCCATGCATGTGACCAGACTCCAGCAGACACGCCTGGATTGGCTATCGTCTACATATCGTGCCGGCAGTGTTGTACAGGGCTGTAGTTCTGGTGAGAAATCTAAAAAAGGTTTCTTGTCTTCACACAAAATTAGGTGTCATGTGCTTTGGATCACTGCGAGGGTTAAACAGCGACAACTGAGTTGGGCTAGTCATTGGGGGCACATGCACGAAGACTACTCGGCTGCCATCTAGGTCAAGCCGTCTATGTTAATTAGGACATCTATCGACGGACCCCTTTTCTACGAGTTTATCTTTAATTTGAGCTTTGATCCTCGTCTGGTTTGTCCGTCGGGATTCATCTTGTCTCCTTTGGGTAGTGAGGTTATGATTTCTTGTCATGTGGCATTTTTTCATGTTATATGTTATAATCTGGTGCTTCAGATCAAAATGACGACAACTGCGCCTCCGGGGCACGTGCATGAAGACTTCTCGGCAGTCATTGCCGAGGTCAAGCCGGCTCTGGCCGGTAGACAAAAGAAAACTAGTACTCCACTATATAGGTAGGAGCATCCGCGCTTGCTTGCTAGTGTTGCTCTCTTCACACTGTCTCGTCCTCTCCAGATCTAAACACGACAGCGGTGGCCACACACACTCTCTCTCTACTCACCGCTGGTCACAGATCCAGCCGGATCCTCTCTGTCGGGGAAGGTGAGAAGGTGCAACGTTCACGCGGTCGTCCTCGGCAATGGCTCTTACCCACTGCCGGCGCGTCCCGATGAGCATGCCTTGTCGTTCTCTCCCAAGCATTGCTGGCGAGGGAGGGCCTCCCACCCCTTCTTCCTCACTGCCGTAGTGTGGGCAGATCTGGCCTCCCGCCGCCCACCTAGCGACATCCCGGTGACCCTGAGGTATAACTTCCTTCAAAATCGGTCTTCCTCTACTTCCTGAGCTCCTTTTGTCGCTGCATTTGTATCTTTTACTATTTCTCAGGCCCCCTCGTAGATAGGATCGATCGGCTATTCGAAAACCACCTTAATTTTTTACTATTAATAGGTAAAACTAGTTCATGCATCGAATCTAGTAGTACTTCGTTCAAACAAGGAAGAAAGGGGGTGGGTGGGGGAAGATTTGTTACCTGAATCTAGGACTTGGTCGAAAGAGGAAATAATGGGGGCGAAAAGTAGCAGAGACTGGCTATCCAACTGGTCTCTAGGTCTAATAGGGAAATAAAGGAAACGCATTACAAACTCAATATAAACCCGATCCATTGGTTGAAAAAGGAAAGAAAGTGGGGACTGGAGGACAAGTCAACAGTGTAAGTCCAACACTAGATTTGCTAGCCTCACACAATATAAGTTGGCTATATACCAAACAAAAATGGGACTAACCCAGATATCTTCTTCTGATGTTTGTTGCCCCGAGCCGCTCTTATGTAATGCCACTGGTAAAATGTAGCAGTCGAACTATTAAAAGTAAGGACACGTTAAACCAATGTTGTTTTCAATGTAATGCCTCCAGTAATATGAATCGATGGCACTTTTTTTCATGTCCTGCTAAA
This sequence comes from Triticum urartu, assembly GCF_056163025.1. NCBI lineage: Eukaryota > Viridiplantae > Streptophyta > Magnoliopsida > Poales > Poaceae > Triticum > Triticum urartu. The sequence continues at coordinate 351,922,023 of NC_141879.1, read as the reverse complement.
TTTCCCATTAAGATAAGTTGCTTCTTTTCGTTAGAGATGCAACTGTCCTGGTCCGCCTACTCTCCCGTGCCCAAATAGCGACTCTGTAGCAGCTGTTAATGTAATGTTGCTGGTAAAATGAAGCAATGGCACCATTAAAGTAATATCATATTTAACGGTTGTCATAGTTAATCCTAATGCCCACACTAATATCTAGCAATACTGCTAGAAATTGCTACTGTCCTTGCATGATTGCCATTCAGATAAGGAACATGCTTTTTTTCATTTGATGCATGATTCGTCACTTGTTAGTCACCCTCCTTTCCACTTTTTTTTGTGCAAACAAAGATATACATTTCACGCTTGATCTTAGTTGAAATGCACAAATGATATCCAAATTATAGTTGAACATTCTAGGAGCTTCACGACCAACATTGATGTTGCTCAATTTTATTGCAACTAATGAAGAAGAACATCTGTGGGTTTCATTTTCTGATGGAAATGGAACCGGGGCTGGAGCCCTTTTCTTTAAAAAAGAAGAAGCAGCTGCTAGCTCATGGGACATTGATTCATTTTCGGTGAATGATACGTCTCCAACGTATCTATAATTTTTGATTGCTCCATGCTATATTATCTACTGTTTTGGACTATATTGGACTTTATTTTCCACTTTTATATTATTTTTGGGACTAACTTATTAACTGGAGGCCCAGCCAAGAATTGCTGTTTTTTTTGCCTATTTTAGTGTTTCGGGGAAACAGAATATCAAACGGAGTCCAAACGGAATAAAATCTTCGGGAACATGATTTTCTCACCCAACGTGATCCAGGAGACTTGGACCCTACGCCAAGGAACAAAAGAGGCGGTCACGAGGGTGGGGGGCGCCCTCCCTAGGGCGTGCCCCCTGCCTCGTGGGCCCCTCGGTGCTCCACCGACGTACTCCTTCCTCCTATATATACCTACGTACCCCCAAACAATCAGAACAGGAGCCAAAAACCTAATTCCAGCGCCGCAACTTTCTGTATCCACGAGATCCCATCTTGGGGCCTGTTCTGGAGCTCCGCCAGAAGAGGGCTGTCATCACGGAGGGCTTCTACATCATCATAGCCCCTCCAATGAAGTGTGAGTAATTTATCTCAGACCTTCGGGTCCATAGTTAGTAGCTAGATGGCTTCTTCTCTCTCTTTGAATCTCAATACAACGTTCTCCCCCTCTCTTGTGGAGATCTATTCGATGTAATCTTCTTTTTGCGGTGTGTTTGTTGAGACCGATGAATTGTGGGTTTATGATCAAGTCTATCTATGAATAATATTTGAATCTTCTCTGAATTCTTTTATGTATGATTGGTTATCTTTGCAAGTCTCTTCGAATTATCCGTTTGGTTTGGCCAACTAGATTGGTAGTTCTTGCCATGGGAGAAGTGCTTAGCTTTGGGTTCGATCTTGCAGTGTCCTTTCCCAGTGACAGAAGGGGCAGCAAGGCATGTATTGTATCGTTGCCATCGAGGATAACAAGATGGGTTTTATTTCATATTGCATGAATTTATCTCTCTACATCATGTCATCTTGCTTAAGGTGTTACTCTGTTTTTAACTTAGTACTCTAGATGCATGCTGGATAGTGGTCGGTGAGTGGAGTAACAGTAGTAGATGCAGAATCGTTTCGGTCTACTTGGCACGGACGTGATGCCTATATAGATGATCATGCCTAGATATTCTCATAACTATGCTCAATTCTGTCAATTGCTCAACAGTAATTTGTTCACCCACCGTAGAATACTTATGCTCTTGAGAGAAGCCACTAGTGAAACATATGGCCCCCGGGTCTATTCTCATCATATCAATCTCCATTACTTTAATCTTGCTTTGCCTTTTACTTTGCTTTTACTTTTTACTTTGCATCTTTATACCAAAAATACCAAAAATATTATATCTATCAGATCTCACTCTCGTAAGTGACCGTGAAGGGATTGACAACCCCTAATCGCGTTGGTTGTGAGTAGCTATCATTTTGTGCAGGTACGAGGGACTTGAGTGTGGCCTCCTACTGGATTGATACATTGGTTCTCAAAAACTGAGGGAAATACTTACGCTACTCTGTTACAACATCCCTTCCTCTTCGGGGAAAACCAACGCAAGCTCAAGACGTAGCAAGAAGGATTTCTGGCACCGTTGCCGGGGAGTCTATGCAAAAGTCAACATACCAAGTACCCATCACAATCCCTATCTCTCGCATTATATTATTTGCCATTTGCCTCTCGTTTTCCTCTCCCCCACTTCACCCTTGCTGTTTTATTCGCCCTCTCTCTCTCTATCCTCCCTCTCTATTTGCCTCTTTTCCCGTTTGCTCTTGTTTGCTTGTTGCTACTTTGCTTGCTTGTCGTTATGTCTGAAATTGGGGAAGTTATCGCCAATATGGGCGATAACAATATCATGGAAAATTCTGATGCTCCTGCTGAAGAACCCCCTACCTACCATACAAAAAGATTTTGAATTGGTAGTGGTAATATTATTAGAAAAGGAGTTATTCAAGATTTATTTACTTATGTTGGTGCTTTTCCCTCTATGGGCGGTTCTATTCTCCATAGAACTAGTAGTCTTGCGGACGCTATTGCCATGCTTATCGTTGAACTTGAAAGGCAATTTATGCATATGCACCCATCTATACAAAGAGTTTTCCTAGAATTTTCTAATATTGAGCATTCCTTTGTTAAGCATGCCGCTACTATCTTTTTGGCTCATGAATTCATATTTATAATAAAAGAAGCCAAAGAAATCTTTGCGCACTATAGGGTGGACGCTGGTCGTCCTCCCATAGAATCTATCCTCTTCGATCAAGAAGAAATTATGCGCTTTCAATCTCCTGACTATCTTGCTTTTAATGAAAACCTCAGAAAAAAGGTGCCAACCAATATTTTAATTGATAGAATCTCTAAACATAATGATGATTTGGCTATTCGAAATAATGAGATAGGATACTCTCTTGAGTCTAGACTCACAAAGTTCTGTCAAAAGAATGCTTATAATGGTGAATTGGTTGTACAATACGAAGGGCCGAAAGAGGAACCTATACCTCCTAAAATTGATCTTGGGGACTTCTGTCCTATTAAATTTAGCCCTTTTGATTACTTTTGCTTAAATAAAACTTGCTGCTGAACGTAGAGAATATGAAATGAGCTTCACCGATCTATCTTATTACTACGGCACAACCTAGATCTATCCTCGCTTCTATGCCTAGCTAGGGGCGTTAAACGATAGCGCTTGTTGGGAGGCAACCCAATTTTATTTTTATTCCTTGCTTTTTGCTCCTGCTTAGTAATAAATAAATTATTTAGCCTCTGTTTTGGTTGTGTTTTTTGTGTTTAATTAGTGTTTGTGCCAAGTAGAACCGTTGGGAAGACTTGGGGAAAGTCTTGTTGAACTTGCTGTAAAAAACAGAAACTTTAGCGCTCACGAGAACTGATGTCATTTTATTTGAAGAGTGCTATTTAGTTAATTATTTTTGAATATTATTAATAGATAAATTCCTCACGTCCAGCAGTTTATTTTAGAATTTTTGGGGTTCCAGATCTTGTGCTAGCTACAGATTACTACAGACTGTTCTGTTTTTGACAGATTCTGTTTTTTGTGTGTTGTTTGCTTATTTTGATGAATCTATGGTTAGTAAAATAGTTTATAATCCATACAGAAGTTGGAATACAGTAGGTTTAACACCAATATAAATAAAGAATGAGTTCATTACAGTACCTTGAAGTGGTCTTTTGTTTTCCTTCGCTAACGGAGATCACGAGTTTTCTATTTTGAGTTTTGTGTTGTGAAGTTTTCAAGTTTTGGGTGAATTCTTTTGATGGATCATGGAACTAGTAGTGGCAAGAGCCTAAGCTTGGGGATACCCATGGCACCCCCAAGATAATCCAAGCACACCAAAAAGTCAAAGCTTGGGGATGCCCCGGAAGGCATCCCCTCTTTCGTCCACTTCCATCAGTAATTTACTTGGAGCTATATTTTTATTCACCAACATGATATGTGTTTTGCTTGGAGCGTCTTGTATTATTTGTGTCTTTGTGTCTTAGTATGTCACAATCATCCTTGCTGTACACACCTTTTGAGAGAGCCATACATGAATTAAAATTTGATAGAATACTCTATGTGCTTCACTTATATCTTTTGAGCTAAGTAGTTTTGCTCTATGTACTTCACTTATATCTTTTGAGCGTTATAATTTTGCTCTATGTGCTTCACTTAGATATTTTAGAGCACGGTGGTGGATTTTTTTTAAAGAAACTATTGATCTCTCATGCTTCACTTTAATTATTTTGAGAGTCTTAATAGCATGGTAATTTGCTTAATAATAATATGCTTGGTATTCAAGATTTGTGAAACTTTCTTTTGAGTGTGTTGAATACTAAGAAAAGATTGAAGCACGATAATTGTTTTGAGATATGGAGGTGATAATATTAATGTCATCCTAGTTGAGTAGTTGTGAATTTAAAGAATACTTGTGTTAAAGTTTGTGATTCCCATAGCATGCACGTATGGTGAACCGTTATGTGATGAAGTCGGAGCATGATTTATTTATTGATTGTCTTCCTTATGAGTGGTGGTCGGGGACGAGCGATGGTCTTTTCCTACCAATCTATCCCCCTAGGAGCATGCGCATAATACTTTGCTTTGATAACTTCTAGAATTTTGCAATAAGTATATGAGTTCTTTATGACTAATGTTGAGTCCATGGATCATTCGCACTCTCACCCTTCCACCTTTGCTAGCCTCTCTAATACCACCCACCTTTCGCTGGTATCATACACCTACCATATACCTTCCTCAAAACAGCCACCATACCTACCTATTATGGCATTTCCATAGCCATTCCGAGATATATTGCCATGCAACTTTCCACCATCTAGTTCATCATGACACATTCATCATTGTCATATTGCTTAGCATGATCATGTAGTTGACATAGTATTTGTGGCAAAGCCACCGTTCATAATTTTTTCATACTTGTCACTCTTGATTCGTTGCATATCCCGGTACACCGCCGGAGGCATCCATATAGAGTCATACTTTGTTCTAGAATCGAGTTGTAATCATTGAGTTGTAAATAAATAAAAGTGTGATGATCATCATTTAATAGAGCATTGTCCCAATATAAAAAAAGAGAAAGGCCAAAGAAAAAAAGAAGGCCCAAAAAAGGGGCAATGCTACTATCCTTTTACCACACTTGTGCTTCAAAGTAGCACCATGATCTTCATAGTAGAGAGTCTCTCGTGTTATCACTTTCATATACTAGTCGGAATTTTACATTATAGAACTTGGCTTGTATATTCCAATGATGAGCTTCCTCAAATTGCCCTAGGTCTTCATGATCAAGCAAGTTGGATGCACACCCACTTAGTTTCATTTTGAGCTTTCATACATTTACATCTCTAGTGCATCTGTTGCATGGCAATCCCTACTCACTCACATTGATATCTATTGATGGGCATCTCCATAGCCCGTTGATACGCCTAGTTGATGTGAGACTATCTTGCCCTCCTTTTTGTCTTCTCCACAACCACCATTCTATTCCACCTATAGTGCTATATCCATGGCTCACGCTCATGTATTGCGTGAAGATTGAAAAAGTTTTGAAAAAGTTAGAGTATGAAACAATTGCTTGGCTTGTCATCGGGGTTGTGCATGATTTAAATACTTTGTGTGGTGAAGATGGAGCATAGCCAGACTATATGATTTTGTAGGGATAACTTTCTTTGGCCATGTTATTTTGAGAGGACATAATTGCTTTGTTAGTATTCTTGAAGTATTATTATTTTTATGTCAATATAAACTTTTGTCTTGAATCTTTCTAATCTGAATATTCATATCACAATTAAGAAGATTTGCATTGAAATTATGCCAAGTAGCACTTCGCATCAAAATTTCTCTTTTTATCATTTACCTACTCAAGGACGAGGAGGAATTAAGCTTGGGGATGCCTGATACGTCTCCAACGTATCTATAATTTTTGATTGCTCCATGCTATATTATCTACTGTTTTGGACTATATTGGGCTTTATTTTCCACTTTTATATTATTTTTGGGACTAACTTATTGACCGGAGGCCCAGCCCAGAATTGCTGTTTTTTGCCTATTTTAGTGTTTTGGAGACACAGAATATCTAACGGAGTCCAAACGGAATAAAATCTTCGGGAACGTGATCTTCTCACCAAACGTGATCCAGGAGACTTGGACCCTACACCAAGGAACAAAAGAGGCGGTCATGAGGGTGGGGGGCGCCCCCTAGGGCGCGCCCCCTGCCTCGTGGGCCCCTTAGTGCTCCACCGACGTACTCCTTCCTCCTATATATACCTACGTACCCCCAAACGACCAGAATAGGAGCCAAAAACCTAATTCCACTACCGCAACTTTCTGTGTCCACGAGATCCCATCTTGGGGCCTGTTCCAGAGCTCCGCCGGAAGAGGGCCGTCATCACGGAGGGCTTCTACATCATCATAGCCCCTCCGATGAAGTGTGAGTAATTTACCTCAGACCTTCGGGTCCATAGTTAGTAGCTAGATGGCTTATTCTCTCTCTTTGAATCTCAATACAACGTTCTCCCCCTCTCTTGTGGAGATCTATTCGATGTAATCTTCTTTTTGTGGTGTGTTTGTTGAGACCGATGAATTGTGGGTTTATGATCAAGTCTATCTATGAATAATCTTTGAATCTTCTCTGAATTCTTTTATGTATGATTGGTTATCTATGCAAGTCTCTTCAAATTATCCGTTTGGTTTGGCCAACTAGATTGGTAGTTCTTGCCATGGGAGAAGTGCTTAGCTTTGGGTTCGATCTTGCGGTGTCCTTTCCCAGTGACAGAAGGGGCAGCAAGGCACGTATTGTATCGTTGCCATCGAGGATAACAAGATGGGGTTTATTTCATATTGCATGAATTTATCTCTCTACATCATGTCATCTTGCTTAAGGCGTTACTCTGTTTTTAACTTAATACTCTAGATGCATGCTGGATAGCGGTCGATGAGTGGAGTAATAGTAGTAGATGCAGAATCGTTTCGGTCTACTTGTCACGGACGTGATGCCTATATACATGATCATGCCTAGATATTCTCATAACTATGCTCAATTCTGTCAATTGCTCAACAGTAATTTGTTCACCCACCGTAGAATACTTATGCTCTTGAGAGAAGCCACTAGTGAAACCTATTGCCCCTGGGTCTATTCTCATCATATCAATCTCCATTACTTTAATCTTGCTTCGCCTTTTACTTTGCTTTTACTTTTTACTTTGCATTTTTATACCAAAAATACCAAAAATATTATATCTATCAGATCTCACTCTCGTAAGTGACCGTGAAGGGATTGACAACCCCTAATCGCGTTGGTTGCGAGTAGGTATCGTTTTGTGCAGGTACGAGGGACTTGAGCGTGGGCTCCTACTGGATTGATACCTTGGTTCTCAAAAACTGAGGGAAATACTTACGCTACTCTGCTGCATCATCCCTTCCTCGTCGGGGAAAACCAACGCAAGCTCAAGATGTAGCAGTGAACTGCACCAAAAGGTCCCATGAGTTGAATCATCCATGTTGGTGACTGGTGTCATCCCTTCTACGATGGCGTTGACTGCAGATATGGTTCCCATCACGAGGTATGTTCCTTTTTGTTCTGACCATTTGCCAAAGATCCTACATTTGATCCTGCTCTTGTGCTACTATTTTGACACTGCCATGATAAAGCAGTAATGTTATTATTTTGCACCTTAATCTAGTGGGACTATTAATTTGAGGCAATGTTTTGGCACCGCTATTGCCACTGTTTTATTATATTTCGAAAGAGGGGGTTCCCTCTGATTTCATTAAAGAAACCCAACCATAGAGAACCATTATCCGACAACATCTCTGTGTAAACGGGAAGTTATGCAACTACTACTAGAACGGACTGAGTACTAGCAGGAGACAAGTTCATCACATAAGATAGGCAGGTAGGGGGACGTAGCACCAGCTCGACTAAGTTTGGATTACAACCCAAATGCTACCACAGAAACATCAGGGGGAAGATAGGTACTGAAAGAGCCAGCTTCAGCATCCCACTCTAAGCACCCCCGGCCTTCATCCTTGCGACGCACGGTACACCTCGTTGGCCACCTGCTTGACCCTACTATCACTGATAAAATGAAGTAATAATACAATTCAAATAGAGCGAGTGTCCTCTCTATCATTTCATGTCCAATGTAGATAAAGAAAGTGCTTCTCTTTGTTAATGTATGTTTCATCAACTAGTTCCATTGTTAATGTTTAAGCATTTCTGCAAACCGGGGTGCTTAATTTTAGTTGATCTGCACAAAAATAGAGATTTTAATCTCTCAAGGCCCCTCCTTGTACTGCCGCTGTACACTGATGTTCATCACTGGCAGAAGGTGTATCGGGGAAACTTGGGACGATTTCCAGTATGAGGCGTGGCATGCTGTATGAGGCGTCGTAGGGCCCATCTCGCCCTCGCAGCATGGCATACTATGATACTATCACAATATTTTCTTCTATTTATTTTGTGTGTTTCATCAACTAGTGCCACTATAATATCATCCCGCTTTTTCATTATCTGTGCAAACAGGGTTATTCAGCTGCATTTTGGTGGAACTACACAAATGTACGGATGGAACCGGCATATATGTAGAGTGCGAGGTGTGCCAAGTAAAAATTACCGACACCAACCATGCTCCATGCATGCATTGGCATCCACCACCACCAGTGGGATGCGTGGCGCTCTCTTTGGACGGATCTTTCTCGGCAGAAAATCCTCTAACCAAATACTAGTAGCTTATATTGTCAGTTTTCTAGGGAGTACTCTTTTCTGAAAGAAGCACCAATCTATTTTTCTTTATTTGTACACAGTGTCACAACTTTGACCCAAAGGTCTAGAGCTATTTAAGGGTGATTGGCCTAGTACTCGGAGACTGATTGTATGCATGATTTTCACTAGCTGTCACACTGATTGTAAGCATGAGCAGGTGGAAGATTAGGTTAGTGCGAAGCTTACCTTAAACCCTACCGCCGCCGTTGAAATGAGGCGAGCATCAAGGGAACCGTGGAGAATGGCGGGGAAGCGACGTCATGCCATCCGGCCTCCTCTTGCGGTGGGAGAACGAATACTCCTGTGGCTCCGGCTGGCACTGCACCCTCACGAACGGCACACCGTACTCAATCGATTCGTTATCCTCTAGGTGCTCGACCATCGACCTGTACGCCCACCACCTCCGCCTGGATTTCGCCTCAGGCGAATCTGTCTGCTCCATCGCCCAGAGGAGGTACTCGATGAACTCGAAGGACTGCGGCGTGACTGCCGCCGAGGAGTACATGTACATCGCCGCCGTCTCGCTCTTTCGCATACATTGCCACATGGCCCTCATCGTCCTTGAAATCTCCCACTCATTGTCAAACCAAGTAAGGATCTCCTTCAACCTGGCTAACTTTTCCTGGTCGCCGCTGGTGATCTGCCTGATTCGTTGTAGCATCCTCTCCATAAATGTCCTTCTGAGTGGTCCGGTGCTAGGTTTGGAAGATGGGAGGAGAGATAGTGGTCTTGCAATAGAGAAGAGAGAGAGGCGAGACGGTGGTTTTGGAATGGAAATGATGGAGAGGAGAGGAGGTGGTTTTGCAATCGAGAAGAGGGAGAGGCGACACGGTGGTTTTGGAATGGAGATGATGGAGAGGATAGGAGGTGGTTTTGCAATGGAGAAGAGGGAGAGGCGAGACGATGGTTTTTGAATGGAGATGTTGGAGAAGAGAGGAGGTGGTTTTGCAATGGAGAAGAGGGAGAGGAGCGTGCGGCAGCGATTTAGGATTGGACAAGAGGGCCGGCGCGATGTGACTGGATCAAAATCAAAATCAATTACCCTTCAATTACGAAAGAGACCCCACATTAACTAGTCTCCCTTTTATTCTGGGTCATAATTGACCATGATTTTCGCAAATAAAATATATGTTATACGTTGCAAAAATAATATAATTTGAAAGTACATTCAGATATGAACCAAACGATACAATTTTTAGTGACATGCATTCACATTTTGCTTGTCAAATACACTACGTGGTCAAACTTTGACCCAAAATACGCAAAACAAAAAATACTTCCAAGACCAGCGTCGCTCTTCCACTCTTCTCCTCTTAAACCACCGCCCCTCCTCTCGTGTTCCAATCTACATCCAGCGCCGCTCCTCTCCTCTTCCATTTCAAAACCACCGCCCCTCCTCTCTTGTTCCAATCCAAAACTAGTGTCGCTCCTCTCCCGCTCTAATCCAAAACCAGCGCTGCTCCTCTCCTCTTCCATTCAAAAACTACCGCCGGTGAGTGAAGGTGCTGTGGAGAAGTAGATTGATGGAGGATTACAACCGATACGTGAGGATCGCAGACGGCGACCCTGTGAAGCTAGCTAGGATGTTGGAGATACACTCTTAGTTTGACAACAAGGACGAACTAGCGGCGATGGCGACATCCATGGCCAAATATGTGCAACAGAGTGAAAAGGCGGCGATACTCCCGGAGGGAGTCGTGCGGGACTACATAGAGCTGCTCCTATGGGCCATGGAGCAAACAGATTCACCGAATCCGATCGTGAGGGAGCGGTGGTGGGAGTATCGATCCCAGATGGAGCAACCACTAGAGATTGAAGGATCGAGCATCTACAGGGTGCCGTTTGTGAGGGTGTCGTGCCAGAGCAAGCCGGTGGAGTCTTCATCGACCAAACCCAACTGCAAAAGGAGAAAAACAGTTGGCCCGACGATGCTTCCCCGCCGTCCTCTCCCTCGCCGTTCACATTGTCTCACGGGGCGGCTCTCTGCTGCCGAGGAATAGGAGGGACTGCCCCCCAGCCCAATAGTCGGGCAGGTTGTGAATTGTCAGGAGGAGCTTAGGGTTGTTAGTATTCGCAGGTTGTGAATTATGATTTTTGTTGTGTATTTTGAGAGTACTTTCAGATATGAATGTCTTTTGAATTTCAGATTTGCAGTATTGGCATATGAAGTATTTTATGAATTCTAGATATCTATTTTTAGCACTTAAAAAATGTAGTTTCATAGGAGTATAAAAGTGCAGACAATGTGATTCTCAGAGAAGAAGCTACAAGTTTCAGTTTCAGATAAGAAACTCCAAGTTTAGTTTCAGATAAGAAACTGCACTTTCAGTGGCATAGCATTTATATGAACACGGCCTTTTCAAACAGTGTTAACATCATTTTGGAAGTTTTATTCATGGTCGAAACTGGAACTACCACCAGTTAAGATCATGCTGATCAACATTCATGCATAGCACATCTTCATATGATGCACAGTCAAAAAGATATGCTATTTTCAAAATGCCCACGCAATGTCGAGTGTGCGAAAAACAGAGAAAACGAGGGACGAAGTTTTGGCAAGTGTTGGACGTGGTGTGCGTAGATGAAAATTGGGATCCACATGTCAATAAAGGCAGAGGCAAAAATTTTGGAGATATTTTCTCTGCACAGGTGGAATCGAACCCGGGCGAAACAACTGTCGGGTATTGTCACTCGGACACTAGGCTAGTTCAGTTGTTTCGTTACTAATAAGACACTTCCTCAGGTGGTCGGATCTCCTCCTGCGCCTTTGTGCGCTCGCCGCGACGCCGCTGTCTGTCATTGTGAACATGTTGAACAAACGATAGGAATTTGGAGAGGGCTGTACGTGGAGAGGCGGATAGTCGGGACCCACCAGGTCTATGGCCGTACGCAAGCAAGTGCCTCATCGAAAAAATACTTCCTCCTAATGCTACACTGATGTTGGGGCCCACGGGTTTGTCAACATAGTTACATTTTTAGGTGCTTCAACGTAGTTACTATAGGAGATAAATTCACAATGAAGCCGGGGAGCTGGCAGGTATCATTTATTATCACTGGGGCAACAAGTATCAGCTGGGTTTTTGATGTAGGGTAGAACCCTAGTGGCCTGATCTTTCACGAAAGGAGCGGATCCCATGAAGAACGCGAAGAACACAAGGTGGGAAATGAGGGGAAAATCACGAGGGGAACACAAGAGAACACTCAAACCAACAAGAATGATCACACATGCGCTAGATCCATGAACACAAAGGGAGATACAAGATCCAAAGTCAACAATGGACGATACAAGAGGTAACCGGTTCTTCTCCGTGAGGAGGTCTTGAATCCACGGGGGGATCTTCCCTTAGAAAGGGGGCTTGAATCCAAGGGGATCTTCTCCGAAGAGGCCGCAGTCTCTCGCACGGAGGAGATCTGATATGGATTAGCGTAGCTCTATCTCTCAAATGAGCTAAACCAACGCTAACCCTAACTAGGAGGAGGTGGCGGAGTATATATAGTGCTAGCCCACGAAGGGGTAAGTGAGAGGGGGGATACATGGGCCCTTGGCCCGAGTCTTTGCACGCAGGCAGGCCGGAAGTTCCGGGTGGGGCCGGAAGTTCCGGGCTCTGGAAGTTCTGGGCAGGTTCCGACTGGGTTTCGGGCTATCCAGAGAGTTGGCGTGCTCGGGGCTGGTCTGGACTCCGGGGCCGGAGGTTCCGGGAAGGTCGAAAGGTCCGGGGGCCGGAAGTTCCGGGCAGAGGCCGGAAGTTTCGGGCTTTCCAGAAGCTTGTCCTTGCTTCTTGTTCCTTCTCCTCTTCCATGCTTGGCCTTGGTCCTTGGATCCTCCATGGTCGTCTCGGTTGTACCTGAGTATATGCAAGGTCCATGCATGAGGTAGTAGCCATGTCTCATATGTGGAAAGTGACGGTTCGAAGAGGAGTGATTTCACCTTATGTCCAATGGTGTATGGTTGAGGTCTCATCGTATGTCCTCTTGGGGCTTGGGGAGTAGTCGAAGTGTACATGGGGATGATCGTAGGATGCTCCGCATCATCTCCCCTCCCTTGGGAAAGATCTAACCTCGGATCGTGATCCTCATCACCATGGAAACGGTTGTTGTGGATGGACTTGTAGTTGGACGGAGTTGAAAACATTGCGCAATCCAAGTACTCCAAGGTGTCGCCGGAGTGGTATACATGCAAAAAGAGCAAACACAAACGACACTCGGAAATACAATGGTTAGAGCACACAAAGTGTCCATCATGTAAGAATGAGTCCGTGCAACAAGATTGTTCGTGACAAAGCACATGAAGCTTATCAAGATGATCTAGAATGATATGCAAAGCATTCATGGGAGAAAATGCAATCAATGTGCACACAAATGTGTTGTGAATATGATCAATGCAACCACGGTGCAAAATGATGTCATAGAGAGACGGTGTATCAAAAGCATGAACATGGTAATTGGTGCTCAATGTGACTATGTGATCATGCAATTGATGGTGGGCAATATGATCATGATGTATGAATATGCCATCAAGAAAGATCACAACAAATTTTCTAAGGAAATGCACACGCTCATATATCATGGATGACATGGACATAGATGCAACAAGGCAATCATAATGTGAGTCAATCCATGCATAAGATGCAAATTTGTTATGGGTGGTTTTGTACCATAGCTCAATGTTGTGGTAGAAGTGGTGGTCCGATGGTGAATCCACTAAGTCCGAGCTCTCCTCAACTTGAAGGTCCATAGAGCCAATATCCCATGTCGCTCCTCCATTCATGAGATGTATCATGTAGACAACAAGAAGGAAACAACAATGAAAGAGTGACCCATCCAATATGCATATTTGAGGATGGCTCAAAGGTAAGGAGTTCACCTTTAGGACATTCTCGCAAATGTTGGTGTTGCACATCGTGTATGCCTTCACATGACCAAATTGTCTCATGACGGTATCGCCTTGTGAATCCTTCAAAATGAAAGAACATGACAAACACTCGGAAAAACAAATGAGGTTATCAGAGATGCAAAACCTATCATTCATGTGGTAAAATACCCAACAAGTGGATGCATCATGCTCATCATAAGAAAGGACAAGGGAGCATTTCATAGTATGGAGGCATATGATGTGAGAACAACCAAATAGAATAGGCGCAATCAAGCAAGCATGCATCACAAGTAAAGTGTCCAAGTCTCCAAGATCAATAATCCTAGATGCAACAATTGGAGGCAAGCGACAATGAACAAAATATATCATGTGAGAGGCACGAGCATATATGTCATCAACCCAAGAAAGCGAGTAAGAGTTGAACATGGGTGATGCGACAAAGCAAGAAATCATGGTGATCAAGTCAAGCAAGCTAGTAGTGCGAAGATGCAACATACTAGAAGGAATCATGGCAAGCATGTCATGGGTGCAAATAGTGTCCATGAATAATTCACATGACATAGCACAAGCATGAATGCAAGATATGAGCAAAATAGCATCAATAGCATGAGGCACATGATAAACATGGCAATAGCAACAAGGATCTCCACCAAGCATGAAAATACACATAGGAGTAGCATAATGATGAATCATGGGTAGATGCAAGCAAGGGTCACAATTGCATGGCAAAGGTATAGAAGCAAGCATAGCATGCAAAGTGAACACAGTAAAATGAGCAAGAAGCGAGAAGCGGTATATAGCCCATAGCCGTGTGAGAGCCAAGTGAAAGAGATACGCGTAGTCGTTGCGCGAAGAGAGTGGTGGAAAGGATAGTTCACGGGATCCCAAGTCATCTTTGCTCTCAAGAGCTCGTTTCGTCAACTCTTGGGATTGAGAGGTTGATGAGTATACGTGAGTACCTACACAAAACAAAGACAAAGGGAAAATTGTGTGTGCGTGGTAGATGTACACATCATCCATCATGATGCGCACATGCAAGTGTTTGTTAGCACAAAATAGGCAATGCTCAAATAAACGAGATGCGTGATATAGAAACATGTCATCCATCATAATAGGTTTGTTGTTATGTATAGAATAATGGAGGCTCAAATTGTGTAACGCATCATGGGATATATGTAGAGCATTGTTATTCATGGAATGCATATGGTGCAAGCAGTTATGGGAATCATGCAATGTATGGAATGCATCAAAATCTCCTAATATGTATGAGGAAACTATGGGGGTCTCCTCATAAGCATTAATGGAAATATCACTTGGAGAATATTGACAACATTCAAAACAATGCATATTTGGAACAATGTGATCATGGCATGGCATAGTAGATGAATTGCACAAATCATGTAAAGGAAGCATGGAAATATCATACATGAAAAACAAAAGCCAATGACCATCATCTCGTCATCTATGACATAAGTGCAAATGGGATTTATGTTAATGGGGCATGCATAGCTACTATGTTTAGATTGAAATGATGCAATATGGTAGATCTCACTCATAGCATATGACAAGTTCAATGGATTGTCAAACATGATGTGACCAATAGAATTTTCACATGATATCCTATGGAGCATGGCATCACAACTAGGCAAATCAACATGCTCGTCATCATATTTATCATAAATAGGTAAGTTATGACATGAAGAAGTGGCACTAGCATGAAGCATGGGTATAGGTGTGTCAACATCATGCAAGCAATCATTCGAAAAATAGTCCATTAGTGGGACAAGAGAAGCACCATCACCTATGTTACCTTTGGAGCATCGCTCATGTGTTGTAGGTGAGGTGTCGAGGACCAAGTCGTGGTCATCTTCATCGTGATGGAACCATGTGGGGGGTGTAGCATCGTACACCATGGCCATCATCATCTCCATTGGAGGTATGTACTTGTCGAGGGTAGGTGTGTCGTCATGCAGGAGACCTAGAACCAAAGAAGAAAACACACTAGGAGTACAGGTTAAGTCGTTAGAAATCAAAGTGGCCTCACGTGCCGTGTCAACTACCTCACTCACTAAGTGTTGTGGCTCACTCACTCCCTCTCGGATGCTCTCACTCATATGGTTGGTGGAGTCACTCAAATGGCTCTCAACCTCACATAGGATGTGTGGCATGCTCTCAAGTGTGGGGCTAGTGGTGGTCACACTCATCCTCTCATAGGAAATGCTCTCAATGTCACATGTGGTGGAGTCACTCATGTCACTCATGTGGTGGTGGCTCTCCTCACATGGCGATTGGGGCATCTCGTCACATGTCGTTGTCGGAGAGATGTTGGTGCAAATGTCTCCATGCTCAATCATGTCGTGGTCGTGGTCGTAGCCGTGGATGAAGGCCGAAGATGGCACATCATCACTCTCCTCGAAGACCAAAGATAAGGTCTCATGAGCGGTCTCGTAGCTTGACTCGGAATATGAGTCCAATATGGGCGCCGTCTTCATGTTGTTGAAGAGATTCGTGCGCGTCATCATGGTCGAAGGGGATGGCCCTTGCTCAACCTTCTTGTCGCCGTCTTGTTGTTGGAGGCCCATATGATGTGGCACCTCGTAGCTTGTCTCCATGACCGAAGGAAAATTCCCATGCTCGGCCATCTTCCTTGAGGGGCTTCCGAAGATGGAAGTGTCGCCCTCACTTGTAGGTTGTCGCCTTGGACTTGATGAAGTCAATGTAGGCGTACTCGTGGGAAGTAGGCGAAGATGCCGTACGTCCAAAGGAGAAGATGCCTTGATAGCACTTGGCGAAGATGCCGAAGTGGTTCTTGTAGCCGTATCTCCATCTTGGTGGTGCTTGTCTCGCGGTCTTCTCTTATGCTCATGAAGCTTGGACTTGGCATGAAGTAGGGCTTGTTGGGACTTGTGCATTTGTGCTTGTTGAGCATCTTCATGTTGATGATGTCGTTGTCGTGCTTGAGCTCGTAGTAGATGTCGTTCATCGTCGTTGTGCACATGATGCTTGGAGGTGACATGTGGACGACTTGCGCTTGTGTCGCTTGGGCGCTCCGAAGATGATTGACTTGCTCGTCGCCGCCTTGAGGATGATGAAGGGGTAGAACGTTTGGCCAACAAAGTCCGAATCTCCTCCATCCTTTCATCTTGCTCCTCTTTGTGCGCGGAAAGCTTGTTGTTGATGTAGTCCTGTTTCCTCGCTTCGGAGTGGCGAATGTCGATGGAGAGGTTCTCGATGCGCTCTCGCAATATTGATTGTGCGCCTTTCATTTGTCGTTCTAGATCGAAGATTGAAGCTTTGGTGATGTAGTTGTTCACGCCGTCGTTGTTGTCGAAGACCGGAGATGAAATGCCTTGCCTATCCATCACTCCAAGAGAATAATGTGAGTGGTAGAAAGAGAAGAACGAATACCAAATGTACCTTGACCGAAGTTGAAAGTGGATCAATGATCACTCCAATGTGGACAAGGAAATAGCACAATTGGTATCAATTCTTGTCGGTTTCTCACACCTACACAAATAAGGCTTATGGTGGAGCTCGGTGAGGATAGTGGCACAAAATTTTTTACGCAAAATGTTAGCAAGAGTCAATAATGTTGAAAGAGATTCACAAATTCGCAAGTGTAACAAGTAGACCAATAGAAATATGTGGCACACGGAAACACACACACGGATAGATAAATGGGGTCGTGCAACCAAGGAATGAGCTCAAAATGTGGAATCCATGGAAAATGCTCTTGTTGCACAACTCTAGAGAGACGCTAGAACGATTGCTCAATAGGCGGATACGACACTTGTGCACAACCTATAGGAGACAAAAATGCAACGACTTCTATCCCAAGTATGCTATGTATATATGGTTCCCGGTGTTATGATCCAAGATGATCTTATATGACAATGTGGTATGATGCTATGGCACTTGCTTACAAGCTCTTTGTTCACTCTTTTTCTTTGCTTAAAAGCTTTATTCTCTTTTTTTGTATGGCCACTTTTGCACAATGCACAAACCAAGATAGCTATTGTGTATATGCGGGAACAAACTTGAGGCACACGAGATGATATGATAACAAGATGGTACCTATTGTATGGTATGTATGCAACGGGAGGTGTAGCTCGATGATCACTAATGTGCACAAGTAACGTTGCCGGCAATACTCAAATGGCTAGTCTCAATAGGCAAGTGATGCAAAATGGGCTAGGGGTTATCAATGCAATGGCAAGGAAATATACAATGGAGGGATACCACGATACCAAGATGATATGAAGGTTACCGTCCGTATCGATGATGAGTGGCGGTGATCTTGATGGAGATACCAAGATGATGTAAACTCGTCCCTAAGTAGCCGAAACACCTTAGGAAACGGAAAAACCGTGAACTCAAAATCTCAAATGTCAAAATGGTGGTAGTGGGATGCGGTGGTGGTGTTGCGGAAGCTCAATGGGATTGCGGCAATGCAATGATGGGTTATGCGAGTAGGCAATGTGGAAATGGAGGGTTATTGGGTTATGTGAGTCGGAGTTGGAAGCACGGTCCCTAAGTAGCCGAAACACCTTAGGAGACACAACTCACAACACAAACAAAATTGGGTTAGGTAGGGGTGGCGGGAATGTATAGTGGTCAAGCCTATGTGGAAGTAGTGGTGATGGTCGATGAAGAAGCGATCGTCCCTAAGTAGCCTAGACACCTTAGCAGACTCAAATCACTCCTCAAGCAACCACTAATGCGATGGGGAACAAAATTGGTTAGGTTGCGGAGGTCTGCGGTGGTGTAGCGGATGATGTGGTGGAAGCCCTTGGCAAAGATGCCAAAATGCAAAAAATTTGATGGTGTAAAAAGGTGGTGAAACCAAGGTGAGGTCCTCGGGCACGTCGATAGCTTCAAAACAAGCCAAAGAACACTCAAATCGAAGTTCGGAGTGAAAAGTTGTGATGAAAACGGTGAAGAAGGCTGATGCTGAAATTCTTTGTAATGTTTCGGGTTAGGCCGGAAGTTCCGGGCCTAGGGCCGGAAGTTCCAGGGGGTGGCCGGAAGTTCCGGGGGTCGCGGAAAAACTGCGGGGAGTCTGGGGATTTTTGGGGTAAACTTTCTGCTTAGCCCAGAAGTTCCGGGGCTGGGATGGAAGTTCCGGGGGAGTCCGGAAGTTCCGGGGGTCGTGGAATTTCTTCCGGGACGAACCCTAAATTCCAGATCTGAGAATGGGGGCGGAAAAACTTGATTTCCAAGGTCAAAATTGGGACGTTTTCGTGTATGGAAAGTGGGGAAACTTGGGGAGATGCTAGATCCACTTGAAACCAAGCAAATCCATGGATCAAAATCAACAAAACATCATCAAACCAACAAATCACAAAAAAAATTGGGGCTATTTTTGGTGGGGATTTTCGAATTTAGTACGAAATCAAAAAAATTAGGCTAGCAAACAAAGAGGGGAGGCTCTGAAATCGTGCTCAACGCGGCTCATGATACCAAGATGATGTAGGGTAGAACCCTAGTGGCCCGATCTTTCACGAAAGGAGCGGATCCCGCGAAGAACACGAGGAGGGAAACAAGGGGAAAATCACGAGGGGAACACAAGAGAACACTCAAACCAACAAGAATGATCACACATGCGCTAGATCCATGAACACAAAGGGAGATACAAGATCCAAAGTCAACAACGGACGATACAAGAGGTAACCGGTTCTTCTTCGTGAGGAGGTCTTGAATCCACGGGGGGATCTTCCCTTAGAAAGGGGGCTTGAATCCAAGGGGATCTTCTCCGAAGAGGCCGCAGTCTCTCGCACGGATGAGATCTGATATGGATGAGCGTAGGTCTATCTCTCAAATGAGCTAAACCAACGCTAACCCTAACTAGGAGGAGGTGGGGGAGTATATATAGTGCTAGCCCACGAAGGGGTAAGTGAGAGGGGGGATACATGGGCCCTTGGCCCGAGTCTTTGCACGCAGGCAGGCCGGAAGTTCCGGGTGGGGCCGGAAGTTCCGGGCTCTGGAAGTTCCGGGAAGGTTCCGACTGGGTTCCGGGCTATCCAGAGAGTTGGTGTGCTCGGGGCTGGTCTGGACTCCGGGGCCGGAGGTTCCGGGAAGGTCGGAAGGTCTGGGGGCCGGAAGTTCCGGGCAGAGGCCGGAAGTTCCGGGCTTTCCAGAAGCTTGTCCTTGCTTCTTCTTCCTTCTCCTCTTCCATGCTTGGCCTTGGTCCTTGGATCCTCCATGGTCGTCTCGGTTGTACCTGAGTATATGCAAGGTCCATGAATGAGGTAGTAGCCATGTCTCATATGTGGAAAGTGACGGTTCGAAGAGGAGTGAGTTCACCTTGTGTCCAATGGTGTATGGTCGAGGTCTCATCGTATGTCCTCTTGGTGCTTGGGGAGTAGTCGAAGTGTACATGGGGATGATCGTAGGATGCTCCGCATCAGTTTTGGGCTGCCCCGTCTAGGCTTTCTTTTTTAACATGTGCAGCCCATGACCTCAGATGGGAGGTCCATAGGCCTGTTTGTATTTTCTTGACGGCCGTCATGTATTGACCGGCCCATGGACCTCCCATCCAAGGTTTTATTTTTCCTGAAACATCGGCAGCCCAATTTATGTATTTTCTTTGAAGAAAACACAGAGGTATGTTCTATTTTTCTATATAAGAATAGGAACGCCTGGTCCAACTTATGTTTCCCTTCTAACTGTATTATATATATTTAAATTATTTTATATGTTATTATATATTATTCTTATTGTCTTCATATATTTAACAGATACTTACATATGTAAGAAAACAATATCCCACATCTTATTAACTTATAAAAATAATTTCTTAACAATAAAATCGTGGACTTTTTGGCAACGAAAATCTTGGTGATTGTGTACAAAAGCTTGGTAAAATTTAAAGAACAATGTAATAATAAATCACTTATTATTAATATATATATAACAAAATGCTCAGCCCCTATTTATTTTTTGATAACATTGTTGCGCCCACCCCAACATTATAATTAGAATCACCCCAACAAAATCATGTATTTCGAGAAAGTGCAAATGGCCTGTAATTTTTTAGGAAAAACTTAATTGGGCGCATGGATGCTACATTATTTGTTCACCCGGGCCAGCTAATGGACTGTATTCAAAAAAAAGAGATCAAATTGATTGTAAATTCTACCTCGCAAAAAAGACTGTAAATTCTGAAAAAATGGGTTGAATACATGCCACATTTTTGGAGGCTGAAATGTGGGCCAAAAGGTCGAAGCCAATGCAAGTCGTTGTCAACTTAGTCAACAAATGATTCTGACATCGTTAGCCGTTGGATTTACAACCAACGACTGGCATCCATCTTCAATCTCCCGTCTTCTTCCTCCAGCGCCGCCGGGACCACCTGCTCCCGCCTCCTGCTGCTAGCAGCTCTGCTTAGCATGCTTCGCTGTGAAGCGCTACTCCACCGTTGGCCAGGCCATCCCTCCACCCCTCCACACCTCCTGTTCTTCTTCACTGACTGCCGAACCACAACGCACCAGAATCAGTTAACCCTTGTACACCTCTCTGTCTGTGACTCTACTCCCGTGTCTTCCCATCTCTGGCTCGTTGCTGTCCGGAGCCTCGCCGTCGTCCGCCACCTTGGATGCGCTCGGCGTGGAGTGGTCAACATGGTCAAAGAACGACACCATCGGAAGTAGACTGTGCGTGGAGAGGCTGACAGCTGGGTCCACGGTCGCACACAAGGAAATGCCTCCTTATTACGCGCAAAATAATGATTCCTCCACCTGACAGCTGGGACCCACCGAAAGGGCCTCTGTATTTCGCGAAAAAATGTTCCCACCGCTGACAGGTCGGACCCACCAGCTATATCTTCGCACACAAGGAAGTGCCTCCTTATTATGCACAAAAAAATGAATACCCCCTACTAGCTGGGACCCACAATAGTGGGAGGCTGACTTGTGGGCCAACTAAGTTGGCGGGGACGGAGGGCTTTGTCAACTTAGTCAATATGAATGCTTCTAGCTCCAGTGACCGTACGATGTCCATCCAACGCCGTAGTGCTTCTTCAATCTCTGTTCTTCTTGCTCCAGCCGCCCAAACCAGCGTTGGTCGTGCCTCGTGCTCGTGCCTCCCGTGGCCGGCTGCGATGCCACAAAGGCCTCACCGCCCCTACTACTCCCACCGCTGGCCAGGCCATCCCTCTACTCACCCACACCCCCTGTTATTCTGCGGTGAGGACAGCCTCACATTGCAGCGAACCAGTGAACCCTCATACTCCTCTACGCGTGGGCGTCCACTGCCGCGTCTTCCCCGACTGCGCGTCGTCCCCTTCCTAGTCCTCGCCGTCGTCCACCGCCCTGGTGCTCTCGGCGCGGCGTGGTCAATATGGTCAAGGAACGGCTTCCATCGGACGTGGACTGTACGTGGAGAGGCTGACAGCTGGGTCCACGGCCGCAGCAAGGAAGTGCCTCCTTATTATGCGAAAATAATGATTCCTCCACCTGATAGTAGGGACCCACCGGACAGGCAACCATATTTCATGAAAAAAACGTTTCCCCCCTGACTGCTGGGACCTACCAGCGACATCTTTGCACGCAAGGAAGTGTGTCTGGGAAAAAAACGATTCGCCCCCTGACTGCTGGGACCCACCAGCTACATCTTCGCACGCAAGGAAGTGCCTGACAGTCGGGACCCACCCGGTCGAAGCGTACGTAGCATTGTCATTTTGGTCGCGAACGTGTACGTACATACTGGCCCATGTAGAGGCGCGCACGTGTCGTAGTAGAGGTGCGCACGTAGCATGTACACGTACGTACAGCGGCCAGTGTTCAAGAAAGAAAATACGGCCATGTACGTACATACGGGCAGGGTCTCGAACGCCTACTCGCGCATATGTACGGTCAGGGCTCGTGTACATGGCTAGGTCGGAACGGATAAACATCGTCGTCGTCGTGTTCATGGGGAGCCAACCGGCTGGGTCGGAATGGAGTGCGTCATCGTGAACATCGGGAGGGCTTGGATGGAACAGCCGATGGAAACAAGGCCTAGTGTACCGCAGAACAGAGGAAATGGCCTTGTGTTTGACCAGCCACGGTCGAAACAGGATCCTGTTCATCGGGAGGAGTCTGGCATACTGCAAAACGGAGGAAACGGACCTCCTACGATCGAAACGGGGGTCCTGTTCATTGGGAGGGGTGTGGCGTACAGCAAAACGGAGGAAACGGACTTGTGTTGGAGCGCTACGGTCGAAACGGGGGTCCTGTTCGTCGGGAGGGGTGTGGCGTACCGCAAAACGGGACTCCACGGGATACCGTTCACCTCCACCATCGACCCCCCTCCAGCCTCCAAGGGCTAGCTACTGTTCATCCACCGTCGACCTCCTCCAGCCTCCACCTTGCGACTGTTCATCCACGGGCTCCTATTCATCCAGCCTCCACCACGAGCTACTCCACCGGCTACTGTTCAACCAGCCCTCTCCAAGGGCTCATGTTCAACCACCCCTCCACGGGCTACTGTTCAACCAGCCCTCTCCAAGGGCTCATGTTCAACCACCCCTCCACGGGCTACTGTTCATCCAACCCTCCACCGTCTACTGTTCATCCAGCCCTCCACAGGGTGGTCCTATTCATCCAGCCCTCCACGGGGTGCTTGTAACACCCCGGATGTAACTTTCCCAATTTGTACTCCAACTCTTACCGTTTCCGGCGTTAAGTTATTTTATTTTCTCGGGTTCGGGTTTTTGTCTCCGTGTGTTGTTATCATTGTCATGCATCTCATATCATGTCATCATGTGCATTGCATTTGCATACGTGTTCATCTCATGCATTCGAGCATTTTCCCCGTTGTCCGTTTTGCATTCCGGCGCTTCGTTCTCCTCCGGTGGTCTTTTCTACCTTTCTTTTGTGTGTGGGGATTAAACATTTCCGGTTTGGACCGAGACTTGCCAAGCGGCCTTGGTTTACTACCGGTAGAACGCCTGTCAAGTTTCGTATCATTTGGACTTCGTTTGATACTTCAACGGTTAACCGAGGGACCGAAAAGGCCTCGTGTGTGTTGCAGCCCAACACCCCTCCAATTTGTCCCAAAACCCACCTAAGCCTTCTCCATCATCTAGATCGTTGAATCACGATCGCTTGGCCAAAAACCGCACCTCATTTGGACACTCCTAGCTCTTCCTATGCCTATTTAAAGACCCCCCTCCGAGATTCTCCTTCTCCTCCCCCGAAACCCTAGTCCCCTTCGTCTCCACGCGCCGGCGGACGATTTTCCGTCCCACCGGACATGTCCGAATCTGCCGCTGCCATGTGGCGCTTCGCCATTCGCCCGCCGTCCCGGCCCACATCGCCGCCCCGCCGACCCGCCGGGGCCCGGATCGGGCCCTCCCGGCCCGGGACGCCGCCGCCGCCACCCGCAGGCACTCGAGCCCCGCGCTACCGCTCGCCACATCGCCGGCCGCCGCGCGCCGCCGTGCGCCGCCCAGTGATGAACTCGCCTCTTTTCTCCTCGCCTCGCCTCGCCGCCACCCCGCGCCTCGCCGGAGCGCGCGCCGCCGCCGCCCTTGCCGCGGATCCGGTCGGGCCGGACCGGATCCGGCCGTCCCTGACCTCCCCGGCCATCCACCGGCGCCGCTCCGCCGCCACATCGCCGGCGACGCCACTGGCATCGCCGTTGACCTCAAACCCTAGATCCAGAGGTCGAATTCTACTAAGTCCCCGATTTTTCCAGTTTCAAGTGCCTATGTTCATCATGCCGTAACTTTGCATCCGTAGCTCCGTTTTGGACATATAGCATATCAAAATGTTCATCTCAGAGAGTAAATCATTTCATTCCATTGCATCATTTTCATTTGAGTTCATTTTGATGCCCGAAATGCTCTTAGAAGAGGGTACTTGAGATATTTGTCAGATCTGCTACTCCATTTAGATATTTGTCATTTTTGCCATGTTTATTGTGTGCATGATATGCCCTGATGCTCTACATATGTTTTATTAAGGGCTTTGTCTTCTTTCCAGAGGTGCAACCCATGTATTTTTGTGATGTGTGTGGTGACTAGCACAAGCTTGCAAAGTGGTGCACTTGGTAATTCTGATTTCAGAGACTTAGCATTTCCACCAAGTCTTTGAGCTGTTTATCTCATATTGCCATATGTTCATGTTGTTTCCTAGTGATCCGTGCCTGTTTTGAGGATGATAAGTAAGAATGTTTTGTTAATCTTGTAGTTCTCTATCCATCCATGTCTTTGTTTGCAATTATGGAGCACCCTAGCTTGAGTCAATCGAGCTCTACTTTTGCTACTTTGTGAATCTGGGCAGATTGTCAACTTGTTTGCAATTTTGCCGATGATGTTGCAGTTGATCCGTGCATGCTATGCTATTGTTCTTGCCATGTCAAGCTTGAATTTTGTGTATTCTTGATGGATGTATTCTTAGCTTGTCATGACTTGCGCGGTAGTGAGTGCATCGAGCTCGTATACATGCCTACTTGATATCTGTTTTCAGCATGTGCCAGTTTTCACTAGTCTGAAAACTGATTATGTTTTTGTCATGTTCACATGCTTGCAATTGTATTTTCTGATCCCTTTTGGCTCAAGGTCACTAAGGGACTTTTGTTAAGCTCTTTGAGTAGCTCCAAGCCATGTTTTACTTTGCCATGTTCAGTTCCTGTAGCATGTAGTTTTGTTGCTCCGAAGTGTGCTACCTGATCTGAAATTCCATACAAGTGTTAATTTCACTAAGTCTGAAATCTGTTTGCCATATGCATTTTTGCCATGCTTGTTTGAACGTGTTAATGGATGAATTGGCCGTAGCTCAGTGCTAGACTTTTGTTAAGCATCTCGAATGCATCCCTGCCATGTATTTTTTTGTCATATTTGAGTGTTGTAGCATGTTCATCTCATTGCATTTAGATGGCTACTTGCTGTAAATTGCAGACCGGTGTCATATTTGAATTGCTTGCCATTTCCAAACCGTAACTCCGACTCCGGCGTTCTTTATATCGTTTTCAAGCGATTTCATCTCATCTTTCCAGTGGCACACTTGGATTTCCAAGTTGATGCCAGATTCATGCATTCCTTGTCACATCTTGCATATGCATCCCGCATCGCATCCCGCATAGCATACCATCTTTGCATCATGTGGGTTGATCCTTGCACGTGGTTGATTGTGTCCTTGTTGCTTGTTTGTCTTGTCTGGGTAGAGCCGGGAGACGAGTTCGCTAATGAGGAGCCCGTTGAGTTTGCTTTCGAGGATCCAGTCAACTCTGACAACTGTGCAGGCAAGATGATCATACCCTCGAAATCACTACTATCTTTGCTATGCTATTTTGCTCGCTCTTTTGCTATGCCAATGCTACAATGCCTACCACTTACTTTCAAGCCTCCCAAATTTCCATGTCAAACCTCTAACCCACCATGTCCTAGCAAACCGTTGATTGGCTATGTTACCGCTTTGCTCAGCCCCTCTTATAGCGTTGCTAGTTGAAGGTGAAGATTGGAGGCCGTTTCTTGTTGGAACATTTATTTACTTGTTGGGATATCATTATATTGCCTTGTTATCTTAATGCATTTATATACTTGGTAAAGGGTGGAAGGCTTGACCTCTCGCCTAGTGTTTTGTTCCACTCTTGCCGCCCTAGTTTCCGTCATATCGGTGTTATGTTCCCGGATTTTGCGTTCCTTACGCGGTTGGGTTATAATGGGAACCCCTTGATAGTTCGCCTTGATTAAAGCTTTTCCAGCAATGCCCAACCTTGGTTTTACCATTTGCCACCTAGCCTGTTTTCCCTCGGGTTTCCGGATCCCGAGGGTCATCTTATTTTAACCCCCCCCCCGGGCCAGTGCTCCTCTGAGTGTTGGTCCGACGGAGTAGACTGCGGGGCCACCTCGGGGCAACCTGAGGGTTGGTTTTACTCGTAGGATGTCTCATCTGAGTGTGCCCTGAGAACGAGATATGTGCAGCTCCTATCGGGATTTGTCGGCACATTCGGGCGGTGTTGCTGGTCTTGTTTTAACCTGTCTAAGTGTCTTGAAGAACCGAGATACCGAGTCTGATCGGAACGTCTTGGGAGGAGGTCTATTCCTTCGTTGACCTGAGAGCTTGTCATGGGCTAAGTTGGGACTCCCCTGCAGGGATTGAACTTTCGAAAGCCGTGCCCGCGGTTATGGGCAGATGGGAATTTGTTAATGTCCGGTTGTAGATAACTTGAACCTTAACTTAATTAAAATGAATAAACTGAGTGCGTTACCGAGATGGCCTATTCTCGGCGGAGTCCGGGTAGTGGCCACGGTGTTCGAGTAATGTTTGCGCAGGTTGCTCTCTAGTTTCTCGCTCGCGCTTTGCCTCCTCTTCTCGCTCTCTTTTGCGAACAGGATAGCCACCATATTTTTGCCAGTCGCTTGCTGCAGCTCCTCATATATTTGCCTTGCCTTACCTATAAGCTTAAATAGTCTTGATCGCAAGGGTGCGAGATTGCTGAGTCCCTGTGGCTCACAGATTACTATTACACCAGATGCAGGGCCTGTTGATTCCGCTCCAGGAGACGCGCTTGAGCTCAAGTGGGAGTTTGACGAGGACTCTCAACGTTACTATGTTTCCTTTCCTGATGATCAGTAGTGGTGCCCAGTTGGGGGTGATCGGGACCGTGTCGCATGTTGGGTTATCTTTTATTTTGGCGCCATAGTCGGGCCATGAGTGTTCGGTTGATGTAATGTTGTTTATGTACTTGATTGACGTGGCGAGTGTAAGCCAACTATGTTCTCTCCCCTTTATTATTTATATTACATGGGATGTTGTGAAGATTGCCTTACTTGCGACATATGCCTTCAATGCGATTATGCCTCTAAGTCGTGCCTCGACACGTGGGAGATATAGTCGCATCGAGGGTGTTACAAGTTGGTAATCAGAGCCTTCCCTGACCTTAGGAGCCCCATTGCTTGATCGTTTTTAGCAGTCGAGTTGTGTCTAGGAAAAATGTTTTGAGTCATTTAGGAAATATATATCGGAGAGTTTAGGAATTTTTTTTACTTCCCAGTCTCCTCATCGCTCTGGTAAGGCATCCTGACGTAGAGTTTTGACCCTTCTCTTCTCAAATTTCCCAAAAAAAAATTTAGGGTCACGCGGGTATCTTGGAATCGTTCCGATGGTTTTATGATGAGAACATTGTCTTGGTGCCTCCTGTCAGGGGTTTAGTGGAAGTGTCCCGGGGAGTTGAGATCTGAGGTGTTGTCGTCATAATTTTATCGTTGCAATTCTGGAATACCTGAGTTTAGTACGCCGACATCGAAAATCTCTTTTATGCAGTTCGTTGGTGAGATAACCTCGACGCCACCTAGTACTGGGGTGGGAGATCGGGAGTATCGCCATAACTTGTATAACGGATGCTTTTCGAAGGTTGAGGTAGATGGTTTCCGAAGTTTTTCTTGGTTATGTGTTGAAGGATGGATACCGCTGGATGTAGGATTTGCTAGATTTGGGTGAGATATTATGCTTCCCCTGTATCCCCAACACCTGATTGCATAACCGGAAAGGTTCGGGAGTTTCATAGGTGGGAATTCTTGTAGCTCTAGTTTCTTCTTCCACGGATATTGGTTTGAGATTGGGATTTCTTACCGATTATTCATTCTTGATCCGTACCTTGTTGATTTATTTCTCTACCTTAGTTCTAAGTGGCTTCTCAATTTATGGATATGTGACCATTTCAAGAGGAATGCATTCGTTCATTTTGTTCAGATGTGAAGACTATATGTTGCAATTTTCATTTCGTTGGATTCATCTTCAATATTTGTCTATCAATGTGCTAATGGATGTCAACCTCTTCAGCATGGCAACTCCAACGCGCACGACTCCAAATCCTGACCCGCCACCACCTCCACCTCCTCCGGAGGCATGGCAAGCTGTGATGGCCGCAACCAATGCAAACACACAGTTGATCATGCAAATTCTTCAAGAGCGCAATCAAGGCAACCAAGGGAATCAAGGCAACAATCAGAATCACTTTGCTACACTCAACCAGTTCCTTGCTAACGGGCCGAAGACTTTCAGCAAGTGTGTTGAGGCAACCGATGCTGACGATTGGCTTGTGGATCTGTGCAAGCATTTCGAGTGCAGTAACATCAGGCCTGAGGACTTTGTCAAGTTCGCTTCCTTCCAACTCAAAGATCAAGCTGCAGAATGGTTCCAGCAGTACAAGGACTCCAGAGGTGGACGTGTTATTACCTGGGATGAATTCCGTCACGATTTCCGAGCTCATCATATTCCTCAGAGCGTGGTTGAAAGCAAGTGTGAGGAATTCCGCAACCTGAAGCAAGGCTCTTTGTCTGTCTATGACTACAACAAGTTGTTTCAGAAGCTCGCCCGCTTTGCCAAGCAGGACGTCCCTTATGAGAAGAGCATGATATACCAGTTCAGGGGTGGTCTCAGAGAAGAAATTCAGCTAGCTCTTGTTCTCTTTGAGCCCTTGAGGTACGATGAGTTCTACAACATGGCATTGAAGCAAGAGGCTGCTCAGTTGAGGTGTGATGCTTCCAAGAAGCGAGTCAGAGATGTTACTCCTTCTTCCTCTACTCAAGTGGCCAAGCAGCAGAAGTATTGGCTTCCTCCTCCTCCGTTCCGTCAGCCGTATCAGCAGAAGAGCAAAGGTGGCAGTGGATCTTCACACCCACCCAACCCTGGCTTTCAGAAGAAGACTTCGTCTCAAGCTCTAAGATCGAGTGCTCCGTATCACCGTCCGCTTTCAGAGGTCACATGCAACAAGTGCCAACAGAAGGGTCACTATGCCAACAAGTGTTTCAACCAGAGACGTCTTCCTCCTCCTCCTCCAGTCAGATCGGCAAGTACAGCTGTGGTCAAGCATAACCCCAAGCACGCCAAGGTCAATTTGATGAACGCAGCCCAGGCAGAGGACTCGTCAGATGTCATCATGGGTAACCTTCCTGTTAACGATGTTCCTGCAAAAGTTCTTTTTGACACTGGTGCATCGTATTCCTTTTTGTCATGCCCTTTTGCATCGAAGCACAATGTTGATACTGAGATCATGCCCAAAGTCATGCAAGTTGTTTCTCCCGGCAAGCTTTTGACTTCTAGTTTGGTTGCTCCCGATATCTCTATCACATTGGGTGATTACAAGTTTCTCTCTTCTCCGGTGGTTCTTGGTAACTTGGATATTGATCTTATTCTCGGAATGGATTGGCTTTCTAAGCACAAGGCTCAGCTTGATTGTGCAGCCAGGCAGATTATATTGACTCATTCATCTGAGGATATAATTGTCTTTGCCGCTCGTGATGATACCATCCGTCTGTTTTCTCTCAATGAGAAGGGTGAACTCGATGCCATCTTGCAAATTCCAGTCGTTTTTGAATATCAAGACGTCTTTCCAGAAGAGCTCCCAGGAATGCCTCCGCACCGGCCAGTCGAATTCGTTATTGATCTTGAGCCTGGTACGGAACCTGTGTGCAAACGTCCTTACAAGCTCGGACCTGAAGAGTTGAAGGAGCTGAAGAAGCAACTCGATATACAAGAGAAAATGGGTCTCATCCGGCCTAGTTCTTCTCCGTGGGGTTTTGGTGTTCTTTTTGTGAAGAAGAAGGATGGAACGGATCGACTTTGTGTTGATTACCGTCCATTGAACAAGAAGACCATCAAGAACAAATATCCACTTCCCAATATCAACGAGCTGTTCGAACAACTCAAAGGTGCTCAAGTCTTCTCCAAGCTTGATCTCCGTATGGGTTATCATTAGATTCGAATCCGTGAGCAAGATATTCCCAAGACGGCTTTCAGGACAAGCTATGGTTCATATGAATACACTGTCATGTCTTTTGGCCTCGTCAACGCTCCTCCAACGTTCTCTCACATGATGAATTTCATCTTCAACGCCTACACCAATGACTTCGTTTTGGTCTATCTCGATGACATTCTGGTTTTCTCGAAGAACAAGGAAGATCATGCCAAGCACTTGCGTTTGGTTCTTGATAAGCTCAGAGAACATCAGTTCTACGCCAAGTTCTCCAAGTGTGAATTTTGGCTCGATGAGGTTCTTTATCTTGGTCATATCATCTCTGCCAAGGGCATTGCCGTGAATCCCGAGAAGGTGTCTGCAATTGTGAATTGGGAACCTCCTCAGAACGTGAAGCAACTCCGTAGCTTCCTCGGTCTCGCAAGCTATTGCCGAAGATTCGTTGAAAACTTTTCTAAGATCGCGAAGCCTCTCTCTAATTTTCTTCAGAAGCACATCAAGTACGTTTGGTCTCTGGAGTGTGACATTGCTTTCAACACTTTGAAAGAGAAATAGATCACTGCTCCAGTTCTGACTCCGCCTGATGAATCCAAACCGTACGAGGTCTTTTGTGATGCCTCTCTCCAAGGTCTTGGCACAGTATTGATGCAAGAGAAGAAAGTTGTTGCTTATACCTCTCTCCAGTTGAAGCCTAATGAGAAGAACTACCCCACTCATGATCTCGAGTTGGCGGCAGTTGTGCATGATCTTTTGACTTGGAGAAATCTCTTATTGGGAAGAAAAGTGGACATTTTCACTGACCACAAGAGTCTCAAGTACATCTTCACTCAGCCTAATCTCAACCTCAGGCAAACTCGATGGGTCGAAATGATTCAAGAGTATAATCCGAGTATCGAGTATACTCCAGGCAAGGCCAATGTGATTGCTGACGCATTGAGCAGAAAGGCTTATTGCAATAGTCTGATTCTCAAGCCTTATCAACCCGAGCTTTGTGAAGCTTTCCGCAAACTTAATATGCAAGTTGTTCCTCAAGGTTTCCTCGCCAACCTTCAAGTCTCTCCTACCTCGGAAGATCAGATTCGCCAAGCCCAGCTTCTTGATGCTATGGTGAAAAAGGTGAAGATTGGGATTGCCAAGAGTCAACCCAAGTACAAGTGCTACCGCCTTGATGACAAGGACACTCTCTTCTTCGAGGATCGTATTGTTGTACCCAAAGGTGACCTCCGTAAAGTGATCATGAACGAGGCTCACAATTCTCTCCTCTCCATCCACCCTGGGAGCACGAAGATGTATCAGGACCACAAGCAAGCTTATTGGTGGACTCGAATGAAGCACGAGATTGCTCAATTCGTGAATGAGTGTGATGTCTGTAGAAGAGTGAAGTCAGAACACCAAAGACCAGCTGGTCTCCTCCAACCTCTTGCCATTCCAGAATGGAAGTTTGACCACATTGAAATGGACTTCGTGACTGGGTTTCCAAAGTCCAAGCGTGGCAATGATGCTATATTTGTTGTCATCGACAAACTCACCAAAGTGGCTCATTTTCTGCCTATCAAAGAGTCGACCACTGCAGCTCAATTGGCGGAACTCTATACCTCTCGTATTGTCTCTCTGCACGGTATTCGACAAGTGACCTCTTCAGACCGTGGCAGCATCTTTACCTCTAAGTTTTAGGATTCTTTTCAGAAGGCCATGGGCACCAACATCCGCTTCAGCACAGCTTTCCATCCTCAAACTAGCGGTCAAGTGGAGCGTGTCAACCAGATTCTTGAAGATATGCTCAGGGCTTATGTGGTCTCCTTCGGCATGAAGTGGGAGGATTGTCTTCCTTATGTTGAATTCTCCTACAACAACAGTTTTCAAGCAAGTTCGGGCAACGCCCCATTTGAAATTCTGTATGGTAGGAAGTGCCGTACCCCTCTCAACTGGTCTGAAACCGGTGAACGTCAGCTTTTGGGTAATGACTTAATCACAGAGGCAGAGGAAATGTGCAAAGTCATTCGAGATAACCTCAAAGCAGCCCAATCCCATCAGAAGAGCTACTATGATAGTAAGCATCATGATTTGGCTTTCGAGATCGGAGATCATGTTTACCTCCGCGTCTCTCCTATAAAAGGTACTCGTCGCTTCGGTATCAAAGGGAAGCTTGCCCCCAGATACGTGGGACCTTTCAAGATTGTCAGCAAGAGAGGCGACCTCGCCTATCAACTCGAGCTTCCTTCAAACTTTGCAAATGTTCATGATGTGTTCCATGTCTCTCAGCTTCGAAAGTGCTTCAAGACTCCTGAACGCATCGTCAACTTCAAGGACATTGAGCTCCAAGAAGATCTCTCTTATCGTGAGCACCCGGTTGCTATTCTTGAAGAGACTGAACGCAAGACTCGCAATAAGTCAATCAAATTCCTCAAAGTCAAGTGGTCACACCATTCCGACCGTGAAGCTACCTGGGAACGCGAGGATCACCTCCGTTCTGAGTACCCGGCGTCCTTTCAGTCCTAGATCTCGGGACGAGATCCTTTCGTAGTGGTAGAGTGTTGTAACACCCCGGATGTAACTTCCCCAATTTGTAGTCCAACTCTTGCCGTTTCCGGCGTTAAGTTATTTTATTTTCTCGGGTTCGGGTTTTTGTCTCCGTGTGTTGTTATCGTTGTCATATATCTCATATCATGTCATCATGTGCATTGCATTTGCACGCGTGTTCATCTCATGCATTCGAGCATTTTCCCCGTTGTCCGTTTTGCATTCCGGCGCTTCGTTCTCCTCCGGTGGTCTTTTCTACCTTTCTTTCATGTGTGGGGATTAAACATTTCCGGTTTGGACCAAGACATGCCAAGCGGCCTTGCTTTACTACCGGTAGAACGCCTGTCAAGTTTCGTGTCATTTCGACTTCGTTTGATACTCCAACGGTTAACCGAGGGACCGAAAAGGCCTCGTGTGTATTGCAGCCCAACACCCCTCCAATTTGGCCCAAAACCCACCTAAGCCTTCTCCATCATCTAGATCATTCGATCACGATCGCGTGGCTGAAAACCGGACCTCATTTGGACACTCCTAGCTCTTCCTATGCCTATTTAAAGACCCCCCCCTCCGAGATTCTCCTTCTCCTCCCCCCGAAACCCTAGTCCCCTTCGTCTGCACGCGCTGGCGGACGATTTTCCGTCCCACCGGACATGTCCGAATCTGCCGCTGCCATGTGGCGCTTCGCCATTCGCCCGCCGTCCCGGCCCACATCGCCGCCCCGCCGACCCGCCGGGGCCCGGATCGGGCCCTCCCGGCCCGGGACGCCGCCGCCGCCACCCGCAGGCACTCGAGCCCCGCGCTGCCGCTCGCCACATCGCCGGCCGCCGCGCGCCGCCGTGCGCCGCCCAGTGATGAACTCGCCTCTTTTCTCCTCGCCTCGCCTCGCCGCCACCCCGCGCCTCGCCGGAGCGCGCGCCGCCGCCGCCCTTGCCGCGGATCCGGTCGGGCCGGACCGGATCCGGCCGTCCCTGACCTCCCCGGCCATCCACCGGCGCCGCTCCGCCGCCACATCGCCGGCGACGCCACTGGCATCGCCGTTGACCTCAAACCCTAGATCCAGAGGTCGAATTCTACTAAGTCCCCGATTTTTCCAGTTTCAAGTGCCTATGTTCATCATGCCGTAACTTTGCATCCGTAGCTCCGTTTTGGGCATATAGCATATCAAAATGTTCATCTCAGAGAGTAAATCATTTCATTCCATTGCATCATTTTCATTTGAGTTCATTTTGATGCCCGAAATGCTCTTAGAAGAGGGTACTTGAGATATTTGTCAGATCTGCTACTCCATTTAGATATTTGTCATTTTTGCCATGTTTATTGTGTGCATGATATGCCCTGATGCTCTACATATGTTTTATTAAGGGCTTTGTCTTCTTTCCAGAGGTGCAACCCATGTATTTTTGTGATGTGTGTGGTGACTAGCACAAGCTTGCAAAGTGGTGCACTTGGTAATTCTGATTTCAGAGACTTAGCATTTCCACCAAGTCTTTGAGCTGTTTATCTCATATTGCCATATGTTCATGTTGTTTCCTAGTGATCCGTGCCTGTTTTGAGGATGATAAGTAAGAATGTTTTGTTAATCTTGTAGTTCTCTATCCATCCATGTCTTTGTTTGCAATTATGGAGCACCCTAGCTTGAGTCAATCGAGCTCTACTTTTGCTACTTTGTGAATCTGGGCAGATTGTCAACTTGTTTGCAATTTTGCCGATGATGTTGCAGTTGATCCGTGCATGCTATGCTATTGTTCTTGCCATGTCAAGCTTGAATTTTGTGTATTCTTGATGGATGTATTCTTAGCTTGTCATGACTTGCGCGGTAGTGAGTGCATCGAGCTCGTATACATGCCTACTTGATATCTGTTTTCAGCATGTGCCAGTTTTCACTAGTCTGAAAACTGATTATGTTTTTGTCATGTTCACATGCTTGCAATTGTATTTTCTGATCCCTTTTGGCTCAAGGTCACTAAGGGACTTTTGTTAAGCTCTTTGAGTAGCTCCAAGCCATGTTTTACTTTGCCATGTTCAGTTCCTGTAGCATGTAGTTTTGTTGCTCCGAAGTGTGCTACCTGATCTGAAATTCCATACAAGTGTTAATTTCACTAAGTCTGAAATCTGTTTGCCATATGCATTTTTGCCATGCTTGTTTGAACGTGTTAATGGATGAATTGGCCGTAGCTCAGTGCTAGACTTTTGTTAAGCATCTCGAATGCATCCCTGCCATGTATTTTTTTGTCATATTTGAGTGTTGTAGCATGTTCATCTCATTGCATTTAGATGGCTACTTGCTGTAAATTGCAGACCGGTGTCATATTTGAATTGCTTGCCATTTCCAAACCGTAACTCCGACTCCGGCGTTCTTTATATCGTTTTCAAGCGATTTCATCTCATCTTTCCAGTGGCACACTTGGATTTCCAAGTTGATGCCAGATTCATGCATTCCTTGTCACATCTTGCATATGCATCCCGCATCGCATCCCGCATAGCATACCATCTTTGCATCATGTGGGTTGATCCTTGCACGTGGTTGATTGTGTCCTTGTTGCTTGTTTGTCTTGTCTGGGTAGAGCCGGGAGACGAGTTCGCTAATGAGGAGCCCGTTGAGTTTGCTTTCGAGGATCCAGTCAACTCTGACAACTGTGCAGGCAAGATGATCATACCCTCGAAATCACTACTATCTTTGCTATGCTATTTTGCTCGCTCTTTTGCTATGCCAATGCTACAATGCCTACCACTTACTTTCAAGCCTCCCAAATTTCCATGTCAAACCTCTAACCCACCATGTCCTAGCAAACCGTTGATTGGCTATGTTACCGCTTTGCTCAGCCCCTCTTATAGCGTTGCTAGTTGAAGGTGAAGATTGGAGGCCGTTTCTTGTTGGAACATTTATTTACTTGTTGGGATATCATTATATTGCCTTGTTATCTTAATGCATTTATATACTTGGTAAAGGGTGGAAGGCTTGACCTCTCGCCTAGTGTTTTGTTCCACTCTTGCCGCCCTAGTTTCCGTCATATCGGTGTTATGTTCCCGGATTTTGCGTTCCTTACGCGGTTGGGTTATAATGGGAACCCCTTGATAGTTCGCCTTGATTAAAGCTTTTCCAGCAATGCCCAACCTTGGTTTTACCATTTGCCACCTAGCCTGTTTTCCCTCGGGTTTCCGGATCCCGAGGGTCATCTTATTTTAACCCCCCCCCCCGGGCCAGTGCTCCTCTGAGTGTTGGTCCGACGGAGTAGACTGCGGGGCCACCTCGGGGCAACCTGAGGGTTGGTTTTACTCGTAGGATGTCTCATCTGAGTGTGCCCTGAGAACGAGATATGTGCAGCTCCTATCGGGATTTGTCGGCACATTCGGGCGGTGTTGCTGGTCTTGTTTTAACCTGTCTAAGTGTCTTGAAGAACCGAGATACCGAGTCTGATCGGAACGTCTTGGGAGGAGGTCTATTCCTTCGTTGACCTGAGAGCTTGTCATGGGCTAAGTTGGGACTCCCCTGCAGGGATTGAACTTTCGAAAGCCGTGCCCGCGGTTATGGGCAGATGGGAATTTGTTAATGTCCGGTTGTAGATAACTTGAACCTTAACTTAATTAAAATGAATAAACTGAGTGCGTTACCGTGATGGCCTATTCTCGGCGGAGTCCGGGTAGTGGCCACGGTGTTCGAGTAATGTTTGCGCAGGTTGCTCTCTAGTTTCTCGCTCGCGCTTTGCCTCCTCTTCTCGCTCTCTTTTGCGAACAGGATAGCCACCATATTTTTGCCAGTCGCTTGCTGCAGCTCCTCATATATTTGCCTTGCCTTACCTATAAGCTTAAATAGTCTTGATCGCAAGGGTGCGAGATTGCTGAGTCCCTATGGCTCACAGATTACTATTACACCAGATGCAGGGCCTGTTGATTCCGCTCCAGGAGACGCGCTTGAGCTCAAGTGGGAGTTTGACGAGGACTCTCAACGTTACTATGTTTCCTTTCCTGATGATCAGTAGTGGTGCCCAGTTGGGGGTGATCGGGACCGTGTCGCATGTTGGGTTATCTTTTATTTTGGCGCCATAGTCGGGCCATGAGTGTTCGGTTGATGTAATGTTGTTTATGTACTTGATTGACGTGGCGAGTGTAAGCCAACTATGTTCTCTCCCCTTTATTATTTATATTACATGGGATGTTGTGAAGATTGCCTTACTTGCGACATATGCCTTCAATGCGATTATGCCTCTAAGTCGTGCCTCGACACGTGGGAGATATAGTCGCATCGAGGGTGTTACAAGTTGGTAATCAGAGCCTTCCCTGACCTTAGGAGCCCCATTGCTTGATCGTTTTTAGCAGTCGAGTTGTGTCTAGGAAAAATGTTTTGAGTCATTTAGGAAATATATATCGGAGAGTTTAGGAATTTTTTTTACTTCCCAGTCTCCTCATCGCTCTGGTAAGGCATCCTGACGTAGAGTTTTGACCCTTCTCTTCTCAAATTTCCCAAAAAAAAATTTAGGGTCACGCGGGTATCTTGGAATCGTTCCGATGGTTTTATGATGAGAACATTGTCTTGGTGCCTCCTGTCAGGGGTTTAGTGGAAGTGTCCCGGGGAGTTGAGATCTGAGGTGTTGTCGTCATAATTTTATCGTTGCAATTCTGGAATACCTGAGTTTAGTACGCCGACATCGAAAATCTCTTTTATGCAGTTCGTTGGTGAGATAACCTCGACGCCACCTAGTACTGGGGTGGGAGATCGGGAGTATCGCCATAACTTGTATAACGGATGCTTTTCGAAGGTTGAGGTAGATGGTTTCCGAAGTTTTTCTTGGTTATGTGTTGAAGGATGGATACCGCTGGATGTAGGATTTGCTAGATTTGGGTGAGATATTATGCTTCCCCTGTATCCCCAACACCTGATTGCATAACCGGAAAGGTTCGGGAGTTTCATAGGTGGGAATTCTTGTAGCTCTAGTTTCTTCTTCCACGGATATTGGTTTGAGATTGGGATTTCTTACCGATTATTCATTCTTGATCCGTACCTTGTTGATTTATTTCTCTACCTTAGTTCTAAGTGGCTTCTCAATTTATGGATATGTGACCATTTCAAGAGGAATGCATTCGTTCATTTTGTTCAGATGTGAAGACTATATGTTGCAATTTTCATTTCGTTGGATTCATCTTCAATATTTGTCTATCAATGTGCTAATGGATGTCAACCTCTTCAGCATGGCAACTCCAACGCGCACGACTCCAAATCCTGACCCGCCACCACCTCCACCTCCTCCGGAGGCATGGCAAGCTGTGATGGCCGCAACCAATGCAAACACACAGTTGATCATGCAAATTCTTCAAGAGCGCAATCAAGGCAACCAAGGGAATCAAGGCAACAATCAGAATCACTTTGCTACACTCAACCAGTTCCTTGCTAACGGGCCGAAGACTTTCAGCAAGTGTGTTGAGGCAACCGATGCTGACGATTGGCTTGTGGATCTGTGCAAGCATTTCGAGTGCAGTAACATCAGGCCTGAGGACTTTGTCAAGTTCGCTTCCTTCCAACTCAAAGATCAAGCTGCAGAATGGTTCCAGCAGTACAAGGACTCCAGAGGTGGACGTGTTATTACCTGGGATGAATTCCGTCACGATTTCCGAGCTCATCATATTCCTCAGAGCGTGGTTGAAAGCAAGTGTGAGGAATTCCGCAACCTGAAGCAAGGCTCTTTGTCTGTCTATGACTACAACAAGTTGTTTCAGAAGCTCGCCCGCTTTGCCAAGCAGGACGTCCCTTATGAGAAGAGCATGATATACCAGTTCAGGGGTGGTCTCAGAGAAGAAATTCAGCTAGCTCTTGTTCTCTTTGAGCCCTTGAGGTACGATGAGTTCTACAACATGGCATTGAAGCAAGAGGCTGCTCAGTTGAGGTGTGATGCTTCCAAGAAGCGAGTCAGAGATGTTACTCCTTCTTCCTCTACTCAAGTGGCCAAGCAGCAGAAGTATTGGCTTCCTCCTCCTCCGTTCCGTCAGCCGTATCAGCAGAAGAGCAAAGGTGGCAGTGGATCTTCACACCCACCCAACCCTGGCTTTCAGAAGAAGACTTCGTCTCAAGCTCCAAGATCGAGTGCTCCGTATCACCGTCCGCTTTCAGAGGTCACGTGCAACAAGTGCCAACAGAAGGGTCACTATGCCAACAAGTGTTTCAACCAGAGACGTCTTCCTCCTCCTCCTCCTGTCAGATCGGCAAGTACAGCTGTGGTCAAGCATAACCCCAAGCACGCCAAGGTCAATTGGATGAACGCAGCCCAGGCAGAGGACTCGTCAGATGTCATCATGGGTAACCTTCCTGTTAACGATGTTCCTGCAAAAGTTCTTTTTGACACTGGTGCATCGTATTCCTTTTTGTCATGCCCTTTTGCATCGAAGCACAATGTTGATACTGAGATCATGCCCAAAGTCATGCAAGTTGTTTCTCCCGGCAAGCTTTTGACTTCTAGTTTGGTTGCTCCCGATATCTCTATCACATTGGGTGATTACAAGTTTCTCTCTTCTCCGGTGGTTCTTGGTAACTCGGATATTAATCTTATTCTCGGAATGGATTGGCTTTCTAAGCACAAGGCTCAACTTAATTGTGCAGCCAGGCAGATTATATTGACTCATTCGTCTGAGGATATAATTGTCTTTGCCGCTCGTGATGATACCATCCGCCTGTTTTCTCTCAATGAGAAGGGTGAACTCGATGCCATCTCGCAAATTCCAGTCGTTTTCGAATATCAAGACGTCTTTCCAGAAGAGCTCCCAGGAATGCCTCCGCACCGGCCAGTCGAATTCGTTATTGATCTTGAGCCTGGTACGGAACCTGTGTGCAAACGTCCTTACAAGCTCGGACCTGAAGAGTTGAAGGAGCTGAAGAAGCAACTCGATATTCAAGAGAAAATGGGTCTCATCCGTCCTAGTTCTTCTCCGTGGGGTTGTGGTGTTCTTTTTGTGAAGAAGAAGGATGTAACGGACCGACTTTGTGTTGATTACCGTCCATTGAACAAGAAGACCATCAAGAACAAATATCCACTTCCCAATATCAACGAGCTGTTCGAACAACTCAAAGGTGCTCAAGTATTCTCCAAGCTTGATCTCCGTATGGGTTATCATCAGATTCGAATCCGTGAGCAAGATATTCCCAAGACGGCTTTCAGGACAAGCTATGGTTCATATGAATACATTGTCATGTCTTTTGGCCTCGTCAACACTCCTCCGACGTTCTCTCGCATGATGAATTTCATCTTCAACGCCTACACCAATGACTTCGTTTTGGTCTATCTCGACGACATTCTGGTTTTCTCGAAGAACAAGGAAGATCATGCGAAGCACTTGCGTTTGGTTCTTGATAAGCTCAGAGAACATCAGTTCTACGCCAAGTTCTCCATGTGTGAATTTTGGCTCGATGAGGTTCTTTATCTTGGTCATATCATCTCTGCCAAGGGCATTGCCGTTAATCCCGAGAAGGTGTCTGCAATTGTGAATTGGGAACCTCCTCAGAACGTGAAGCAACTCCGTAGCTTCCTCGGTCTCGCAAGCTATTGCCGAAGATTCGTTGAAAACTTTTCTAAGATCGCGAAGCCTCTCTCTAATCTTCTTCAGAAGCACGTCAAGTACGTTTGGTCTCCGGAGTGTGACATTGCTTTCAACACTATGAAAGAGAAATTGATCACTGCTCCAGTTCTGACTCCGCCTGATGAATCCAAACCGTACGAGGTCTTTTGTGATGCCTCTCTCCAAGGTCTTGGCACAGTATTAATGCAAGAGAAGAAAGTTGTTGCTTATACCTCTCGCCAGTTGAAGCCTAATGAGAAGAACTACCCCACTCATGATCTCGATTTGGCGGCAGCTGTGCATGCTCTTTTGACTAGGAGACATCTCCTATTGGGAAGAAAAGTGGACATTTTCACTGACCACAAGAGTCTCAAGTACATCTTCACTCAGCCTAATCTCAACCTCAGGCAAACTCGATGGGTCGAAATGATTCAAGAGTATAATCCGTGTATCGAGTATACTCCAGGCAAGGCCAATGTGATTGCTGACGCATTGAGCAGAAAGGCTTATTGCAACAGTCTGATTCTCAAGCCTTATCAACCCGAGCTTTGTGAAGCTTTCCGCAAACTTAATCTGCAAGTTGTTCCTCAAGGTTTCCTCGCCAACCTTCAAGTCTCTCCTACCTTGGAAGATCAGATTCGCCAAGCCCAGCTTCTTGATGCTACGGTGAAAAAGGTGAAGATTGGGATTGCCAAGAGTCAACCCAAGTACAAGTGCTACCGCCTTGATGACAAGGACACTCTCTTCTTCGAGGATCGTATTGTTGTACCCAAAGGTGACCTCCGTAAAGTGATCATGAATGAGGCTCACAATTCTCTCCTCTCCATCCACCCTGGGAGCACGAAGATGTATCAGGACCTCAAGCAAGCTTATTGGTGGACTCGAATGAAGCGCGAGATTGCTCAATTCGTGAATGAGTGTGATGTCTGCAGAAGAGTGAAGGCAGAACACCAAAGACCAGCTGGTCTCCGCCAACCTCTTGACATTCCAGAATAGAAGTTTGACCACATTGAAATGGACTTCGTGACTGGG
Organism: Triticum urartu; assembly: GCF_056163025.1. Taxonomy (NCBI): domain Eukaryota; kingdom Viridiplantae; phylum Streptophyta; class Magnoliopsida; order Poales; family Poaceae; genus Triticum; species Triticum urartu. Next base: position 351,880,548 of record NC_141879.1, on the reverse strand, counting down.
TTTCCAAAGTCCAAGCGTGGCAATGATGCTATATTCGTTGTCATCGACAAACTCACCAAAGTGGCTCACTTTCTACCTATCAAAGAGTCGATCACTGCAGCTCAATTGGCGGAACTCTATACCTCTCGTATTGTCTCTCTGCACGGTATTCCACAAGTGATCTCTTCAGACCGTGGCAGCATCTTTACCTCTAAGTTTTGGGATTCTTTTCAGAAGGCCATGGGCACCAACATCCGCTTCAGCACAGCTTTCCATCCTCAAACTAGCGGTCAAGTCGAGCGTGTCAACCAGATTCTTGAAGATATGCTCAGGGCTTGTGTGATCTCCTTTGGCATGAAGTGGGAGGATTGTCTTCCTTATGCTGAATTCTCCTACAACAACAGTTTTCAAGCAAATTCGGGCAACGCCCCATTTGAAATTCTGTATGGTAGGAAGTGCCGTACCCCTCTCAACTGATCTGAAACCGGTGAACATCAGCTTTTGGGCAATGACTTAATCACAGAGGCAGAGGAAATGTGAAAAGTCATTCGAGATAACCTCAAAGCAATCCAATCCCGTCAGAAGAGCTACTATGATAGTAAGCACCGTGATTTGGCTTTCGAGATCGGAGATCATGTTTACTCCGCGTCTCTCCTATGAAAGGAACTCGTCGCTTCGGTATTAAAGGGAAGCTTGCCCCCAGATACGTGGGACCTTTCAAGATTGTCAGCAAGAGAGGCAACCTCGCCTATCAACTCGAGCTTCCTTCAAATTTGCAAATGTTCATGATGTGTTCCATGTCTCTCAGCTTCGAAAGTGCTTCAAGACTCCTGACCACACCGTCAACTTCGAGGACATTGAGCTCCAAGAAGATCTCTCTTATCGTGAGCACCCAGTTGCTATTCTTGAAGAGACTGAACGCAAGACTCGCAATAAGTCAATCAAATTCCTCAAAGTCAAGTGGTCACACCATTCCGACCGTGAAGCTACCTGGGAACGCGAGGATCACCTCCGTTCTGAGTACCCGGCGTTCTTTCAGTCCTAGATCTCAGGACGAGATCCTTTCGTAGTGGTGGAGTGTTGTAACACCCCGTATGTAACTTTCCCAATTTGTACTCCAACTCTTGCCGTTTCCGGTGTTAAGTTATTTTATTTTCTCGGGTTCGGGTTTTTGTCTCCGTGTGTTGTTATCATTGTCATGCATCTCCTATCATGTCATCATGTGCATTGCATTTGCATACGTGTTCATCTCATGCATTCGAGCATTTTCCGCGTTGTCCGTTTTGCATTCCGGCGCTTCGTTCTCCTCCGGTGGTCTTTTCTACCTTTGTTTCGTGTGTGGGGATTAAACATTTCCGGTTTGGACCAAGACTTGCCAAGCGGCCTTGGTTTACTACCGGTAGAACGCCTGTCAAGTTTCGTATCATTTGGACTTCGTTTGATACTCCAACGGTTAACCGAGGGACCAAAAAGGCCTCGTGTGTGTTGCAGCCCAACACCCCTCCAATTTGGCCCAAAACCCACCTAAGCCTTCTCCATCATCTAGATAGTTCGATCACGATCGCGTGGCCGAAAACCGCACCTCATTTGGACACTCCTAGCTCTTCCTATGCCTATTTAAAGACCCCCCCCTTCGAGATTCTCCTCCTCCCCCCGAAACCCTAGTCCCCTTCGTCTCCACGCGCCGGCGGACGATTTTCCGTCCGACCGGACACGTCCGAATCTGCCGCCGCCGCCACGTGGCGCTTCGCCATTCGCCCGCCGTCCCGGCCCACATCGCCGCCCCGCCGACCCGCCGGGGCCCGGATCGGGCCCTCCCGGCCCGGGACGCCGTCGCCGCCACCCGCGGGCACCCGATCCCCGCGCCGCCGCTCGCCACATCGCCGGCCGCCGTGCGCCGCCAGGCGACGACCTCGCCTCTCCTCTCCTCGCCTCGCCTCGCCGCCACCCTGCGCCTCGCCGGAGCGTGCGTCGCCGCCGCCCTTGCCGCGGATCCGGTCGGGCCGGACCGGATCCGGTCGTCCCCGACCTCCCCGGCCATCCTCCGGCGCCGCCCCGCTGCCACATCGCCGGCGAAGCCACCGGCGTCGCCGTTGACCTCAAACCCTAGATCCGGAGGTCGAATTCTACTAAGTCCCCGATTTTTCCAGTTTCAAGTGCCTATGTTCATCATGTCGTAACTTTGCATCCGTAGCTCCGTTTTGGTCATATAGCATATTAAAATGTTCATCTCAGAGAGTACATCATTTCATTCCAATTGCATCATTTTCATTTGAGTTCATCTTGATTCCCGAAATGCTGTTAGAAGAGGGCTACTTGAGATATTTGTCAGATCTGCTACTCCATTTAGATATTTGTCATTTTTGCCATGTTTATTGTGTGCATGATATGCCCTGATGCTCTACATATATTTTGTTAAGGGCTTTGTCTTCTTTCCAGAGGTGCAACCCATGTATTTTTTTGATGTGTGTGGTGACTAGCACAAGCTTGCAAAGTGGTGCACTTGGTAATTCTGATTTCAGAGACTTAGCATTTCCACCAAGTCCTTGAGCTGTTTATCTCATATTGCCATATGTTCATGTTGTTTCCTAGTGATCCGTGCCTCTTTTGAGGATGATCAGTAAGGATGTTTTGTTAATCTTGTAGTGCTCTATCTATCCATGTATTTTTTTGCAATTATGGAGCACCCTAGCTTGAGTCAATCGAGCTCTACTTTTGCTACTTTGTGAATCTGGGCAGATTGTCAACTTGTTTGCAATTTTGCCGATGATGTTGTAGTTGATCCGTGCATGCTATGCTATTGTTCTTGCCATGTCAAGCTTGAATTTTGTGTATTATTGATGGATGTATTCTTAGCTTGTCATGACTTGCACCGTAGTGAGTTTATCGAGCTCGTATACATGCCTACTTGATATCTGTTTTCAGCATGTGCCAGTTTTCACTAGTCTGAAAACTGGTTATGTTTTTTGTCATGTTCACATGCTTGCAATTGTATTTTCTGATCCCTTTTGGCTCAAGGTCACTAAGGGACTTTTGTTAAGCTCTTTGAGTAGCTCCATGCCATGTTTTACTTTGCCATGTTCAGTTCCTGTAGCATGTAGTTTTGTTGCTCCGAAGTGTGCTACCTGATCTAAAATTCCATACAAGTGTTAATTTCACTAAGTCTGAAATCTGTTTGCCATATGCATTTTTGCCATGCTTGTTTGAACGTGTTAATGGATGAATTGGCCGTAGCTCAGTGCTAGACTTTTGTTAAGCATCTCGAATGCATCCCTGCCATGTATTTTGTTGTCATATTTGAGTGCTGTAGCTTGTTTATCTCATTGCATTTAGATGGCTACTTGCTGTAAATTGCAGACCGGTGTCATATTTGAATTGCTTGCCATTTCCAAACCGTAACTCCGACTCCGGCGTTCTTAATATCGTTTTCAAGCGATTTCATCTCATCTTTCCAGTGGCACACTTGGATTTCCATGTTGAGGCCAGATTCATGCATTCCTTGTCACATCTTGCATATGCATCCCGCATCGCATCCCGCATAGCATACCATCTTTGCATCATGTGGGTTGATCCTTGCACGTGGTTGATTGTGTCCTTGTTGCTTGTTTGTCTTGTTTGGGTAGAGCCGGGAGAAGAGTTCGCTAATGAGGAGCCCGTTGAGTTTGCTTTCGAGGATCCAGTCAACTCTGACAACTGTGCAGGCAAGATGATCATACCCTCGAAATCACTACTATCTTTGCTATGCTATTTTGCTCGCTCTTTTGCTATGCCAATGCTACGATGCCTACCACTTGCTTTCAAGCCTCCCAAATTTCCATGTCAAACCTCTAACCCACCATGTCCTAGCAAACCGTTGATTGGCTATGTTACCGCTTTGCTCAGCCCCTCTTACAGTGTTGCTAGTTGCAGGTGAAGATTGGAGGCCGTTCCTTGTTGGAACATTTATTTACTTGTTGGGATATCATTATATTGCCTTGTTATCTTAATGCATCTATATACTTGGTAAAGGGTGGAAGGCTCGGCCTCTCGCCTAGTGTTTTGTTCCACTTTTGCCGCCCTAGTTTCCGTCATATCGGTGTTATCTTCCCGGATTTTGCGTTCCTTACGCGGTTGGGTTATAATGGGAACCCCTTGATAGTTCGCCTTGATTAAAGCTTTTCCAGCAATGCCCAACCTTGGTTTTACCATTTGCCACCTAGCCTCTTTTCCGTTGGGTTTCCGGATCCCGAGGGTCATCTTATTTTAACCCCCCCCCCGGGCCAGTGCTCCTCTGAGTGTTGGTCCGACCGAGTAGACTGCGGGGCCACCTCGGGGCAACTTGATGGTTGGTTTTACTCGTAGGATGTCTCATCTGGGTGTGCCCTGAGAACGAGATATGTGTACCTCCTATTAGGATTTGTCGGCACATTCGGGCGGTGTTGCTGGTCTTGTTTTAACCTGTCGAAGTGTCTTGAAGAACCGAGATACCGAGTCTGATCGAAACGTCTTGGGAGGAGGTCTATTCCTTCGTTGACCGTGAGAGCTTGTCATGGGCTAAGTTGGGACTACCCTGCAGGGATTGAACTTTCGAAAGCCGTGCCCGCGGTTATGGGCAGATGGGAATTTGTTAATGTCCGATTGTAGATAACTTGAACCTTAACTTAATTAAAATGAATCAACTGAGTGCGTTACCGTGATGGCCTCTTCTCGGCGGAGTCCGGGTAGTGGACACGGTGTTGGAGTAATGTTTGCGCAGGTTGCTCTCTAGTTTCTCGCTCGCGCTTTGCCTCCTCTTCTCGCTCTCGAACAGGATAGCCACCATATTTTTGCCAGTCGCTTGCTGCAGCTCCTCATATATTTTCCTTGCCTTACCTATAAGCTTAAATAGTCTTGATCGCGAGGGTGCGAGATTGCTGAGTCCCTGTGGCTCACAGATTACTATTACACCAGATGCAGGGCCTATTGATTCCGCTCTAGGAGACGCGCTTGAGCTCAAGTGGGAGTTCGATGAGGACTCTCAACGTTACTATGTTTCCTTTCCTGATGATCAGTAGTGGTGCCCAGTTGGGGTGATCGGGACCGTGTCGCATGTTGGGTTATCTTTTATTTTGGCGCCGTAGTCGGGCCATGAGTGTTTGGTTGATGTAATGTTGTTTATGTACTTGATTGACGTGGCGAGTGTAAGCCAACTATGTTCTCTCCCCTTTATTATTTATATTACATGGGATGTTGTGAAGATTGCCTTACTTGCGACATATGCCTTCAATGCGATTATGCCTCTAAGTCATGCCTCGACACGTGGGAGATATAGTCGCATCGAGGGTGTTACAGTGCTGTTCATCCAGCCCCAACCGGCTCGATCGATTGGGGTCTTGTTCATCCAGAGGAAACACCACGGGGTCCTATTCATCCACCCCAACCGGGAACTGTTCATCCAAACCCCCCAGCAACACTCACTGTTCATCCAGAGGCAGCATTGATCGGCTTCAGTTAGCAGCAGTAGTGAAGGAATCGCTCGATCGGGTTCAGTTAATAGCCATCGATCGATCGCTCGGGTTCACTAACGTGTAGCCTGCAGTGCAATTGCTCGGGTTCAGTAGGAGAACGCCTCACTCGGGTTCAGTTAGAGCCCAACGCCTCGCACCCACGCGCGTGCATGTACGAGAGAAATGCGTAAACCTCTGTGCATCGCTCGGCCCAGACCACCCACCGTAACCGGGAACACCCCAATATTTTCCTCGCCCTCGCTTCTACCCTGGTTTTTTCGTCATGGACGACCCAAAGAATGTCATGCAGCTGCGTCTCCAGCCCGCCCAGGACGAAAAGCCCATTTTCTGTCATGATTTTTTGTCATAGAAGTAGGAGCCCACCACATCTATGATGATACCGGGTTTTGTCATAATTATCGTCATAGAAGTGTCATAAGTATGACAGGAAAAAATTCGTTCGGCCCCCAAAATGTCATGGATGTGTCTTTTTTTTGTAGTGACTGGGTCCGTAACTTGAGGATTATCTTCATTGCTGCACAAAAGAATTATGTCCTTGATGCACCGCTAGGTGAAAGGACCGCTGCAGGAGCAGATGCTGATGTTTTGAACGTCTGGCAAGCTCAATATGATGACTACTCGATAGTTCAGTGTGCCATGCTTTACGACTTAGAATCGGGACTTCAAAGACGCTTTGAACGTCATGGAGCATATGAGATGTTCCAAGAGTTGAAGTTAATATTTCAAGCAAATGCCTGAGTTGAGAGATATGAAGTCTTCTTAAAGTTCTATAGCTGCAAGATGGAGGAGAACATTTCTGTCAATGAACACATACTCAAAATGTTCGGGTATCATAATCACTTGACTCAGCTGGGAGTTAATCTTCCAGATGATAGTGTTATTGACAGAGTTCTTCAATCACTACCACCAAGCTATAAAGGCTCGTGATGAACTATAATATGCAAGGGATGGAGAAGACAATTCCCGAGCTCTTCGCAATGCTCCAAGCTGCGAAGGTAGAAATCAAGGAGCATCAAGTGTTGATGGTTAACAAGACCACTAGTTTCAAGAATAAGTGCAAGGGAAAGAAAGGGAACTTGAAGAAGAATTGCAAGCAAGTTTCCACTCCAGGGAAGAAGCCCAAAGTTAGACCCAAGCCTGAAACTGAGTGCTTCTACTACAAAGGGACTAGTCACTAGAAGCAGAACTGCCCCAAGTATTTGGCGGATAAGAAGGATGGAAAAGTGAACAAAGGTATATTTGATATACATGTTATTGATGTGTACCTTACTAATGCTTGTAGTAGCGCCTGGGTATTTGATACTGGTTCAGTTGCTCATATTTGTAACTCGAAACATGAGCTACGGATTAAACGAAGATTGGCTAAGGACGAGGTGATGATGCGCGTTGGGAATGGTTCCAAGGTCGATGTGATCGCCGTCGGCACGCTACCTCCACATCTACCTTCAGGATTAGTTTTAGACCCGAATAGTTGTTATTTGGTGCCAACGTTGAGCATGAACATTATATCTGGATCTTGTTTACTGCGAGACGGGTATTCATTCAAATCAGAGAATAATGGTTGTTCTATTTATATGAGTAATACCTTTTATGGTCATGCACCCTTGAAGAGTGGTGTATTTTTGTTAAATCTCAATTGTGGTGATACACATATCCATAATATTGATGCCAAAAGATGCAAAGTTGATAATGATAGTGCAACATATTCGCGGCACTGCCCTTTAGGTCATACTGCTGTAAAGCGCATGAAGAAACTCCATGCAGATGGGCTTTTGGAATCACTTGATTATGAATCATTTGATACTTGTGAACCATGCCTCATGGGAAAGATGACTAAAACTCCGTTCTCCAAAACAATGGAGTGAGCCAATGACTTATTAGAAATAATACATACCGATGTATGCGGTCCAATGAGTGTTCAGGCACGCGGCAGGTATCATTATTTTCTGACCTTTACAGATGATTTGAGCAGATATGAGTATATCTACTTAATGAAACACAAGTCTGAAACATTTGAAAAGTTCAAAAAAATTCAGAGTGAGGTGGAGAATCATCGTAATAAGAAAATAAAGTTTCCACATTCTAATCATGGAGGTGAATATTTGAGTTACGAGTTTGGCCTTCATTTAAAACAATGTGGAATAGTTTCACAACTCACGCCACATGGAACACCACAGCGTAATGGTGTGTCCGAACGTCATAATCATACTTTATTAGATATGGTGCAATCTATGATGTCTCTTACCGATTTACCACTATAATTTTGGGGTTATGCATTGGAGACAGCTGCATTCATGTTAAATAGGGCACCGTCTAAATCCGTTGAGATGACAACGTATGAACTGTGGTTTGGCAAGAAACGTAAGTTGTCATTTATTGAAGTTTGGGGCTACGATACTTATGTCAAAAGGCTTCAGCATGATAAACTCGAACCCAAATCGGAGAAGTGCGTTTTCATAGGATACCATAAGGAAACAATTGGGTACACCTTCTACCACAGATCCGAAGGCAAGATCTTTGTTGCCAAGAATGAAACCTTTCTAGAGAAGGAGTTTCTCCTGAAAGAAGTGAGTGGGAGGAATGTAGAACTTGATGAGGTAGTTGTACCTGACGATGACATGTACCTAGGGTAGGGTCATAGGCCTGACCTAGATGTCCTACCCAAAGACACTACCCTAGAGTCAAAAAACATTCAATGTCCAATAGAAGATTCTGATTGAAATCACCTTTGAGTGCAATCCACTCGACCAACTGTTCCACTCGGATACCCAATTCCACTTGACATGATCATTACACTCGACCATACAAAAGAATCACTCGTAGCACAAACGGCCTACAATCGCCCCAGTATAGCAACTGTCAGGCGTTCACTCCGTAGTAAAAAAGATCATTAATAGTCATTTATAGTAGACGTTACTAGTAACGCCCCTACCTTAACTCACATTGAACCCTGTGTAACTGACAGCTGGAGGGGTCCGACGCACTCTGTATAAGCCACCCCCTCCTCTGGTACAAGGGATCGCACCCCATGTAACTCTCACACACAATCCAATCGACAAGCCTCCGAGGCACCGAGACGTAGGGCTATTACCTCCTCCGAGAGGGGCCTGAAGTCGTAAAACTTGCATGTACAACCTTGCCGTAGCTAGGGCCTTGCCTCCTCCTACGTACCCCCTATTCTTACTGTCAGACTCACTCCCACGACAGTTAGTACCCACCATGGGGCAGGCATCTTAGCGACTTCCTATGAGGTTGCAATATTTTTGATCTCCATCAACATGGTTTCCAGCGGTGGTTTGTCCCTGGGCCACGAGGTCTGCCTCGGAGCGCTCATTTTCATCGCCGACGACTCCGCATGGCTCCAAGAAGCCCCCTCGACATCGAGACGCTCCCCGTCCGCGGGGAGACGCACTTTCGCACATGCGCTCATGGCGTCCTTCTGCGGCAGCCGTAGACCCAATATTGGTCGGCTTCCGCGGCATCCACGCTACCCACTGTTCCCCGTTGCAAGTGATCTGGTTGATCGCGGCTCCAGTGGTGGGTGAAGCATGCGATGGCTCGCCAGTCGACCATACCTCAAGTCACGACAATCGATCCCGACGAATCTCTCTATGGACCATACACTCTTTCCGAGTGCGGAAGCAGTGACCCTGCGGCGGAAGTCCTCATGGTCGACTCTCGTTGCAGCCCGCCCAGATTCCGTCGTGGTGGTGGCGGAGATGGTGGTGGCGGCCTGTCGCACGATCACGACGAATATCATCCCCAAGCCCTTACTTCGGAGCAGACGTGTAATGGCCCAAGACCAATGCTCCAGGAGCCTTCCATGTATTCCGAGTTTCACCATGTGTTTTATTTGCCTGTTGCATTCTTCGTAGCATCATTTACATTGCATCATGTCATCATGCCATTAATTTCACAAACTAACTAAAACTCACATAAACAAATTGTATGGATCTTCGATCCATTTAAATTGAGGGAAATGCACATGGTGATTTCTCTTTGTAACATATATCCTCCCAATATTATTAGGGAGCTATAAAAATTATATTACATTAATTTGGAATTTACCACAACAGACATGCATGTTAAATCCCTTGGCCTTTCCTTCTTCAAGTTTTGACTCTCTAACCTTGCCTATAATTCCTTTTCCATCTATCGAGGCACTTTCTAAATTCTCAACATTTTTGGACACTCCTAAAACTTCGTCGTGGGTTCAAACCATTTGAATGAAATTCAAATGAGTTTGAATTCAACTTCACACGCATGCCCACTTCTAGTTTTTTCTGGGATCAAACTCATTTTTGTGAGTCCAGGAAAATTACCCGCATGCTCAAATCCTTTCCCTAACCCCCTCTTCCCTATTCTTCTCTCTAATGCTTTTCTGTTAAATAAAATAAGAGGGAGAGAGAAGATAGTCCAGCCCACCTGGGCCTCCCAGCAGCCCGCTAAGGCCTAGGCCCATCTGACCCCCTCCTATAACCCTAGCCCCTCACTGCGCTCTCACCCGATCCCCATCTCTCCCTCTCGTTCCTGCCCGCCGCCACATGCACACACACAGAGGAGTGATACCCTTTCCCCGTCCCCGACTGCCTCTCCCCCTGCTCCTGCATGCGGTGCCTACCGGCGACCAAGACGAGCGGGAACCGCATCGGAGCTCCTTCCTCTACACCCATGCCGACCAAGTCCCTCTCTCGGAGCCGCTCGTTTCTGCTGCTCTTCATCGAGGTGCCAAGTTCCGTCGATCTACAGCCATCTACCTCGCGCCCTTCCTCCTTGTCGGTGCTCTGCTCGAGGCCCAGCCCCGCGCACCCCTGTACTCGCGAGCAGGGGACCCGAGGATGCCAGCCGCCCTCCTCTACCACCTGTGTCGCCTCCTTTAACTCCGCCCGCCGCCACCGTCGGGAGCAGGTTCCCCGTGCCCGGATCTGCCATCGCCGTGTTGCCCTGGTCATCTGCGACCTCTGGTCGCCTCTGCTTTGTCCTCACCTCATGCCATGCCTCTGCTTTGTGCGTGCGGTCGCCGCCTTGGTGACCCGCGCCCCGGTCGTTCCAGCGTTGCCCTTCGTCGGAACCGCGCCAAGATGCCATCTCCTACCTCCGCCAAATCACTGCCATCATCCATCTTCAGCTCCGTGCCCGAGTGAGCACGCTCCCGATCTCAATGCCCAGCGCTGCCCAAGTCATGTATGTTGTCCCTATACGCCAAGATCACCCAGTCCAAGACCACCTCAAGTTCGTCTACACAAAGCTGCCAAGCACCTCTACGCATGGATATTGTCGGCCTTCTGGGAACGGGGGTCCCCAGACTTGCCTGCCTGCGGCCCACGGCGTGGCTCTGCAAGCGGGCCCGTACGTCCCATCTTCACCAACAAGCATTCAAGACCCTCGCGAGGGGCCAAGCCTCGCGAGGCGGACGACACAAGACCTCCTCAGGAGCGGCCTCACCAGGCTGGCTCGTGAGGGGCGGAGAGATCAAGGCAAGACAAACCCCGCGAAGTTCCAGTGACATGAGCCATGATGACCAAGGCCAGGTAGGTGCCAGGCGGGCGCCAACGCACACAGTGTCCTTATTTCCACTTCGGTGCTAAGGAGGCAAGCGCAGACGAAGAGTACCGAGGCATCAAGCAAAGGTTTCCATATCAGTGCAACGAGAACAATACCAGTAGGACGGCAGGACGTAGGTCACCATGGAGTCCAAGACGGCGTCACCACCAGAGCCTTTGGCAGGCGAAGACTACTTTTGTCAGGATAAGTTGTACTAGCTATCCCCTTTCAAATTGGCCGTTGTTGGCTCCCTTCCCGCTCAATATTTGGGGAGAGGACCAGGGCCTCTATAAATAGGACTAGCCACCACCATAGCTAGAAGATGGATCCGGACAACCACAAGTTCACCAAGCAGAAGAACACCTCTCCTCAGTAGGCTGTTCTTCCCCTTGTACTCTTCATCCTCTGCCCCAAGAGGCAATCCACCACCACCACACTGGAGTTGGGTATTACACCACAACGGTGGCCCGAACCAGTATAAATCTTGTGTCTTGTGTGTTGTGAGTTCGTGTGCCTAGCCTAGAAATCGCGAAGTGTCTGATCGTGATCAGTGAGGGAGAGATCTTTGTGCGCACCCCAGTGTTCGAACCTTAAGGGTTTTGCCGGAACCCGAACTCTGACATTTGGCGCGCCAGGTAGGGGTGTGCCGAAGCTTTCTTTCCGTTGCTCCGTGTTTCACCGCTTCGTCGCAACCATGTCGGACGCTCATCCCGCCCGAGCTGAGCGCTGGGCCGCCATTGCCGCCCGCGTCGCCCAGACGGCTCTTGTCGGCGGGCCTCCCCGTCGTTCTCCATCACCCGCCGCCAACGCCGCCACCGGCCCGGCGGGGAACAAACAACAAGCATCCTCGTTGCACCCTTCGGTGCGGCGGGACGGCCGCACTGCCACTCCATCGCTGACCCCCGTTGGTTCCTCGTCTCATGCTCGTCACGCTCCCACGGACGCGCGGGCCGCGCTACTCATGGCGCCCGAGCTTCTGTGTTACCGCCTAGTCGATGACCTCTACAAGAACTGGCTGGACCACATCGCCGAGCTCGTCAGCACCGCAGGGGGCTCCCCTGCACCGTCCCTCTCGCTGCCTCGTCCACCGCCAGCTATAGGCGACGTAGCTCACGCAGCACCTCCACCATCCCTGCACCAAGATGGTGCCATGGCGCCAAGGCGCGTGGCTCTGCGGCACGACCCACTGTGCCAAGCGCCCGCTCGTGAAGAAAGAAGTTGTCAAGAAGTTCCTCGACTACAAGAGAATGCTCCACCGCTCCCCGGACCACCGTGTCAGGATCGCTTGCCGCGGCAGTGCCATGCGCCACTTTCTGTGGTAGCGCATGGGCACCAAGACCAGGCTCCACCTCCACAGCAGGTCCTGGTGACTACGGCCGGATGCCGCGCCTTCACCCCCGAGCTGCGTAGCGTCGCCTGGCCAGGCAAGTTCAAGCCAGATCTGCCTCCTCGCTATGACGGCACGCCCGACCCCGCAGAGTTCTTGCAGCTCTACGAGCTGAGCATCGAGGCGGGCAACGGCGACGAGAAAGTCATGGCGAACTGGTTCCCTATGTATCTCAAGGATGGCGCTCGTTCGTGGTTCCTGAACCTGCCTCCGGGCTCCATCTCTTCCTGGAACGAGATGCGCGATCGCTTCATCGCCAACTTCTGTCGGATTTCGGGTTCCGGCAGACCCTTGAGGTTCGAACACTGGGGTGCGCGCGGAGATTTCGCCTCCTACCTACCTGCACCCCTCCGCCTTGCTAAGATCTAAGCTAAGGAAAGAACAACACAAGAGACACAGGGTTTATACTGGTTCGGGCCACCGTTGTGGTGTAATACCCTACTCCAGTGTGTGGTGTGGTGGATTGCCTCTTGGGCTGATGGTGATGAACAATACAAGGAAGGTTTATACTGGTTCGGGCCACCGTTGAGGGTCTGTTCTTTGCCGGGGGGGACGAACTGCTAGGAGGAGTTCAGTCACCCTTCTCTCTCTCTGATTTCGATCCGATCCTTGATCCTCGATCTCTGTCTCTAACCTTCCTTTTACCCCGAACCCGAACCCCAATCCTTGTGGGTGGTTGGTCCTATTTATAGGCAATGGCCCTGGGCCTCTTCCCAAATATTGAGCGGGAAGGGCGCCAACAATTGGCCATTTTGATGGGGAACATCTAGTACACTTATCCTGACTAAAGTTGGTCCTCGACTGCACAAAGCTCTGGTGGTGACGCCGTCTTGGGCTCCATGATGACCTCCGTCTTGCGGTCCTCCTGGTCTTGGTCTTGTTGCACCGAAACGGCAACCTTTGCCTGATGCCTCGGTACTCCGCGGCTGCGCTTGCCCCCTTTGCACCAATGGGGAAAGGAGGACACTGCACGGGCTGGCGCCCGCCTGGCGCCCTTGGTCGTCATGGCTTGCGTCACGGGCACCTCGTGAGGTACCCCGCCTTGATCTCTCCGCCTCCTCGCGAGCCAGCCTGGTGAGGCCGTGCCTGAGGAAGCTCCGTGTCGTCCGCCCCACGAGGCTTGGCCCCTCGCGAAGGTCTTGGGTCTATGTTGATGAAGATGGGCCATGCTGGGCCCCCCTTTGAGCCACGCTGCAGGCCGCAGGCAGGCAAGTCTGGGGACCCCCGTTCCGAGAACGCCGACAGTAGCCCCTGGGCCCAAGGCGCGCCCGGACTTGGCCGTGCAGGGAGGTGGAAGGGCAAGAGCGAAGCACCGCGGGCCCTAACAGCCTGCGGTCTTGGGCGTCACGTGGCGGTTGATTGGACATGAGCACCTTAGCAACCGTACGGCATCTGCCTAGGCTTTGCTTTTTGCTTTCTCCGGTTGCTGCTCAGATCCCCTTTCTTGCGCCACTCCTTCCTTCCTCCAAAATTTCCAGATCCACTCTGACCGCGTGACCTAGGAAGTCATGGCGCCTCGTCAGTCCCCGACCGTAGCTTGGTACTCGTCTGCCCTGGACTCGCCAAACGTGTCGGAGGCGAGCCTCGCCCGGTTGCGCCGGATGGCGGCGGCGCGGGGCATTTATGGGGCGAAGGTGTTCAAGGCCGGCTCCTCCACCCCTGAGGGTCAAGGGAGCACCTTCTATCCATTCTTCGTAAGCGCCATTGCTGCTGGCCAGGTGCCTCCCTTCTCCGAGTTCTTCTTCTCTGTCCTCCGCCATTATAAGCTACAGGCTCTGCATCTCCACCCCAACTCCGTCCTTCTCCTGGCGATCTTCGCCTATTACTGCGAGGCTCATGTAGGGGTGCAGCCCTCGGTGGCCTTGCTGCACCACTACTTCTACCTCCGGACCTCTCGCGGTCCTGCTTCCGCGTGCGCGAGCTTCATCGCGTACGGTGGCGCCATTGCCATTTCAAACCCCGGGAAAAGGATTGAGGGCTTCAGGAGCAAGTGGGTCTTGGCGGATGCTGGGCGCATCCACCCTCGGCTGATCTTGCCCATAGAGGAACCCACGAGCTCCAGCGATTGGGGTCGAGCGAAGCTCGCGGACCCCCGCGCGAAGCTGGTGTTGGAGAAGATGGGCGCAGATCTGAGGCCGGCCAACATGGCGGCGACGAAGCTGACCGGCGCATCGCTGCTGAGGGAATTCCTGGAGCACCAGCTAGCTCCGCTTCGGCAGTACTCACTTCCGATGTGGAGGCCCCATCCGAGCCCCGCGGCCTTGGCCGACGGAGATCTGGCTGTGGTCCTCCAATCTCTGGTCGGGTGCGATGTGGCGAGGTTGGAGGGCGCTCCGACGCCCTTGTTCCTCCGTGATGACTGGGAGTAGGTAGTGGAGTCCATGCCCGTCATCAACGGGGACGGGACCATGCCCATGGAAACTCCCGAGGAACCGTTGGACGTGCCCTCCGACGACTCCAGCGAAGAGGAGGAAGGAGGGGAGCGGGAAAAAGGGCCTGACTCCGAGGCGACTGATGGAGATTCGAGGGCTCCCCTCCCCCGACGCAGGTCCCGCGTTCTCCGCCTCTCTCCGAGCGATGACGACGAGGATGATGACGAGCAGGACGGCGAGGGCTAGCCCCCGATCCCGAAGAAGGACAGGACCGGGCTGATCTGCCGCGGGTCTGCCCCGGCCCCGAGGCGGACCGCAGACGCACCTTCCGCTTCGAAGCTTCCCGAGGTTGACCCTTCTAGCCGGCTTTCGGGCTTCAAATTTGGCCGGAGGCCGCTTGAGCTCACTGGCGACGACCTGTAAGCGCTTGATTCTTGTCTTTATTTCTTGTTCTGCTTCTGAGGCTTGACGTCCACATCTCTTGGATAGGCTGGCGCCCGCAGCAAAGAAGCCGAAGGGAGCTTCCGAGGTTCCATCCGTGGCAGCACCTCTGCCCGCGAAGGAGGGTGACTGCGACTCACGGGCTTCTCCTGCCCGGTCGTCCTCGCGAGGCCTGGCTGAGCCGGCGGGGGCGAGCTCAGCCCCCATGGCCCAAGTGACTCCCGAGGTGCCTTTGCCTGCTGCCGCCACTACAGCCGTTGGGGCGCAGCAGACTCCGCCTCAGGATGCTGTGGCCGCGCTGCCGCCTTCTCCTTCTACTCCACCGACTGTTGTTTCTCCGACTCCTCCTGCCGTTCTGGATCGTGCCGCTGCTGAGCTGGACCGGCTGCAGCAGGATCTTCTTGGCGCCGACCCTCGCTTGGTGGCCGGGCACTTGGAGCTGGCTTCAGGATGGATTCAATCCGACGCTTCGATTTGGGCGGCGCTGGTCCAGGCCTCGATGACTTGTGATGAGGAGAAGCAGGCCGTCCTTGAGGCGAAGGCTGCTCGTGACGCAGCCCTGGGGGAGGTGGTCGACGTCCGTGGTCCCTGCAAGGCGCTGGAGGACGAGCTGCAAGGCCTGCGGGACCAGCTCGCGAAAGAGGTCCACCTTCGCCAATAGCAGGAAGAAGGCGTGAAGGCTCGCGAGGCGGTCGTCAAGGAGAGAGAGGTTAAGCTCAGGAAGCGCCGCGACCGCCTAGGCACGCTGGAGCAGGAGTTGGGGGCGAGAAAGGACGAGCTGGACGACAAGGCTCTGGTTCTTGCCGAGGACCGCGTGGCCTTCACAAAGATGGAGGCGAAGGCTCGCTCCTCGCTAAGGACGCTTTACGACAGCGGCCTGGAGAGCCCGCTGGCTGGCACCGTGGTCGGCCCCACCAAGCTGCTTCCCTTCCTGGTTCGTGCTCTTGAAGATGTCACCCTTGGCCTTGGCTCCACGGCCGAGGCTGAGGCGCGTGTCCTGTCTTCTGCAGCGCTGACGCGGGTCCTCACCCACATCTACCTTCACGATCCCGGCGTCGACCTCGACAGCCTGCTGGAGCCAGTAAGCGGCGAGCGTGCCGCTGCCGCTGCCGAGGCCGTGAAGGGTCGTGCGGAGGCTCTGCTGGGGAAGTTCCGGGCCTTCAGCACCAAGCCGAAGCAAGGCGCTGCCGACCCCACTGCTCCATGAGGCGAACTCACTCCGCGCTGCTCCATCGCCGACAAGTGACTCCGTTTTGGCTCCTGTCCTGCCTTTAATTCCTGCACATGTATCATGCCTCGGGGAGGCATTTAAACTTGCATTTAGCATTGAGATAACAGTGTGGACTGTAATATTTGCTTTGGAATTCCTTGAGATTTACGCTTTTCCTTCCTACTTGCTTATGTTCTACGCCGGCAGAGCCCGGCCCCGCGCATACCTCAGCCGCCGTTAGCCCCGACCGGAAACCAGGACGGGACTAAGGAGTGAGGGGCTACGTGACAAGTTAGGCTCCTGAGTCGCGATGCTCAGGAGTCCCCCTTGGTGCACGAACAACAAGTAGGAAGGTATGATGTGGGTGGATCTACCGTTCTACGTCTGCAGAGCCCGGCCGCGCGCATAGCTCAACCGTCGTTAGCCTTTCGGAACTAAGGAGTGAGGGGCTACGTGACCAGTTAGGCTCCTGAGTCGCGATGCTCAGGAGTCCCCCTTGACGCTCAAATGGCCTTCGTACCTTGGCTCCGCTCGGGGAGAGACGGACGACGAACCAGGCCCGGGGGGACCTGGCTGGGCGACGTGCGTCTGGGCATGACCCAGGCGCAGCCCCCGTGCCCAGCCCCCTCGCGCGGCACTCCCGAGGGGAGGCGTTATGATGAGGCTAGACACTGAGCTCTGGGCTCCCTGAGGTTGATGTGGCCCGGGGGCCACCCTCAGTTGTTTATCACCAACGCGGATCATAGCGCTTCTGTATGTGTACGGGCATAGCCGCTCCTCGGCAGTGTCGTCAGCCAGCATGGAGCATGGTGCTTCCACTGGCACGTGGGAGGGGGCCCCCCTCCGGGAGGAGCCCCCGGGGCGTGTACAGCCCCACCCTGACACGTGGCTGGCACGGTAGGGCCCGGCGAGGTGTATCTGGGCACCTGTGAGCCAGCGCGGGACTCACGGGGCCCTACCTCTAGGCGAGTTGCGCCTGGCACTGGGCCTTATCTTGTGATGTGTCCCTGCAAATTTGGTTAGATGCCGGCACTCTACATCCTCGGGTCCCGGCCCTCGAGCTGGTCTCAGCCGTCGCTGGTATGCCAGGTCGCGATGCCATGGACAAGGCTAGAGGGTGAGGGCTGGAGAGCCAGTAAGAGCCCTGAGTCACGATGCTCAGGTACCCCCCTTTAACGTGCAAGTGGTCGGCATGGAGAAGAAGAGGTGCCGTGGACCGGCATCAAATAATCAAGCATGGCGGGTCGAACGCATAACCGAAAATAAACGCAAAAGGGATACATGCCGCTGGGTCTGGCCCGAGCGACTTGGGGATGATGCAGCCCGAGGGGCGCCCCCAACAAGGTAAGCTAACAACATGAAATAAAAGGGGATACATGCCGCAGGGACGGACCCACGCGGCCTGGGAATAATGCAGCCCTGGGGGGCGCTCCTAGCTGGAAATGAAACTTGTAAGATGTCACCTGATGATGTTGAGGACGAAGGACTGTTGGTGTAGCAGACTCGGTGGGCTGCGGAAGCCGATCCTCACGAGCCCCCAGGCCTAGGGGCCTCGGGAGGCTCCGGAGGCGCTGGTGGCTCCTCGCGGACCATCTCCATCTCCGCCAGGGCTGCGGAACGCCTGGCCTCTTGTGCCTCCATGATGCCCCTCATGAGGCGCTGGTACGTGGCAGCCGCGTTCGGTAAGCCGTAAGGCATGCGAACGTAGCTGTGGGGTGGACCTCCGCAGCGCCCCACTCGCGAGGGCCAGAGGCGCTCCAGAGAGGCGACTCGATTGAGCCCTGGTATGTCGATCCAGACGCGCAGCCCACCATCCTCGCCTGGATGGGGAGCCACTGCTGGTAGGCGGCGGCCGCCTTTCATGACTCTTGACTCCTGTAGCTCCTGAATGGTCTTGCTGACGAACTCCTGAGGGTCTGGCTCTCCTTGCCTTACTCCTTCTTGAGGGAAACGTGCTTCGAAACACGCCTCCATGTCGTGCCCAAGCGCCTCCCTCGTGACCCTAGCCAGGTCGGTGGCCCTCCAGGGGAGAGCCCCCGAGCCCTGCCTGAGGAGGGCGCCGGGCGTGCTTTCCTATGCAATGGAAGGAGGTTCCCCCTGGGCAGGCGCGGGCCCAGAGGGGCCTGCCTCCTGAGGGGCCGGGCCGGACGATGTCTTCTTCTTCTTGGGGGCGGTCTCGGGAAGCCTCCTGCTTCCGCGATCCGGGTCTTCCAGTGACGCGGCCTGAAAGGCTCGCTCCAGGGAGCACACCGCGTCCTTCTCTTCACAGGGCACCGTGATGACTCCGCCACTTCCTGGCATCTTGAGGATGTTGTAGCCGTGGTGAGTTACGGCCATGAACTTGGCCAGCGCTGGGTACCCAAGGATGGCGTTGTACGGCAGGCGAATGTGAGCGACGTCGAAGTCGATGAGCTCGGTGCGGTAGTTGTCGCGTGCCCCGAAGGTGGCAGGGAGGCGGACCTGCCCAATCGGGACCGTGGAGCTGTCGGTGACTCCAGAGAAAGGCTTGGTTGGCTGAAGCTGGCTGTAGGGCACTTGGAGATTGTTGAATGTTTCCACAGACAGGACGTTGAGCCCTGCCTTGCCATCGATGAGGGTCCTGGTGACCACCATGTTGTTGATGATTGGGGAACAAAGCATCGGGAGGACTCCGGCTGTAGCAGCACACTTGAGCTGATCTGCTGAGCTGAACATGATGGCGCACACCGACCACCTGAGAGGGCGCGTGGCTTCGAGCTTGGGGAGGACTGCATTCACTTCGCGGGCGAACTGCTTGAAGATGCGTTGAGAGGCTGGGGCTTGAGCCCTGCCCAGGATGCAGGCGATCACGCGCGGCTCCTGGAAGCCCCCAGCCCCCTCGTCCTGGTGGCGGTCCTCGTTCCTCCTTGGCTGTGGCGGCAGCGGAGGGAGGCCTGCGTTGCCTTGCGGGCGATCCTCGCGAGGCTGATCCCTCCAGTCTCCCTCGCGAGGCGGATCTTGCCAGCGATCCTCGCGAGGTTGATCGCGCCCCCCTTGGCGCGGGCCACGGTCTTCCCAGCGTCCTGCGTTCCTTCCTCCTCCTCAACCGTAGCCCCGGTCACCGTGGTCGGGGCGACGGCCGATCCTTCCTTCTCGCACGGCTCGGAGCTCTTGACATTCGTTGGTGTTGTGGGTGTGGAGGTCATGGTACACACAGTATCGACTGCCCTTGGGAGGTTCGGGCAGATCTCTGCCCCGCTTGGTGTATGGTTCTGCCGCGAGCACGGCAGCCCCCTTGCGCTTCACATCCTTGGCCTTGGGCTTCTTCTCTTCTGGGTCTGCGGCAGGCAGCGCGAGGAGGGAGAGACGCCCTTCCTCGGCCCTGGTGCACTTGGTTGCCAAGTTGAACAGCTCCAAGGAAGTGCACAGGTCTTCATGCATCGCCAGCTCCTCCTTCATCTTGACATCGCACACGCTGTCGGAGAAGGCTGAGATGATGGCCTCCTCAGTCACCTTGGGAATGTTGAGGCGTGTGTTGTTGAAGCGCTGGATGTACTTCTGCAGGGTCTCCCCGGGTTGTTGCTTCATGCGGCGCATGTCGCTCACGGCGGGTGGCCGGTCGCGAGTACCTTGGAAGTTGGCGATGAAGCGGGTGCGCATCTCGTCCCAGGAGGAGATCATGCCTGGGGCCAGGTCCAGGAGCCAGGTGCGGGCCCCGTCCTTGAGCGCCATGGGAAACCAGTTCGCCATGACCTTCTCGTCTCCGTTGGCAGCTTCGATGCCCAGCTCATAGAGTTGGAGGAACTCCGCAGGGTCGGCCGTGCCGTCGTAACGAGGAGGTAGGTCTGGCTTGAACTTGCCGGGCCACGCGACGCTGCGTAGCTCGGTGGTGAAGGCACGGCAGCCTGCTGTGGCCACGGGAGGCCTTGGGTGACGGAGAGCTTGGTCTTGCATGTCCCCACGAGTTGCAGCTGGGAGCAGCGCGGGGTCTTGGCGTGCGGGAGCAGGAGCATGGTTGCGACGTGCTGGAGCAGGGAGCGCCCGGGCAGCTTCTTGCAGGCGAGGGACTTCTTAGCAGCTCTGCTCTTGCCGCGCTGGCACCTGACGGAGCGGGTTCCGCCCAGGGGCCACGCGCCTGGGAGCCATGGCGCCTTCTTGAGGAGGAGGCTGCCGGGGCGCCGCCGGAGCGTCGTCGCCCGCGCGGGGCGGGGTGCGGTGCAGCAGAACGGACGGTGCAGGAGAGCCCCCTGCGGCGCGGACGAGCTCGGCGACATGGTCAACCCATTCTTCATAGACGTCGTTGACGGGACGGTAGCGCAGGAGCTCATTTGCCGCGATGAGCGCAGCTCGAGCCTCCATGGGTGCGCGGAGCGCGCGGGACGAAGAACCAGCTGGGGTGAGCGAGGGAGTTGCGGTGCGGCCGTCTTGCCGCACTGACGGATGCTGAGACGATGCTTGCTGCTCGTCCCCCGCCGGGCCGGTGGCGGCGTTGATGGCAGGTGACAGGGAACGGTGAGGACGCCCGCCGACAGGAGCCATCTGGGCGACGCGGGAAGCGAGAGCGGTGCTGCGCTCGGCGCGGGCCCGACGAGCGTCAGACATGGGCGCGATGGTCGGAGGAGAACGGGGTGGTGGAAGACGAATTCCGGCGCACCCCTACCTGGCACGCCAAATGTCGGATTTCGGGTTCCGGCAGACCCTTGAGGTTCGAACACTGGGGTGGGCGTGGAGATTTCGCCTCCTACCTACCTGCACCCCTCCGCCTTGCTAAGATCTAAGCTAAGGAAAGAACAACACAAGAGACACAGGGTTTATACTGGTTCGGGCCACCGTTGTGGTGTAATACCCTACTCCAGTGTGTGGTGTTGTGGATTGCCTCTTGGGCTGATGGTGATGAACAATACTAGGAAGAACAACCTCGCGAGGGTCTGTTCTTTGCTGGGGGGGACGAACTGCTAGGAGGAGTTCAGTCACCCTTCTATCTCTCTGATTTCGATCCGATACTTGATCCTCGATCTCTGTCTCTAACCTTCCTTTTACCCCGAACCCCGATCCTTGTGGGTGGTTGGTCCTATTTATAGGCAATGGCCCTGGGCCTCTTCCCAAATATTGAGCGGGATGGGCGCCAACAATTGGCCATTTTGAAGGGGAACATCTAGTACACTTATCCTGACTAAAGTTGGTCCTTGCCTGCACAAAGCTCTGGTGGTGACGCCGTCTTGGGCTCCACGATGACCTCCGTCTTGCGGTCTTCCTGGTCTTGGTCTTGTTGCACCGAAACGGCAACCTTTGCCTGATGCCTCGGTACTCCGCGGCTGCGCTTGCCCCCTTTGCACCAAAGGGGAAAGGAGGACACTGCGCGGGCTGGCGCCCGCCTGGCGCCCTTGGTCTTCATGGCTTGCGTCACGGGCACCTCGTAAGGTACCCCGCCTTGATCTCTCCGCCTCCTCGCGAGCCAGCCTGGTGAGGCCGTGCCTGAGGAAGCTCCGTGTCGTCTGTCCCGCGAGGCTTGGCCCCTCGCGAGGGTCTTGGGTCTGTGTTAATGAAGATGGGCCGTGCTGGGCCCCCTTTGAGCCACGCCGCAGGCCGCAGGCAGGCAAGTCTGGGGACCCCCGTTCCCAGAACGCCGACAACTTCCAAGGCACTCTCGACCGCCCTCCGGCCGCGGGTGGCCTGCGCCACGTCAAGCAACAACCGAGATAGACCCACCAGAAGTACATCCAGCGCTTCAACAACGTCCGCCTCAAGATCCCCAAGGTGACGGACGAGGCCATCATCTCTGCGTTCTCCGACGGCGTCCGCGACATCAAGATGGAGGAGCTCTCCATCCATGACGAGCTATGCGGATCCCTGGAGCTGTTCAACCTGGCGACCAAGTGCGCAAGGGCCGAGGAAGGGAGCCTTTCCCTCCTCGAGCTCCCAGCCGCTGACCCGAAGGAGAAGAAATTCAAGGCCAAGGACGTGAAGCGCAAGGGAGTCGCCATGCTCGCGATGGAGCCGGACACGAAGCGAGGCATGGTCAAGCCTGAGTCATCCAAAGGCAGCCGACCGTTCTGTGCCTTCCACAACGTGCTTAGCCACAACACCAATGATTGTCAGGAGCTCAGGGCCATTCACAACGGACGCTTCGGTCGACGTCCCGAGCGCAATGGCCGAGGCTACGGCCGAGGAGGAGGACGTGGCGGAGGATGCTGGGACGACCATGGCCCACGCCAGGAGTGGCGCGACTGACCTTGTGAGGACCGCTGGCAAGATCAGCCTCGCGAGGGCGCCTGGAGGGATCAGCCTCGTGAGGATCGCCCTCAGGGCAACCCTAGTCTTCCTCCACTACCGCCACCTCCAAGAAGGAACGACTACCACCATCAAGTCAAGCGGGCTGGGGGCTTCCAGGAGCCGCGTGCGATCGCCTGCATCTTGGGTGGAGCTCAAGCCCCAGCCTCACAGCGTATCTTCAAGCAGTTTGCTCACGAGGTGAATGCGGTCCTCCCCAAGCTCGAGGCCACTCACCCGCTTAGGTGGTCCAAGTGTGCCATCACTTTTAGTTCGGCAGATCAGCTCAAGTGCGCGGCTACCGCTGGCGCTCTCCCAATGCTTTGTTCACCCGTCATCAGCAACGTGCAAGTCACCAAGACCCTCATCGACGGCGGCGTAGGGCTCAACGTCCTATCCGTCAAGATGTTCGACAACCTTCAAGTGCCCTACGATGAGCTTCATCCTACCAAGCCTTTCTCAGGAGTGACCGACGGCTCCAGCATGCCGATAGGTCAGGTCCGCCTCCCAGTCACCTTTGGAGAACGCAACAACTACCGCACCGAGCTCATCGACTTCGACGTTGCCCACATTCGTCTACCGTACAATGCCATCCTCGGGTATCTAGCCCTGCCCAAGTTCATGGCAGTGATGCACCATGGCTACAACATCCTCAAGATGTCAGGGAGCGGCGATCATCACAGTCCCCTGCGAAGAAAGAGATGCGGTGTGCTCCCTCGAGCGCGCCTTCCAAGTAGCGTCAATCGAAGACCCCAACAACAATGTAGCTCGGTACCCTCCTAAGGTCATTCCCAAGAAGAAGAAGCAGCAAATCCGTGCCAGACCTTGGGAGGGCAGCACTGCAAGTGGTACCTCGTCAGGGTCAGCGCCCGCGCCTGTGGCGCTTCCCTCTATCGCATAGGAAGGCGCTCCCGGCGCCCTCCTCGGGCAGGGCTCGGGGGCTCTCTTCTGGAGGGCCTCAGAGCTTGCCAACATTACGAGGGAGGCGCTCGGGCACCACTTGGAGGCGTGCTTTGCAGCATGTCTCCCTTAGGAGGACACTGGGCAAGGAACGCCCAGTGCCCAGGAGTTCATCACCATGGTATCTCAGGAGATTCAGGAAGCAAGAGCAATACGCGACGACTGCCGCCCACTTGGCATTGCTCCCCACCCTGGCGAGGGTGATGAGTTGCGCACTTGCATCTTCATACCAGGGCTCAACCCGGCCGCATCTTAGGAGCACTTCTGGCCTTCACATGTTGGGCGCTGCGAAGGTCCACCTCACAGCAAAGTTCGCATGTCGTTCGGCCTGCCGAGCATGGCTGCTGCCTTCCAGCACAACCTGCAGAGCGTCGTGGCGGGTCAGGAGGCCAGGCACCACGCAGTCCTGCCAGAGATGGCGACGGTCCTTAGGGAACCACCTGGACCCCCAGAGCCTCCCGAGGCTCAGGGCCCCGGTGGCTCATGAGGAGCAGCCCCTTCGCCGCGCCCCTTCAGCTGCCTCAACACCCCTTCATCAATGGAACCAGGTGACACTTTCCATGTTTATTTAGCTGGGAGCGCCCCCAGGGCTGCATCATTCCTAGGCCACGTGGGTCCGTCCCTGTGGCATGTGCCCTTTCCTATTTATGTCTTTAGCTTACCTTGCTGGGAGCGCACCTCGCGCTGCAGCATCCCCAAGCCGCTCGGACCTGACCCAGTGGCATGTTTGCTTTCCATGCATAATCTATCTATGGTTATCACCTGCTTGATTGTGACCAACCACGGGAGCCATGCGCCGGTCGTCTTTCTTCAGGACCCTTCGCGTGAGAGGGTTAGGCATGGCGTCTGTGCTCGGGCCCGCCCTTCAGCGTCGACAAATCCAACGGCTGAGATCTGTCTGGCAGGCCGGCCCCATTCACGTCACCTCCTAGGGCCATTGGTGCTTGGCTTTCTCACGCGATAACCTCAGGAGATTTGTTCAGCGCAGGTTGTCTGACCACCTCGCAGAACCAACACAGCAAACAAGAATCAAGACCAGGAGCAACCCGCCTTAAGGTAGGGCCTCGTGAGTCCCGCGCTGGCTCACGAGTGCCCAGACACACCTCATCTAGCCCTGTCGTGCAAGCCACGTGTCAGGGCGGGGCTGTACACGCATCTGGGGATCTCCGCAGTAGGGAGTCCCCTCCCATGTACCAGTGGAAGCACCATGCTCCGCGCTGGCAGTCGACACTGACGAGGAGTGGCTATGCCGGTGCAAGTGCGGAAGCACCATGGTCCGTCCTGGTAATAAACAACTGAGGGCGGCCTCACGACCATATCAACCTCAGGGAGCCTCCAGGCTCGGTGTTTGGCCTCATCGCAACGCCTCCCCTCAGGAGAGCCGCGCGAGGGGGCTGGGCATAGGGGCTGCGCTCGGGTCACGCCCAAGCGTACGCCACCCCACCAAGTCCCTCCGACCTGGTCGTCGTGCGCCCCTCCCAAGCCGAGCCTCGGCGAGGACAAAGGTATGAAGGTTGTTTGCACGTCAAGGGGGACTCCTGAGCATCGCGACTCAGGAGCCTAACTGACCACATAGCCCCTCACTCCTTGGTCCGTCCTGGTCTTTCGTCGGCCCAACGGCGGTTGAGGTATGCGCGGGGTCGGGCCCTGCCGACGTAGAACACTAGATCTATCCCCGCGCATCTTTCCCATAAGTTGTTTGCCCGTCAAGGGGGACTCCTAAGCATCGTGACTCAGGGGCCTAACAGGTCACGTAGCCCCTCACTCCTTGCGCTCGTCCTGGTCTTCGGATGACCCAACGGCAGCTGAGGTATGCGCGTGGCCGGGCTCTGCCGACGTAGAACATAAAGCAAATGGGAAGGAAATCACAAAATCTCAAAGAAAATATTACAAGACATATTGTTCCTCGAACATCAAACACAAGTTTAAACGCCTCCACGAGGCACGCTACATGCTACAGGAGTTTAACAGGAAAGAAGCCGCAAGCCAGTCACCCCTGGATACCGCCAGCACCCGCAAGAGGCGCCCCCTGGGTGGCGTCACCTTCACTGGCACCACCGATCGAAGGCGTGGAGGAGAAGGCATCAAACATCTTCAGCGGGGCTTCCACCTGACCTTTCACGGCAGCGGCAGCAGCTGCGCAGTGTTCATTAGCCACGGGCTCCAGCAGCTCATCAAGGTGGGCGGCAGGATTGCAAAGATGGAGGTGACTGAAGACGCGCGTTAGCGTGGCTGAAGAAAGGACGCTAGCCTCTTCCTTTGCCATGGGGCCGATGCCACTCACGACTTCCTCAAGCGCCTCGAGCAAGTAGGGAAGCAATTGGGCGGGGCCGTCCTCAGCGGTGGCCAGCGGCTTCTCCAAGCCCTTCTGATAGAGTGACTTCAGAGCCTTGCGGGACCTCTTTTCGAGAACCGCGAAGGCCGCGCGGTTCTCGGCCAGGACCTTCACCTTGGCATCAAGACCGGCTTTCTCCGCCTGCACCTTTTGCTCTAGCTCCTCTAGCCGACCGTGCTCAGCAGCCTGCGCCTGCGCCAGCTGGTCCAGCTCGGCGTCACGACCCTTGACGGCGTCCTCCCAGGCCTTCATCCTCTCTTCCTCCGCCTTATAGCCACATGCAGCTTCAGCATGCTCTTCACGCAGGATCTTCAGCTCGGCCTCCAGCACCCGACAATGATCTTGGGCGGCCTCGGCGTCCTTCAGCGCCGCCTCACGAGCAACTGCTGCCTGAGCTGTGGCCCGCTTCTCCCCCTCAAACATCACCGTGACCTGGCTCAGCGCCGCCCGGACGAACACGTCATAATGGAGCCAACCAGAGACCAGCTCCAGACGCCTGGCCGCCAGGAGGGGTTCGGCGCTCTGAAGATCTTCTCGCAGCCGGACCATCTCAGAAAAGGCCCGCTCCAGGACGTCAGAAGTTGCAGATGAACCTGGGGCTGGCGACATGGCAGAAGGAGGAGGAAGAGGCGTTGTCGTCACCATGGCCTGGGAGGCTGGAAGCTCCTGAGCCTCTTGGACCTCAGCACCCGAGCCGAACCCTGGCACCTCCCGAGTAAGCGGGGCCTCGGGGGCTGACTTCTCCCGAGGATGCTCCACCCAGCCTCGCGAGGATGATCGGGCTGGAGACTCACGAGCACCATCCTCACCTTTGCTCATGGAGAGGGACGCAGCTGCAAGAGGCGACCTAGGCTCAAGCAGCACCACCTCGCTCTCCCTTTTCCTCTTCGCCGCAGGCGTCGGCGTAGTTTCACAACAAGGAAGAAGAGTTAGGAACAAGCATCAGCAACAAGAACAAGGCAAGACGAGAACACTTACTGATCCTCCGCGGCGTAGCCCTTCCGCCTCGGGAGCCTGAAGCCGGAGAGCTTTGCGACCCGAGGTGCGGGCCGCCAGCTCCGGGAGCAGAAGCAGGAGCAGCTGCTGGGCTGGAAGCGCCTCTAGGCGGCACCGGAGCAGAAGCAGCATCTCGGGAGATCGTCACCGATCGGTCCCTCGTCGGGATCACGGGCCACTCTCCCTTCTCCTGGTGGGTGTCAACCTCGTCATCGTCAGGAAGGGTGCGGAGGATGTTAGCTTTGCTCAAGGGCGAGGTCTCCCCCGTCCCTTCGGGGGTTATCTCCTCCTCCTCCTCCTCTTCCTCCCCGCGGGACTCACCAGAAGACAGCTCCACCAGCGTCGACGCTGCAGGGGCCCCAGTGGGCACCGGCGGCACTAGCCCGTGCCCATCAAAGGTCGGCCTGGCGGCCACGACCAGCGCCCCGTCCTTACGGCGGAACAAGGGAGTGAAGACATTCGGCAGGTACTCCTGGTCGTCCCCAACCAGGAGGTGGAGAGCCACAGCTACCTCATCATCAGATAGGGGTTTCGGGCTCAGACGAACCTTGTCCTCTTCGTTCCCAAGCTCCCACAAGGGGCACGTACACGCCTGAAGTGGGGCTATGCGCAGCACTAGGAATTCCCTCAGGAGCATGGCCCCTGTCACCTTTGCCGCCTTCGCGTTGCCCGGCTTCAGGTTGGCATTCATCTGCTCCAGCACCAACGTCGCCCTCTCATCAGTGAGCTTCGCGGGAGACCACCCCTTGTCGGACTGGGGCATCTCCGTCGGCAGCGTCAAGCGTGGGTGGGCGCACTTGGTGTCCATCATGGCCCACTTGCTCCGGAAGCCGTCGGCCTTCCTCCCAGTTTTCGAGATTGAGTTGGCCTTGCCGCCCACTATGAAATTGGCACACCCGGAGGTATGGCCGTCGTTGATGCAGAGGAAGAAGAAGTGGTGCAGCAAAGCAACGGACGGCATCACGCCGAGGTACGCCTCGCAGTAGTAGGCGAAGATCGATAAGAGAAGGATAGGGTTGGGATGAAGATGCAGTGCCTGCATCCCGTAGTGGTCAAGGACCTCGTAGAAGAAGTCAGAGAAGGGGGAACCAGCCCCGCGACGATGCTTCTTGTAAAGAAGGGGAAGAAGGTGCTTCCCTCGGGCTCCGGCACGTCGGAGCCGGCCCGGAGCCCAGTCTTCCCCTTCTCGTTGCTTTCCCCCGCCGTCAGCAAGAGCGTGGCGGCGAGGTTCTTCTCCGAGACATTGGGCTCATCGAGAACTGGCTCGTACCAGGCCGGCGACGAGGCAGGCTTGACCCTCCAGGGTGCCATAGGTCGCTGATGCGGAAGGAGATGGGAGTAGATCTGGATATTTCGGAAGCAGGGAGCAAGAA
Organism: Triticum urartu; assembly: GCF_056163025.1. Lineage (NCBI taxonomy): Eukaryota > Viridiplantae > Streptophyta > Magnoliopsida > Poales > Poaceae > Triticum > Triticum urartu. The sequence continues at coordinate 351,852,237 of NC_141879.1, read as the reverse complement.
AGGGGATGTGGAGCAAGGCGATAGGAAGCAGTGAAAGCAAGCGCTGTCTACACCAGCCTTTTGATAGTCGGGCAGTTGCCGAGATAACGTGGGGAAGCGGAGACGCCCATGTCCAATCAACTGCCATGAGTCGACCGAGGCTGCAGGCTATTGGGGCCTGCGGCGCTCCGCACTTGCCCTTTGGCTTCGCCTCGAAGCCAAGCCCGAGCACGCCTTGGGCCCGGGGGCTACTGTCAGCATTCAGGGAACGGGCGTCCCCAGACTTGCCTGCCTGTGGCCCATGGCGTGGCTCTGCAAGCGGGCCCGTATGCCCCATCTTCACCAACAAGCATTAAAGACCCTCGCGAGGGGCCAAGCCTCGTGAGGCAGATGACACTAGACCTCCTCGGGAGCGGCCTCACCAGGCTGACTCGTGAGGGGTGGAGAGATCAAGGTAAGACAAACCTCACGAGGTTCCAGTGACGTGAGCCATGACAACCAAGGCCAGTCGGGCGCCAGCGCACAGTGTCCTTATTTCCACTTTGGTGCTAAGGAGGCAAGCGCAGACGAAGAGTACCGAGGTGTCAAGCAAAGGTTTCCATATCGGTGCAATGAGACCAAGACTAGCAGGGCGGCAGGACGTAGGTCACTGTGGAGCCCAAGACGGCGTCACCACCAGAGCCTTTGGCAGGCGAAGACTACTTTTGTCAGGATAAGCTGTAGTAGCTGTCCCCTTTAAAATTGGCCGTTCTTGGCTCCCTTCCCACTCAATATTTGGGGAGAGGACTGGGGCCTCTATAAATAGGACTAGCCACAACCATAGCTAGAAGATGGATCCGGACAACCACAAGTTCACCAAGCACAAGAACACCTCTTCTCCGGAGGCTGGTCTTCCCCTTGTACTATTCATCCTCGGCCCAAGAGGCAATCCACCACCACCACACTGGAGTAGGGTATTACACCATAATGGTGGCCCGAACTAGTATAAATCTTGTGTCTTGTGTGTTGTGAGTTCGTGTGCCTAGCCTAGAAATCGTGAAGTGTGTGAGGGCATGATTGGTTAGGGACAGATCTTCACGCGCACCCTAGTGTTCGAACCTTAAGGGTTTTGCCAGAACCCAAAATCCGACAGATATGCCAAGACCGTCTCGGATATTGCTAAGTACCATGACGTCTTTAGGAGACCTGTGAACATCAAGTTCCTTTGCCACGAACAGTTACAGTTTTGTGGATCCGGTGAGTACCCTCTCCGGATCGCCAAGTTCCTCTATGAAATGTGTACCACTACGTTGGAGACCTTGGATCCGTCAAGTTCCTCTTCGAAACGTGAACCACTACTTCCCTCGATGAACCTGACCCGCTCCTAAAATGCACGCTTGAAAGGTATAATGATGAGACGGCGTTTGTGAATGAATGCATGTGTGTTGTATGAGATGCTCGTGTTTGCACCATGTCCGAGTTGTCATTACACGTTCCTCCTCGTTTGCCATGCCGTTGACCCGTGGGAACCCGGTAACCGGGATCACCCCACCATCTTTTGCATGTTCCATACATCCACAGTTGCTCTTTTGCATCGGTATCTCAATGAGTTGTCGGATCATCAGAATGTTGTCGTGGCACCATTTCCGTTGTAGTTGCCATGGCGCCCCTTTCGTTCCGCCACGGTGACAAATGCTTCATAACATGCTCATGTCAACATTTTCATAATTTGCATAAAACTTGTACATCTCATCCGCATCATGATAACAATATTTAAAATGTTTAAAATTGTTGTTTGCATTAAATTCAAAATATGCATATGGGGATTTCCCGGAATTGTTGTTTGTTATTTCCGTCCTCATTTAAGCTTGCCTAAATAGTTAGTTTAATTATGCTTCACCTCTTGCCATGTTACCCAACATTTAATCTTGTCTTGTTCTTAAACGGGAGCAAACTAAATAAATGAATGTGGTGTTTCGTCAATATGCAACTCGTTGCATATTGAGCTCCACTTAATTTGTAGTATTATTTGTTGTTCTGTGCCACGCAATGACTCATTAAACCGGACATGCATTATACTTGATTGTGCATCATGCCATGATTATGCTTGTTGGTTTACCATGATGTTTGCTTCTTTCCGGTTGTGCTTCTTCTCGATAGTTCCAGTTACATTGCGATTGTGAGGATCCGTTCGACTACGTTGGTTCGTCCTCTTCATGGATTTAGTCTTCTTCCTAGCGGGATTTCAGGCAAGATGACCGTCACCTTGGATCTCACTAGTATCTTTGCTCTGCTAGTTGTCTCGATGCTATCGCTATGTCGCGCTACCTGCCACTTGTTTATCAAGCCTCACAAATTGCCATGATAGCCCATAACCTTTTCCACCATCCTAGCAAACCATTGTTCAGCTATGTTACTGCTTTGCTCAGTCCCTCTTATAGCGTTGCTAGTTGCAGGTGAAGTTGCAGGTTGTTCCATGTTGAGACATGGATATCATGGATATCATGGGATATCACAATATCTCTTATTTAATTAATGCATCTATATACTTGGTAAAGGGTGGAAGCCTCGGCCTTCTGCCTGGTGTTTTGTTCCACTCTTGCCTCCTTAGTTTCCATCATATCGGTGTTATGTTCCTTGATTTTGTATCCCTAACACGGTGAGGGTTTATTGGCCCCTCTTGATAGTTCGCTTTGAAGAAAACTCTTCCATCAAGGCCCAACATTGGTTTTACTATTTGCTCAACATAATAACTAAACATGATAATAACACTACAAAAAAAATACACTTCCGTGATGATACGTGTTTGTCACAGTAGGTCGCGTTTTCTTTCATGCATGTACATCCATGACGATTTTATGACAGAATCAAGATAGTCATACCTGTGCTGTCGTAGAAGTGTTCCATGACATTACCAAATTATCATCACGGAAGTGTCCACTTCCATGATGATAAATCGCGCGTCACAGAAGTGCTTTCGTCAAGGGTGACCGACACGTGGCATCCACCGTAACGGAATGCCGTTAAGCTATCGGGTCGGGTTTTGGATCCGATAACCCGTTAACAGCCCCAACCAATGGGTATTTTCCACGTGTAAAATCATCATTGGCTGGAGGAAACACGTGTCGGCTCATCGCTGGGACAGATGTCATCCACTCATTGGACAGAAGGCGCCTATGATACGTCGACACGTGGCATGGCCCAACAGAGGCCCATTCCTGTGAAAAGGCCGGCCCATTTGACTTGGTCAAAAGGTGGCGGGCCGGCCCATGGAAAGCCTGTTAACGGCCTGTTCGCATATAGCCCATTTACAGCCCGCTAACCCAAGGCCCGTTACGCCCTATTCTAATTAGGCCCAGTAGCGCCATCTGGGCCATCCAATATGATTCCAGCCTGTTTTCACTTCTGGCCCATGTATGGCCCATGACGTCTTTCGGCCCATATGAGGCCCTATGTAACTCTTGGCCTATTAACGACCCGTGGTGAAACTGGCCCGTAATGAATAGTGTATCACTTTACACCCATTAATGGCCCGTGGTGACACTGGCCCGTAAAGAACAGTGTATCACTTTATACCCATTAACGGCTCGTTATTCCGTTGGGCCATTTCCAGCCCATGTTATCTTTCGGCCTTCTCAAAGCCCATTTATTCTTGGGCTATCTTTCAGCATTCGTTTACTTACGGCCCGTTACTGGCATTTTTTGCTTGTGGGCCAAATTCAGCCCGTGGTTACAGTCGGCCCGTTTGTGGTCCGTTAATACATTGGCCCCTTTTGATAGCGTCATCAAATACGGCCTATTAACGATGGCCCGTTATGGTCGGCCCATGAACGGACGGTTCCAGCTCTAGCCCGTTTACAGCCAGAATGCAGTGTGTTTGGCCCATGTTTAGCCAATCGATCGTATGGCCCGTATAAGGCCCATTGATGATACGACCCGTAGAAGGCCCATTATTTCTATGGCCTGTAGAAGGCCCACTATTTCTACGGCCCATAGAAGGCCCACTGTTTATATGACCCGTAGAAGGCCCACTGTTTCTACGGCCCGTAGGAGGCACAGTGTCACTACAGTAAATATTAGCCCATGGTTATTGTGGCCTAGTTTTAAAAAATAGGTTATTGCAGCCACTAGCAAACCGCAGAAAAAGAACTGCACTAGCTACAAGAAAACAAATAAACAAGACAACAAGGAAATAAATAAGCAAGCAACTTACACTAGGCTATCACGGCTATTACACATATTACATCCACTGGGCATCAAAGTTCGCCACCAGTGCAAATATAGGGAACACAACAGCATATAAACGCTGCAGCAAAACAAGTCCAGAACTGAAACCACTTCATAAGAGCTCAAGAAACAATATCCTGGGTACCTATAATGCTGGCAAGATGCTTAGCAAGCTTATTAACTTTCTCTTGTTTGGCGCTTAAGTCCTCCAGCGCTTGCTGTTGCACCAGAAAGTATCCATCTGAATTCTGCAAGGACTTCCTCTGTCCTTAGGCTTCCTGTCGCATAACATCTGATCGATGTCTTTCAACTTGAAGTGGAGACTCAAGAAGCTGAACTGATTCAGGCAACGAGTTCAAAGAGCTGGTGCCAGCAGTGGTAGCCAGTAACTCGAACACTACATCAAGACAGGACTTTGGGGTTGTCTTAGTGTCTTCAATATAGTTTTTATCAGCTTTCTTGGAGACCAACAGGGATGTGTCACTATCTTGAACCTTATCTGCATTACTTCCTTTACCATTGCATAACAGGGTACTCTTCTCCAATATTTTATCCGTGTTCTAAAAGAGAAACAAACAAACACATCTCAGGTTTACAATGTAGTATATGAAACTCATTTTGGTAAACCAGTTCAGTAGTATGGTGGACAGGATAACAGCATGAAACAAACATATATCTATGTAGTATGGTCACTGTATGGTCTATATCATTCTAGTTTATCTTGCCAAATCAAGATAGATAGAGTTCGAATCATATCTATTTAAGACAAAGCAACATAGACAAAATATAAGTGTGGGAAACTACATAGCAATAACAACACTTGTAATGTGCATGGCATGACAACATAACTGTTTATTCAATTGAAACTGAAATCAACACAGAGCAAGTTACAACAGCAAACAGCCAAACACGTTGAAGAAACAGGTTTAAAACATACCTGTTGCGCCATTGGAGTTTCAATTGCATCCTTCAAATTTGAAATTAGTTGGTATCAGTAAATAAAGTGATGCAAAAGCAAAGTAGTATGAACCATAGCTACGGAACCTGACCTGAGAACAATTCTTCTTCTGCTTTAAGCGTTGACTTCGGGTTCGGAGTGGTGGTCCCCGTGATTTGGGCACTGCAGTTGCCTTACTAACTGCTCATGTTTGGGTGCTCTATGGTGGAGACGGTGCTATGTCAATGGGAACTGGGTGTCTATCTGCTGGGGTTGGGGTTAGAAGGGGTGTAGCTGGTTCTTTGTCCAACTGGGTAGGGGTACAATCTGCATGAGTGAGGGTTATGTGTGGTGGGGCTGGTTCTTGGGGAAGTACAACCGTGGTTCTATCTGCATCGACAGGTAGCATGATCTTTTCTGAAGACCGTGTTTTTACTCCCACAAAGACTGCCATCACCCCCTCCAATTGAAATGGCTGATAAACAAGAAAAGTAATTGAATGTACAAACATTGTAAGATAGACAGGTGCAATGGATAGTAGGGAAGAAAACAGGGCATGAAATAATTCACATTTATGTTATCTAAGCAAATAGAATAGCAGGACATAATTTCACATATATGGTGGCTAATTAAATAGGATAGCATGACACAATTTCACATGTATGATGGCTAACTAAACAGGATAGAATGACATACTTCAAAATATGATGACTATGTAAACAGGATGACATGATATAACTATATAATGTGTCTATTAAAGTGGTTGACATGCCATAAATCACAAACATGTCGTCGATGGAAACATGATGGCATGATATAATTCACGGATAGAATGACATAATTTAAAATATGATGACTATGTAAATAGGATGAGATGATATAACTATATTATGTCTTTAGAAAATGGGATGGCATGCCATAATTCAGATACATGCTGTCTATGTAAACATCATGGCATGACATAATTCAAATATATGATTTATATACTAAGGAAGTGAGCAGAGGGCAATCGCATATATGATGTGTCAACTAAGGAGATGGCATTCAATATTGTGTATATGATGTAAAAACTAAGCATTGCAATACAACATATCCATTATATGAGTAATATAACCCTGCCAAGTTTGAGCATACACCTCAGGGGGATAATAGGACTGGTCATCTGCCTCTGAATCCTCCTCTGAAGAGCTATCTGTAACCAGCAAGATATCTGCTTCAGCAGGTAGCATTGTCTGTTCTAAAGACCTTGTTTTCACTCCAGATTTCTCCATCACTAATTCAAATGGCTGATGCATAGGAAGAGCAGTTGAATATACAAACATTGTCGACAAAAGCAATGAGATATACAAAAAAGGATGGCATGATATAATTCACATATATGATGCTTGCCTAAACAGCATGGCATTGCATAATTCACATACATAATGCCTTGCAACAAGATAACATTGCATAATTCACATATATAATGTCTTGCAACAAGATGGCATTGCATAATTCACATATATGGTAATTATACACTAAACAGGTGGCATTCACACAAAGCATGTCTAAACTAAGCAAATGACATAGCAATGCAAGATACCATACGCACGATATGAGCAACATAACCTTGCCAAGTTAGGGCATGCACCTCGGGGGGGAAATATGACTGGTCATCTGTCTCTGAATCCTCCTCTGAGGAGCTATCGATAACCAGCAAGACATGCGCTTTGTTAGATAGAATTGTCTGCTCTGAAGACCTTGTTTCCACTCCAGATTTTTCCATGACCGTGTCGAATGGCTGATGCACAGGAAGAGTAATTGAATGTACTAAAATTGTTGACAAATTTAACACGTAATAAAAAATGATGGCATGATATAATTCACATATAAGATGACTGGCTAACCAGGGTGACATTGCAAAATTCACATATATGATGCCTGGCTAGACAAGATGGCATTGCATGATTCACATATACGATAAAGAAACTAAACATATGGCATTGCACAAAGCATGTCTAAACTAAGCAGATGACATCTTTAATGTACACAGTAAGCAATGCAGGGCACCATATGCATGATATTACCAACATCAGCATGCCAAGTTAGAGCGAAGACCTCATGGGGTAAATAGGAGTGGTCTTCTCCTTCTGAATCCCCCTCAGAATAGTAATCTTCCTCTTGATTACGATCCGAAATGGGTGGAGGGGGGCTGCCTTTGCACCCACCATGGAACGACGTCTGCATGAAATTTTATTGCCACGCAAGGCTCGTCTCTTTTGCTCTACATGATCAGTTCCATTGTGTACAATAACTGGCATGCATAGGAATAAAACATAGTGAGATTATGTAAGGAGTGCATGCACAAATCCAGAGTGATGGTAGTAAACTATGGATAGACCCAAAACCAATGATAGTAGGCAGATAATAGCTTTAGTTAAAAATACGGACAATGGTTCCTTTAATGTTTGTTTGCACCCAACATGAAACTCATAGTAGACACCGGAGATTAACCAGATAGTAGACAGATAGTACTGATTGCTGCCCCAATATGTACCCCACAACCATTTAAAAACTCAAGTTTCAGCATTAGTTTGGACCTGACTCGGAGTCTAATAGGTGAACACGATGATAATGTAGCATGTCATCATATTAAGCGACACATAACATAAGCAGACACGGAAGAGTGCGACCTCTCTTGTGGACCCATGTAGTCCTCAAGGTCATCTGCTCAGTTGATGATGGTTATGCAATTACCGTGGCTGCCAGCGGCGGGAAACAAGATCTGAGGCGGCGAAAGACAGTCTGGAGAGCGGATCCCTGCTGTGGTGAACCCTTCCGTCGTTGGAGCAACTGAGCTGGGGTGGAACACAGCACCGCAGGAGCAGGACAAACCACACATGTTTTTCTTTGACACATAACTGTAACAGAAGTAATTGAGTAAGGGCTTGTTTGAATTTGAGGATTCTAACAATGCAGGGATAGGAAATAGACAGGAATAGGATAGGAATGCACGTGCAAAACAGAGAATTTAAAAATACAGGATTTCTGCCAATCTGGGTGTTTGATTCACAACAATTGGAAGATCACAGGATGCAAAAAAAGCATGGTGAGATTAAGTCAAACCACAAGAAAAAGTACGGTTATAATGCTATTATGCTACTATCTCTTAGTCTTGTGCTTGATGAATAGGAATATGAAAAGGAGGAGAAGTGGAAATTAGAATTCCTACGGTTTTTCTTTCAATGAGACACTAAAGGAACAAATCCTACAGTTTTCCTTTGCTCCATTCCTTTGCACCAAATTCATGAAAAGTAGTACCATATGAAACTTTCCAATTCCGATGTTTTTCATTCACTTTTCCTTTCAAGCACCGGCGATTCTAGTAGGAAGGCTTGAGCAAGGAAAATCCTACACTAAAAAAATGTTTTTGTGCTACTTCTATTACTTTGGACCCAGGCCACTGCCATACTAGCTCAACTCCTAGGCCCATCGACAAATGCATAGCTTAAACGCGTAGAGATAAATAATGATGGCGTTCAAGAGAGTCCATCACAGATAGCTAAGTTGCCTGGTACCTCACTGCTTGTCATATACTAGGATAAAATAATCGTATTTCCTGTTACTACGAGTGCTCAGTGGACAATATATATAACATGTAGAGTAAAAAAGAGATGCAACAAGTGTACAACCTCTTTGGCGAAGCCATGTCGATCTCAGCGTGATTGGGTTGGTTGGTGAGGATGCTCCGAATGACTTGGTTGTCCGAGGAGGGGAACAAGATCTTAGGCGTCTAGAGATGGAGCCCGAGGTACTGCTCCGTTGTGATGGAGGGTTTCGTCATTGGAGCAGCTCCGGTGAGTTGTACGACACCGAGGCTGAAGCACGACAAGAGAGACAACGAACAACATTAACCTAAGTGGAATTCTAATAGCATCTCCAATACATGACATAAAATACATAACCGCAAAGTGCTAGATGTAAAATATATCAGACGCTCATCTCTGAACTTAACTGTCGAAACTGAACTTAACTGTCGAAACTAAACTTAACTGTCGAAACTGAATTTTGCTGTCGAAACTGAAGCACTAGCAAGGTGAGGCTACACGTTGGTCGACTGACTTTTTCATCTCTGGTCAGTCGATTTTGTAGCCGTTGGATACGAAATCAAGGGCATGCGGTTCATCTTCAACCTCCACCCCCCTGAGCTGCCAGCCACCACCGGCCAAACAGCAGCCCCCCGCCGCCCGCGGCCGGCGGTGCGTCGCCCCGCCCGCCTCGAAAACACTCCCCACCGCCGGTCCGCCGCTGCCCCGGCCATCCCTCTAGCCCCCCTCGTGCCGAGCTTTTTCTCCGGCGATCCCCACGCCATCGCCCCGCCAACTCCCCGCCACCGCCGGCGACCACCGCCCCCATCCTGAACCCTAAGATAGATAGTGGGGTACCTCTTCGGCGACCCCCCCCTCCCCGCTGTGGCTGGTTCTTCCTTCACCCCGGCGAGCCCCACCCCCCCCTGAAAATCGACTGACCCAAAAGTCGATTCAGTCGACTGAAGTGTAGCTAAATCGGAGCAGCATCGCAAGCAAGAGCAAGAGCGAGAGCAGCAGCGCGAGCAAGAGGAATAGCAAGAGCAGACCAGGCAGGGGACCGAGAGAAAGAGCAGAGCAAGCGAGAGCTAAAGCAGCAGTAGCTCCTACTGATGTGGACGTCGCCGCCGAGGGAGCGACGTCGTGGAGGAAGTGGCCGGCGATGCTGCCGTGGATGGAGCCGCGCCGTGTCGGCTCGGGACCGAGCGCCGGCAGCACCGTGAGATCGAATCAAGAAGAAAATGCGGCGATTTGTGTACAACCTCTTTGGTGGCGCCGATTAGGCCGCAGTTTCATCCGAGGAAATGGTGATGATGATGCTCTTCTGGTGGTGCAGGTGAAGACGGCGGTGTGGGAATGGAGGTGGCGCGAAAGACGAGGGGAATGTTGGGGAAACTCCTTGGAGGTGGAGGACGGGGTGGCTGAACCAGCGAGACGATGAGATCGACGACGGATCCTCATCCGGTACGGTGGATGAGGGATGTCGTGGTGTTGCTGTGGACGAAGTCATCGGGGAAGAGGCTCCGGCTGGGTGGCGAACGGAGCAAGGTGTGGGGTTTCGTCGCGGGTTTTCGCGCCCTCGGTGTATGAATGGGTGGGCGGATGGGATGGCAGTGGGGAACCATGGATTAGAGACGCGCTTGTCCAAAATGTGGGGTAAGTTACGAAAGTACCCCCACCGATTGAGGCGGTTCTTTCGGTTCAGGGGTACCACGGGCATTTCGCGTGTCGGGATTTCACAGGAGGTTGGAGTTTTCGCGCGCGTTGTAATTTCGGAATAGCAAGGCGCGGGTTGAGATGGAGGGAGTTGTCGAGCACAACGAGACAAAGATATATCTTAAATATTTCGGGCTAACAAGGCGCGGGTTGAAGAGGCGGGAGTTTCACAGCACGATAGACAGAGACGCTAGCTTGAAGTTTCGGCATAACAAGGCACAGCTTGAAATTTCGGAAGAACAAACTTAACGTGTACCCAAAAAAGACAATTTGCACCTCAACACGCACAACACACACACAAACACCATTTAGACTAGATTAAGGTACACGCGCAATGCACGCATGAGATTTGGCAACCAAATTATGAATAAATACCACATTATAGCATGCAAGCTTTGAGTCATATATGCATGATGTAGATGTTCATTTAATTCTTATAGTTCATTTCATTCAAAATCATCTAGTTTTTATAAGAAAGCTAATCTATTTTAAGATTCATGGAATTGTGCGTTGTAAGACATAAAGTAAAAACAAATAATGGCAAATCATGTAGAAAAATATTTGGGCAATTCTGATACGGAAGATTCTAGAACAAACAAGAAGTGCTTGTGTTTTGATGTTTGTGCATTATGCTTAAGTTCAACCATGGTGTCTCCTAGATTATACATGTGGCGAAATCTGGTGGAATCTAGATGATATCCAACGGCCAGTAGTGCTCAAATTTTCCATCTTTGGACCATCGGATTTGCCTCATCCAATGACCATCTTTCAAAGTTAAAGTTACCCGCACACAATATAAAAAAAATAAAATATAAAATATATATGAGGGTATAGATATAGATATGTGATGCGAAAGCCGCCCATCATCTCCAATTAGAATAGTGTGTCCATGCATGGATGGGACGTGGCCAAATGATGTCTGCCATCGGTATCTCAAATTCAAATCAGTCTGACCTTGTTCAATGTGTATACATTACAACATGCTCGTTTCCAAACCACACCGCGCAGATCTCCGTTATATTCATGCATGCATGGGTTTCAAACATCAGGATATTTTATTCAAATATTTGAATTCAACTTTACATTGATTATGACCTCACCTATTCTTTTACACCCACACAGTAGTCTTCTCTTTATAATTGTACCACTAACTTTCTCTCATGCATGCATGCACACACACTACCAGTCGGCATTATCCATCGCACGCATGCAATCTTTTTCTTCAGGTCGGTCTCCCATGAAGGCACACACCCACACACATCCCCCTCTCCATCATATCGGGCATTCTTTATCTCTCATGCGTGCATGCGCAACGATCGATGTTCCTCTATGTATGTGTGTATATAGCTAGGTCTTTCATAGTTTTCCACACAAACCAATCAATCGATATATCCAGTGAGGTCTGACCCTCTTTCCCACGTCCACATCGATCAATCTATACCTCTCTATATAGGATTAACATATATAGCTAATACACCCACATTAATTATATATCCAACGTCCCCCTCTCATCATCCATGCCTTCCGCTTCATCTCTCAGACGCGTGCACAATGGCAAAGACAGGGGGTAGTAAGGGCCCTTCCCCCCTCCCCCCCTAACATCACTATATATCAAGGCTAATATGAATGTGATCATTAGACAATTGCTGCTAAAAATGGTTTAAGTTCATGAATTGACCCTCCTCGTAAAGGATTAGCAATGCTTGGCCCCCTAGCTCATTTATTTTTCATGGCTCCGCCACTGCGCGCAACAACGCACGTGTTCGCCCCCTCTCTCTAAATATCGATCTCGCACTTGTGCATTCCTTCATAGTCTCCCTCCACTCGGCTCCTCACACCATCTTCTAGCCCCCACCGGATTTTGCCACATGTACAATCTAGTAGACTCCATGGTTGAACTTAAGCATAATGCACAAACCTCAAAACAACAGTGCTTCTCTTTTGTTCTAGAATCTTCCGTATCATAACTGCCCAAACTTTTTTTCTAGTTGAATTGCCATTATTTGTTTTTACTTTATGCTTTACAACACACAATTCCATGAATCATAAAATAGATTAAGGGCTTCTTTGATTCAAACGATTCTCAAAGGAATTTTGGAGGATTCTAATCATTAGGAATTTTTCCTATCTTGGTTGTTTGATTCGTAGGATTGTAAACCATAGGAATTTTTCCATATGATTCATTTGCACAAGATTTCACAGGAAACATCCCATCCACTCAAACCTCTTTGAAAGAATTCTGCGTTTTTTCTATGCACAATCAAACACTCGTACAATCTTGTAGGATTCAAGACGACATTCCACTATAATCCCATGTTTTTCCTATTCCCGCGTTCTTAGATTTTTTTATAAAAAACTAATTGATTTTGAATGAGATGAACTATAAGAATTAAACGAAGGGCTACATCAGGCATATATGACTCAGAGCTTACATGCTATAGTGTGGTATTTATTCATAATTTGGTTGCAAAATCTGATGCGTAAATTAGAATACAGTGGAGGCGTTGTTTTGCACCACTCGAGTATGTGCAAAACACGTAAATTAGAATACCAATGGCACGCTACACAGTGTCTCTCTTATAGTTCATGAAGCCACGTGGCACATGTGGAGGCGTTGTCGCGACCTCCTTGCGTGGATTGATCATAGTGACATGATGTTGGTTCTAGAAGAATGTACTCATCCTCCCTGAGCCATACTGGCGGTACATGCACGAAGCGAAGATGTGCATGCACGCCACGCACGCACTCATTCCCTCGCACGCACACATGGGTACATGGGCGGACGCAATTTTGTACCAAGATCCACCCCATGTGATAATTTGACGCGTGTAAAGTCGTTCACTTCATTAATGGTCAATTAATACAGTGCATGCTAATTGAGTGGACGTGAGGGCGGAAGAAAGACATTATTACTCCACTGCGCGCATGCGAGTAGTTAAATTGTGGGTTGCTAGTAGTACTTCCATTGGTCTCCTTCGTATTTTGTGCCAATTTTTGACAGTAACATAATATTTATGCATTTGAGCAGTGTAGTACTTGAAATTTATGTTCCGCTAAACTCATCGGGAGCCGTTTCGGGCCTCGAAACCAAAACCATCAATTAATCTTTACCTTGTTCCCATCACATTCGAAAGCCTGCTCACACCTACTAGTACGTACCAAACCTGAATGTGTTCCCACTATGCAGGTATCAGTACTAGTGCTAGTACTTAGGTTATAAAAAGGGGAACTACCTAACCGAAAATTACTCTACCTTTCCTCCTCATAACTGCTTCTTCTTCGTCCGTTGTTGCCATGGCCGGTGAGCAGAGCTCTAGGTTGAGAACTACTCGTAACAAGGGAGCGGCAACCAAGGTTGCCAAAAACAATGAGAGGGCTCGCCGCCACGCAGAGACCTCGAAAGATCTCTCACGGGCAGGCGATGGCTCCCAGGAGCGCCCTAGCCACAGAGGCGAACATGCCGAGCCTGCGGAGCTGGAATCGTTATTCCTCGACGGCATGCCCGATCAGCTCAATAAGCACCTCAATAAGCAGAAGGAGTTCATCCAAGGCTTGATGGAGTTTCTGAAGGAGAGCCTCGACGAGATGCCCGCTGAGCTCAATCAACAGGGGGAGTTGACCGCCGGCTTGGTGATGCTGCTGAAGAAGAGCATTGCCTCGAAGAATAAGGCGACCGGTGAAATCCTGCGACTTCAGTAGGACAATGCGAAGCTCTGCCACGAGATCGACCTGTTGAAGGAGAAGAACGCTGGCTGGAAGAAGCTGCATGAGAATAGTAGTTCATCGATGAAGATGCTGCAGGCCCTCGTCATGGAACAGAAGGAGGATTTGGCGAAGCTCCGCATCGAGCACGCGACATTGTCAAGGTACGTAATGCGGCCGTGGAATAGATGATGAAGGCTCGCATCGAGAAATCCCGCGTCATGGACAGAATGAAGAAGATGGCGGAGGAGACACGCAAGGAGATGGAGGTCGTGGAGGCGATGAAGAAGCTGTTACGACTCCGCGGCGAATTACATCATTTAGGGTGATAATCTTCCTTCTCCTTTTTCTCCTGTGTTTCATCTTTTGCTTCGGGTGTTTCGCCGCACGTGTCACGTTCTCTGCGAGGCATGAATAGAACAATGGTATTTTTTGAGGGAATGAATAGAACAATGCTAACAATGAGATGACTAGAAAATTAGATCATTTTTATCGCCATATGGCATTGGGCTGCCGTGTTTCGTGCTCTTCCGTCGCAGTACTACTCCAGTGGAAAACTTGAGTATACCGCATGGTTCTTTGCTCCTCCTCGATTAGGTCGTCGGCGCATTTATACGAGCAGTCAAATCACAAGGCCCCGCCTTCCAGCAGTAATGAGCCGTCAAATCACAAAGGCCCTCGCCTCTCGTGAAACCGACCAAGCTAGATTGCTCCGCTGTCGGTGTCAAAACCGGCGGATCTCGGGTAGGGGGTCCCGAACTATGCGTCTAAGGCGGATGGTAACAGGAGGCAGGGGACAGTATGTTTTACCTAGGTTCGGGACCTCTTGATGGAGGTAAAACCCTACGTCCTGCTTGATTTATTCTTGATTATATGAGTATTACAAGAGTTGATCTACCACGAGATCGGAGAGGCTAAACCCTAGAAGCTAGCCTATGGTATGATTGTATGTTGTCCTACGGACTAAAACCCTCCAGTTTATATAGACACCGGAGGGGGCTAGGGTTACACAAGGTCGGTTACAAAGGACGAGATATACATATCCGTATTGCCTAGCTTGCCTTCCACGCCAAGTAGAGTCCCATCCGGACACGAGACGAAGTCTTCAATCTTGTATCTTCATAATCCAACAGTACGGCCAAAGGATATAATCCGGCTTTCGGATACCCCCTAATCCAGGACTCCCTCAGTAGCCCCCGAACCAGGCTTCAATGACGACGAGTCCGGCGCGTAGTGTTGTCTTTGGCATTGCAAGGCGGGTTCTTCTCCATATTTCGAACGTTTTGTAGAGCAGTGTCCAGCCACATAAATGTTTGGACCTCTTGGCTTCTGTGCCCAATAAGGGCTATTTTCCACGCGTCGAATGAATACGAGGCGCCAGGGCGTTTATACATTCGCCCCCCTAGCCAGGTAAATAAATTGTCTATTAAAAGGACGTGGCCGGATTCTCAGATCCGATCCACACCATCCTCCCCCAGCGAGAATCCATCAGAGCGTGCTTCGGAAAGAACCATTCCGGCATGGCCGACCTCCGCAACTCCTCCTCCCACTACCGTAGCCCTAAGGCCGGTGATTGGGAGAGGTGTTCCGTCCCACACAGTCGATTAATCGAACTACAGACTAAGGGATTCCTCCCTCCAGCATACATGGTGCCCGTTCGAGCGGGGCTTGCCACCTACAATGGCGGGGAGCAAGCGGAGAGCTTCCCCAGTCCCTCTATGGGGGAGCGGGTCTGCCTTGTTCCCTATTTATTAAGGGGACTCGGATTTCCAATTCATCCCTTCCTCCGCGGGCTCCTGGAGTTCTATGGCCTCCAACTACACAATTTCACCCCTACCTCCATTCTACACATCGCCGGCTATGTTGCTCTCTGCGAGTTGTTCCTGGGCTGTGAGGCTCACTTCGAGCTATGGAAAAGGCTATTTTGCCTCGTCCCTCGCACACAGAGGGGGTCACTTTATCAAGTGGGCGGAGCCGAAATATGGCGCATCGCCGGTACCGGATACCTGTCCGGTACCCCGAAGAAGTCGTCTGAAGACTGGCCTTCGGAATGGTTTTATATGGAGGATGTTCCCCTTCCAGACCCTGTTCGGCGGGGTCTTCCTGGGTTCTGCAATGCCCCTCTGAAGAAATGCCGAAGTTTGCGCCCACGGAGCCCCCAGGTGGAAGACAATGGAGAAGTCCTCTACCTGATGAACCGGATTAAAGCACTGGCTCAATCAGGATTGACAGTAATCGAAGTTATGTCGATTTGCATAATGCCGGGAGTGCAACCACTTCAATATCGTGGGCACCCCTTGGGGTGTTTTAACGGGGCAGATGATGCCACCCGCTGCGGGCGTAAGGGTCCGGACAATGCTGCCGCTTTAGCAAAAATCTGTCCGAATTGTTCAAGGGAGAAGAAGAGGAGTTCATCCACATCAAGCCACGGGATGGATTCTCCATGTACAATCCTCCAAGCTGGGTAAGCTATATCTCGTTACTCCCATTTTTCCTGCATTCTTTGTCGTAAATATTCACCTTGCCACTTTGCGGCAGGAACTGCGAAAAGCCATAAAGGAGGTCAGCAGCCCTTCTCCACAACCCAAGGACCCTGACTGGGCCCTCGACTCCGGACTCAAAGAAGATCCGGTTATATTCGTGGAGCTGATAGACCGGCAGTTCTATCAGTTAAGCTGCGATGATGCCATGGTGGCCATTACAGCCGACTATCTCGGTCTGCTTCCTGCATCGCACGTAAGAAAACCAAAAAATCCCAACTCCAAAAACTAGGATCCCCTGTTAGACACTTCACCTACCATATGCATATGGCGTTTTTACAAGGAAGGCATTCGGGACGCCCTGCCGAACCCGCAGCAACTCGCCAACAAGAGGCAGCGAGGCCGGGCAGGCCAAAAAGGAAGGCGGTCAGGACGGAGACGTCGGCGCAAAGGTATAATAGAAACCCCGCTCCGTGGTTGTCGTGTTTCTCGAAATGTAACGACGCCCGTGTTTCTTTAACAAAAAAACGCTCGCCGGAATATGTCCGGTGATGTTGCTAATCACGCTTCCACCAGTCGGGCGCCAGGACCGGACATAGAGACGGAAGCCGATATGGGGCGGGCGCCGGATAATCCCCCTACAGAGGATGTGGATAGATTATCCGCTACAAACTCAGAAGTGGAAAGCGCCATGAATCATAGGCGCCGCCGGGCCGTACTCCGCGACGCTTGTTTCTCACCAGAGGCATTTGATGCCTTCAATTCTGGAGAGGCGTACCTCCGTGCTGCTCAAGATGGTCTAGCCAGAGCCACGGATCAGTATGTAAAGGATGTACGGGTAAGTAAATCTGACGATTTATGTGTATCAGTAGCCCCTGAGACTTGAAACAGTTAGCAGAACTGATTTAAGGATCATCTTTATTGTGCAGGTTCTTACAGAGAAGAATACTAGGCTGTCATAGGAGCTAGAGGAATGCAAGACCCAACTGCGGGCCACTGTTGCCGCATTGAAGGAACCGAAAAAGTCCCCCGCTGGTAACATTTACTTTAAAGAATGATGGTTCCCATATAGTGTGTGGCGTGGCTGCAGATCTAACAATAGATGTTGCAGATGAATCTGGAGAAAATCCGGAGGACCAGCATGTCGTGCGACAGCTAGAGGCTGGCAAGCGCGTGTTGACTAAGGTTAGGCAGGAGAAAAACTATCTCCAAGACGCCAATATCAAGCTGAGCGTGGAACTAAAAGACGTTCGAACCCAGCTTGTAGACTCCGAGAAGGAGAATAAGCGGCTTCGACGCGGCATTTTCAGTAATTGCTTGAACGAATCCTTTTGAAGGAGTTCGGCGAAGAAGTTGACTAACAGCGTTATGTCTGTAGGTATGCTGACGGGTCATCCCGCGGAGGAAATGCCCGGGTCTGCGGGTGATCTTCTATCTGAGCTCTCACATCTGCACGAACAATTTTGGCAGGTGATGCAAGGTGTTGCCCAGGCCTTGTGGCCATCTGTCTACCTGCCAGAAGGAGTTGCAGAGCTTATGGAGAAGCTCAAGGGAGCGCGGCGGCGCTTCTGATTATGGAAGATATCAGCCTGCCGTCAAGGTGCCAGAGAAGCCTGGTCCATGGTGAAGACGCGGTATACCAAGGCTGACCCAAATCACATGGCCAAGGTCGGACCTGTGGGGCCCGACGGAAAAGAGATCCTCGTTAGCTTAGTTTATGGGCAAGTAGAATTAGCCGCAAAGTATTCCCAACAGGATTGTAGGCTAGACCGCCTGTTGGATGGTATAGAAGAGGAATTTAGTTAGTCTGCATGACTATGTAATTAAAGTGACATGTATAATGCCTTCTAGCCAGATTGTAGATCATTTGTCTTGGCGGACCTTTTCGCTTCAACCTCGGGACCCGATAGTCCGGAGTGTATCCGAATACCCGCTCAGTTATGTAAGAACCGGGTATGCGTGGAGACCAGGCGTAGGGGTCATTAGTGCTTGAAAGGACAAGTGCCCAACTAGTTATGTTATATTACATGGGTAGTAAGAAACATCTTCCAGGGAGAATAGTTCCGTTAAGGGTTCCTTTCCCTAGGTATGCATGCCCTATGGTGCATGTCCGGACTGCGATGAGAAACGCAGGAAAAAACATCTGGAGGCAGATATGGAAAATAAATAAAAATCATCTTTTGTTCATCGACCGAATATTCCCTTAAGAACGCTAGCTTTCGGCTTCACCTAGTCTGAGGTACACATCCGGCTGACCCGGCAGTAACAATCGCAGAGGTGCTCCCCTTATGCCCTAGCCGAATTAACGGGAACGTAGGGAATAAATACAAGAGCCAGGCAACCCAGCTTGGCCAAAACTTAAGTCATATCGGTGCATATAATGGCAAAAAAAGGTACATGCGGAAGCGTAACAAATGTGCTGGGCACGAGGCACAGATAAATAATCAGTCTTCTGTGAAAGAAGCCCCCAGGTATGATGAGTGCGGCTAGCGCATCTATAATGTGCAAGCGAGGCACAAGTTGGCCTTTGAAGGCCTAGAGAAGGAATAAAAGAAAGAGAGAAAGAAAAACAAGGCAGACAATGTATATACAAAAAATGGACAGAGGAAGGAGAGGAACATAGAGTCCGACGCTAGGCGTAGAATCTTCGGAGCCTGGCCGCGTTCCATGGGTTCGGTTTGAGTCGATTATTCGATGCATCCCGTAGACGGTACGCTCCACCGGTCAGAACTTGGTTAATAATGAAGGGACCTTCCCATTTGGCTCGATCTTGTTCTTTTTCTTATCCGGGAGGCGTAGAACTAATTCGCCAACGTTATAAGTTTTGTCCCGTACTTCTCTGCTTTGGTATTTGCGAGCCTGTTGCTGATAAAATCAGGAACAGGCTTTTGCCACGTCGCGCTCCTCCTCCATGGTGTCCAGACTGTCCTGCCGATCGAGCTCGGCTTCTCTTTCTTCGTACATGCGCACTTGAGGTGAGTCATGAATTATGTCACAGGGCAAGACTGCCTCTGCGCCGTACACCATAAAGAAGGGTGTATATCCGGTACTATGGTTCAGTGTGGTCCGCAGCCCCAGAGTACGGAGTCGAGCTCCTCTACCCAGTGCGTGTTAGACTTCGTTAAGGACCGCACTAGCCTAGGTTTAATGCCTCTCATTATAAGACCGTTTGCTCGCTCAACTTGGCCATTGGTTTGTGGGTGATAGACTGACGCATAATCGAGCTTGAAGCCCATTTTGCTACACCAGAGTTTTACCTCATCGGCCGTGAAGTTCATGCCGTTGTTAGTGATGATGCTATGGGGGACGCCATAACGGTGTACGGCCCCGGATATGAAGTCTATCACCGGTCCGGATTCGACTATTTTGATAGGTTTGGCTTCCATCCATTTGGTGAATTTATCTACCACGACCAGTAAGTATTTTTTCTTGTGGGTTCCCCCTTTAAGGGGTCCAACCATGTCAAGCCCCAGACCGCGAAGTTCCATGTAATGGGGATGGTTTGGAGAGCGGTGGGTGGCATGTGGCTTTGATTTGCAAAAAGCTGGCAACCGGCGCAGCGTTGGACCAAGTCCTGTACGTCTGCCCGGGCCGTCGGCCAATAGAATCCTGTACGGAAGGCCTTGCTTACAAGAGCCCGGGCTGCGGCATGATGACCGCCGAGTCCGGCGTGAATTTCTGCCAAAAGGTTCCGCCCTTCCTCTTCGGAGATGCACCTTTGAAGGACTCCGGTAGTGCTTTTTTATACAGAACTCCCTCATGGACCCTGTAGGCTTTAGATCGCCGCACTATGCAGCGTGCCTCATTTTGGTCCTCCGGAAGTTCCTGCCTAGTTAGGTAGGCCAGGAATGGTTCTGTCCACAGGGCTATGATGGCCATTATTACGTGGGCTGAAGGTGTTGTTTCGGTGGTAGAGCCTCCGATTATGTCAGAGTGTTCGGTATCGAGTGTTGTGGCCGGGTCCGGACTAATATTGCTGGTGTCCCCCTCCCATACCACGGATGGCTTAAAAAATCTCTCTAAGAAGATATTGGGGGGGACCGCATCGCGTTTTGCGCCGATGCGGGCGAGGATATCCGCCGCCTGATTGTTTTCCCGAGCCACATGGTGAAATTTGAGCTCCTCGAACCGAGCTGACATCTTTAGGACGGCGTTACGATAGGCCACCATCTTCGGATCCTTGGCATCAAAGTCTCCATTTATTTGGGATATTGCAAGGTTCGAATCCCCATGCACCTCCAGGCGTTGAATGCCCATGGAAACTGCCATCCGAAGACCATGTAACAGGGCTTCGTATTCGGCTGCATTGTTGGAGTCTGTATACAGTATCTGCAGTACGTATTGAACCGTATCTCCGGTTGGGGATGTCAGGACGACGCCAGCCCCCAGTCCAGCCAGCATTTTGGAGCCATCGAAGTGCATAATCCAATTGGAGTATGCACCGTACTCTTTAGGGAGTTCGGCTTCCATCCATTCGGCGACAAAGTCGGCCAATACTTGTGATTTAATGGCTCGCCAAGGTTTGTATGTTATGTTAAACGGGAGGAGCTCGATGGCCCATTTGGCAATCCGTCCTGTGGCATCGCGGTTGTTAATAATATCATTGAGTGGCACCTCTGAGGCTACTGTAATCGAAACTCTTGAAAGTAGTGTCGCAGTTTCCGGGATGCCATGAATACCGCATAGGCTATCTTTTGATAATGTGGGTACCGTGATTTGCATGGAGTGAGGATGGTGGATACATAATATACTGGCTTTTAAAGAGGGAATTTATGTCCGTCCGCTTCTCGTTCGATGACGAGCACTACGCTTACAACTTGATGAGTTGCCGCAATGTATAATAGCATTGGTTCACCGATGTTTGGCGCGGCCAGGATTGGGTTGGTTGCTAGTATGGATTTTATTTCTTCCAATCCGGCTGTGGCAGCGTCCGTCCACTCGAAGTGTTCGGTGCGCCGAAGGAGGCAATAAAGGGGTAATGCCTTTTCTCCTAAGCGGGAGATAAAGCGGCTTAGAGCCGCCACACATCGAGTTAACTTCTGGATTTATTTGAGGTCTGTTGGGGTAGCCCATTGTGACAAAGCTCGGATTTTGGCCGGATTAGCTTCAATACCTCTACTGGAGACAATGAAACCTAGGAGCTTTCCGGCTGGTATGCCGAAAACACATTTTTCCGGATTGAGCTTGATGTCGTATGTTCGGAGGTTGTCGAATGTGAGCCTCAAGTCGTCTATCAAAGACTCGACGTGTTTGGTTTTGACGACCACATCGTCTACGTATGCCTCTACTGTTTTGCCGATTTGTTTCTCCAGACATGTCTGAATCATGCGCTGATATGTTGTGCCGGCGTTTTTGAGCCCAAAAGGCATTGTGTTGAAATAGAAGGGACCGTATGGTGTGATGAATGCCGTTGCGGCTTGGTCGGACTCCGCCATCTTGATTTGGTGGTAACCGGAGTATGCATCGAGGAAACACAATGACTCGTGTCCTGCAGTAGCATCAATAATTTGATCGATGTGGGGGAGGGGGAAGGGATCCTTTGGGCAAGCTTTATTGAGGTCCTTGAAATCGACACAAAGGCGCCAGGATTTATCCTTCTTTGGTACCATCACCAGGTTTGCTAGCCAGCCTGGGTGTTTTATTTTTCTGATGAATCTGGCCTCCAATAACTTGGCTAGTTCCTCTCCCATGGCACGTCTCTTAGGTTCGGAGAAACACCGAAGAGCTTGCCTGACTGGCTTGAATCCCTTTAGGATATTGAGGCTATGCTCGGCCAGCCTGCATGGGATTCCTGGCATGTCTGAGGGATGCCAGGCGAATATGTCCCAATTCTCGCGCAGGAACTCTCATAGTGCAGCGTCAACGGCGGGGTTTAACTGTGCCCCGATGGAGGTTGTTTTTGTAGGGTCCGTTGGGTGGACTTGGAATTTGACTATTTCATCCGCTGGTTTAAAAGATGTGGACTTGGATCTCTTGTCGAGTATCACATCGTCCCTGTCCACTATGTAGCGTAGCGTGGTTAATTCCTCGACCGAGAGGGCTTTGGATAATGCCTCGAGGGCCAGTGCAGCTGTTTTGTTTTTGGCGCGGAGTGTTGTGTCCGGATCACTGGCGAGAGTGATGATTCCGTTGGGCCCAGGCATTTTGAGCTTCATGTACCCCATAATGGGGTACGGCTTGGAAGATCGTGAACGCCTCACATCCTAAAAAGGCGTGGTATCCACTGCTAAATGGGGCCACTTGAAATGTAATTTCTTTGGACCTATAGTTCTCTGGCGTACCGAATACCACATCTAGTGTGATTTTCCCAGCGCGTCGTGCCTCCCGACTGGGTATGATTCCTCTGAAGGTTGTGCTACTTTGCTCAATGCGGCTCCAGTCTATTTCCATTTTTTGAAGAGTTTCCTCATAGATGAGGTTTAATCCGCTGCTATCGTCCATGAGTACTTTGGTGAGTCGAAAGCTGTCCACGATTGGACTGAGGACCAGTGCGGCTGGTGCTCGGGCTGTTCGGAATTTAGGTTCGTCACTGGCATTGAAGGTAATAGCCGTGTCACTCCATGGATTTATTACTGCTATGTGGCAGATTTCGGCCATGTTGTAGAGTGTTCGCTTGCGCCTATTATTTGACGCGAAGGTCTCAAGGACTGTTAACACCGTATTATTATCCACAGGATGGTGCTCTGTGGTACTTGGGATAAGAAGATCCTCACTGCTTTTGGCCACCTGCCGGAGTATCCAACATGCTCTAAGGCTGTGCGTTGGTATTGTATCCGCTGTGCTATGAATTTTGCAGGGTCCGTTAAGCCATCCCTCCAATACAGTTCCGTGCCCTGTAGAGGGTTTTTGCTTCTTTGTAATGAACTCAAGTGTCTTATGATAGTGCACCCTTTTACCTCGGACTGGGTGCGTATACGGAGCCGGATTATCCCAAAATTTTGTTTCGGTTTTCCAGGCACTTTCCATCACACAGTACTTTCGTACTATGGACGCCAAGTCGGCGAAGCGTGATATGTCACGGCGACTTATGGCGTTAAGGATTCCCTTGTCCGTGCAGTTATTGCAGAAAAGTGAGACTGCGTCTTCCTCGCGGCAGTCCTTAACCTTGTTCATCACAAGGAGGAATTTGGCCCAATAATGATGTACTGTTTCATGGGGCTCTTGCCTAATGTTGGAAAGATCGTTTATGTCTGGGTGGGTGGGTGGATTTGAGTCCGGACCCCTATCCGATCTGAGACACAGGGCCCGAGGGGTTTCCGATCTTTGAAGTTCGGATTCCGGTATGTTGCCCGATTAGTCTGGCCCGCTGCCTGACTCTAGGTTCAGGGTTTGGGTGATGCCCTCCCGTAAACGGGTGACCGGCTCAGAGAGCTCAGGAATTCAGACATAGTTAGTCTTCAAGATAGAAGGATAATCGCCACATTGTTCCTCCACCACCACAACATGATGGGTGACCGGTGGAGAGTTAATCTCCCTTTGATCGGGTTTAAGCCCAATCCGATCATAGTTCGTAGCGACTCCCAAGGCGGCAATGCGATCCAAGAGCTCGTTTAGGGAGGAGAGCTCCATTGGATCCATCTGCTCGGCGATTTCCGAGCCGACGTGGAGGTTGTTTTTGATGACCCGAGAAGTCATCGTCGGTGCAGCGGCCGAACAAGCAGTCACGACGAAACTGCCCAGCCGGAGAGTTTGGCCGACAGCCAGAGCTCCCCCGGCGGTAATGTTGTTTTTAACAACGAGATGAGGCATCCTTCCTTATGGCGACGTCACAGAGGAACTCTCAATGAAAGCACCAATGTCGGTGTCAAAACTGGCGGATCTCGGGTAGGTGGTCCTGAACTGTGCATCTAAGGCGGATGGTAACAAGAGGCAGGGGACACGATGTTTTACCTAGGTTTGGGCCCTCTTGATGGAGGTAAAACCCTACGTCCTGCTTGATTTATTCTTGATGATATGAGTATTACAAGAGTTGATCTACCACGAGATCGGAGAGGCTAAACCCTAGAAGCTAGCCTGTGGTATAATTGTATGTTGTCCTACGGACTAAAACCCTCTTGTTTATATAGACACCGGAGGGGGCTAGGGTTACACAAGGTCGGTTACAAAGGAGGAGATATACATATCCGTATTGCCTAGCTTGCCTTCCACGGCAAGTAGAGTCCCATTCGGACACGAGACGAAGTCTTCAATCTTGTATCTTCATAGTCCAATAGTCCGGCCAAAGGGTATAATCCGGCTGTCCGGATACCCCCTAATCCAGGACTCCCTCACCCGCCCTCTAGCCTTTTAAAAAATGTATACTTTTGTATAGCAGTAGTATCGATCGATTGCGCCATGGAGCAAAACTTGAAATTAAAAAAAAGGTGGTACATATAGAGAGCGCTCGTCGCCAAATTATGCATATAGTACTATTAAAAAGGCTAGTCACAATAATGGTGTCCAGCACAACCCACCCCTCAAATAAAACTAAGAGGGTGCTTGGATACGTTTTAGTCCCATGACTAAAAGTAGTGGGACTAAAACATGCTACCCTCACCCATGCTTGGATCCAAATACTAAAAAGGCTAAAATCAAGTTAATGAGCATTTATTATCCTCCAAAACCTCCAATCTAGAACTCACCTGTGTTAAAGGAGAGGAGTTAAATGAGTAGAGAGAGGACTAATCCACATTTTAGTAGGGGTACCCCTGACTAAAAAAATTAGTCTCAAGACTAGTTTTAGCCCCTCTTTAGTCAGGGGTGCTTGGAACTTTAGCCTCTTAAAGAGACTATATTTAGTCAGACTAAAATAAGTCCCTTGGATCCAAGCACCCTCGAAGCATCCTGGAAATCTTTGACAAAACTAAGCACCCTGAAATTCTTTGACAACTAAACTGTTGGCTATATGATGTTGGCCATATATATTGTATGTATATAATGTGAAGAAACGAGTGGTAGTACTATACCAACTAAAAGATGAAATGTAAGAAATACTAGTATGTACGTAATGAAGAGTTAAAGTAATAAGAAGAAGCATAACATAGTTCTGCTGGGGGCTCAGCACAACACACCCCTCAAATTAAATTAAGCACACAAGAAGAAGCATAACATAGTTCTGCTGGGGGCTTTGCAACTATTCCGGTAGACACTGCATTAGAACCACCATGAGCAATGACACTGCCACCTTACTCGGAGTCCTCGTCCATGTCCTTTACTTCGTCCTTGTCCCTCTTCCTCTTGGCCGATACTTCTTTGCTTGAACTACACACTTGGTTGTTGCTCTTCATCCAACCCTTGTAGATATTGAAGCAAAGGTAGCCATCCATTTCAGCGTAGTGGATGTTGTTGCTCTTCATCCAACCCTTGTAGATATTGAAGCAAAGGTAGCCATCCATTTCAGCGTAGTACATTCCGCTGCCATGCATGACGATGAAACGTGTATGGAGGTTTCTCCAGTTTACCATACGAAGGATGAACCATGGCTCCTGCCAGGGTCAACATTGAAGACTGACGAGAGGACACCAGCCGATTCTTCTGGAGGTTGAAGGTGTTGCCTACAACGAGGCCTATCCGACGCAGGACTTCTTTGTCGTTACCAAAGTCTACAGTAACGAATTTGACTAGGTTGCTCTGGAGGAAGTCCTTAAAATCCTGGCACTCAACGTCGGCATGGCATATGTGGTAGAGCAAGCATAAGTCATGCATGCAAACCTGGATCACGCCGGGCTTCTTCCTCTCTTCGTCCTTTAGATCCTTCTCTGGTCCTAGGACTGTGGTGTACTCAATATCTAGCCCAGCGACCCACTCATCATCTGAGTCTTTGAACATGCGTCTGAAGCGAGAAAGGCATCCTTTCACCGTCGTGGAAGAACGGGTGTAGATGACGTCGAACTCATCACCGGTGATGGTTCTAACCTTGTACTCACCGCTGATCGTGGAGATTTGGGACGCCATGGATTTGGGAGGAGGGTTAGGATTAGTGGAACTGCCGTAATGTGAATGGACGGAACGACTAGGAGCGAACCGCCATAGTATTGAAGGACGCGCGGGGACGAGTAGGAGCGAACTGCCAGCGTGCGAACGATAGGGTAGTGGCTTTCCATTCTCCCATGATCATGGGGCCCCACCTGTCCACTAGTAACTCGCTGTCAAATCACACAGCCCTATGTTTTCAGCAGCCTACTCCCTCATCTTCTCGCGTCTCTGTCAAACCGACTAGGCGGAACTGCCCCGCCGCTACCACGCAGGAAAAGCCCCGCCCTTGACATTTAAATAGTATACAGTATACTAATTTTGTATCCATGGATTGCGCCCGCGCCATGGAGCACAGCATCTAGAAAACGGCGGTACACATGTACGGAGTATACAACACGCCCGTCGCGTTCGCGTCGCACTCGAGACGGTCGGTCGGTCTGGCACGCTGCTCTCCGAATGGAACGCACGTCATATTGCGTTTGCACACACATGAGGGACGGCAATTGAGAACCAACCATAGGCACACTCCCCGGCCCCGCAAGTCGGGTGACTTAATAGAAGAGGGAGACGAGCAATAGTACTAGAGAAGTGTTGTACTACGTTGGTGCCTGGACGATCCCTGCAAGACACGAAAGATCGATTCATCCATGCATGTGATCAGACTCCAGCAGACACGCCTGGATTGGCTATCGTCTACATATCGTGCTGGCTGTGTTGTACATGGCTGTAGTTGTGGTGAGAAATCTAAAAAAAGGTTTCTTGTCATCTCGCAAAATTAGGTGTCATGTGCTTCGGATCACTGCGAGGGTTAAACAGTGACAACTGAGTTGGGCTAGTCATTGGGGGCACATGCACGAACAATGACTACTCGGCTGCCATCTAGGTCAAGCCAGCTATGTTAATTAGGACATCTATCGATGGACCCCTTTTTATGAGTTTATCTTTAATTTGAGCTTTGTTCCTCATCTAGTTTGTCCGTCGGGATTCATGTTGTCTCCTTTGGGCAGTGAGGTTATGATTTCTTGTCATGTGGCATTTTTTCATGTTATATGTTATAATCCGGCGCTTCAGATCAAAATGACGACAAATGCGCCTCCGGGCCACGTGCATGACGAGGTGGTTTTGCAATGGAGAAGATCAGAAGAGGGAGAGGCGAGACATTGGTTTTGGAATGGAGATGATGGACAGGAGAGGAGGTGGTTTTGCAATGGAGAAGATCAGAAGAGGGAGAGGCGAGACGGTGGTTTTGGAATGGAGATGATGGAGAGGATAGGAGGTGGTTTTGCAATGGAGAAGAGGGAGAGGAGCGTGCGGCACCGATTTAGGATTGGACGAGAGGGCCGGCGCGCTATGACTGGATCAAAATCAAAATCAATTTACCCTTCAATTAAGAAAGCGACCCCACATTAACTAGTATCCCTTTTATTCTGGGTCATAATTGAATATGATTTTCACACATAAAATATATGTTATACGTTGCAAAAATAATATAATTTGAAAGTACATTCAGATACAAACCAAACGATACATTTTTTGGTGACATACATTCACATTTTGCTTGTCAAATATAGTACGTGGTCAAACTTTGACCCAAAATACGCAAAACAACAAAAAAATACTTCCAAGACCAGCGCCGCTCTTCCGCTCTTCTCCTCTTAAACCACCGGCACTCCTCTCCTGTTCCAATCTAAATGCAGCACTGCTCCTCTCCTCTTCCATTTGAAAACCACCGCCCCTCCTCTCCTGTTCCAGTCCAAACCATCATCGCTCCTCTCCCGTTCTAATCCAAAACCAGCGCTGCTCCTCTCCTCTTCCATTCAAAAACCACCGCTGGTGAGTGAAGGTGCTGTGGAGAAGTAGATCGATGGAGGAGTACAACCGATACATGAGGATCGCAGACGGCGACCCTGTGAAGCTAGCTAGGATGTTGGAGATACAGTCTTGGTTTGACAACAAGGACCAACTAGCGGCAACGGCGACATCCATGGCCAAATATCTGCAATAGAGCGAAAAGGCGGCGATACTCCCAGAGGGAGTCGCGCCGGAGTACATAGAGCTGCTCCTCTGGGCCATGGAGCAAACAGATTCACCGAATCCGATCGTGAGGGAGCGGTAGTGGGAGTATGGATCCCAAATGGAGCATCCACCAGAGATTGAAGGATCGAGCATCTATAGTGTGCCGTTTGTGAGGGTGTCCTGCCAGAGTGAGCCGGTGGAGTCTTCGTCGACCGAACCCAACTGCAAGAGGAGAAAAGCAGTTGGCCCGACAACGCTTCCCCGCCAGCGTCTCCCTCGCCGTTCACATCGTCTCACGGGGTGGATGTCTGCCGCCGAGGAATAGGAGGGGGCTGCCCCCCCCCCCCCAGCCCAATAGTTGGGCAGGTTGTGAATTGTCAGGAGGAGCTTAGGGTTTTCAGTATTTGCAGGTTGTGAATTGTGTTTTGTGTTGTGTATTTTGAGAGTACTTTCAGATATGAATGTCTTTTGAATTTCAGATTTGCACTTAAAAAAATGTAGTTTCATAGGAGTATAAAAGTGCAGACAATGTCATTCTCAGAGAAGAAACTACAAGTTTCAGTTTCAGATAAGAAACTGCAACTTTCAGAGGCAGAGCATTTATATTAACACGACCTTTTCAAACAGGGTTAACATCATGTTGGAAGTTTTATTCATGGTCGAAAATGGAACTACCAGCCAGTTAGCATCATGCTGATCAACATTTATGCATAGCACATCTTCATATGATGCACAGTCAAAATGCCCACACAATGTCGAGTATGCGAAACACAGAGAAAATGAGGGACGAAGTTTTGGCAAGTGTTGGACGTGGTTTTGGGCTGCCCCGTCTAGGCTTTCATTTTTAACATGCGCAGCCCACGACCTAGGATGGGAGGTCCATAGGCCTGTTTGTATTTTCTTAGGGCCGTCATGTATCGACCGGCCTATGGACCTCCCATCCGAGGTTTTATTTTTGGCAGCCCAATTTATGTATTTTTTTGAAGAAAACGCAGAGGTCTGTTCTATTTTTCTATATAAGAATAGGAATGCCAGGTCCAACTTATGTTTCCCTTCTAACTATATTATATATATTTAAATTATTTTATATGTTATTATATATTATTTTTATTGTCATCATATATTTAACAGATACTTACATATGTAAGAAAACAATATCCCACATCTTATTAACTTATAAAAATAATTTCTTAACAAATAAAATCCTGGATTGTTTTGGCACGAAAATCCTAGTGATTGTGTACAAAAGCTTGGTATGATTTAAGGATGAATGTAATAATATCACTTATTATTTAAATATATTTATAACAAAATGCTCAACCCCTTTTTATTTTTTGATAACATTGCTGGCCCAACCCAATATTATAATTAGAATCAGCCCAGCAAAATCGTGTATTTCGAGAAAGTGCAAATGGCCTGTAATTTTTTAGGAAATAAAATAAATGGGCCGCATGGACGCTACATTATTTGTTCACCCAGCCCAGCTAATGATTGTAATTCAAAAAAGATCAAATTGACTGTAAATTCTACCGTGCAAAAAAAGACTGTAAATTCTGAAAAAATGGATTGAATACGTGCCACATTTTTGGAGGCTGAAATGTGGGCCAATAGGTCGAAGCCAATGCAAGTCGTTGTCAATTTAGTCAACAAATGATTCTGACATGTTAGCCGTTGGATTTACATCCAACGACCGGCATCCATCTTCAATCTCTCGTCTTCTTCCTCCAGCGCCACCGGGACGACCTCCTGCCTCCTGCTGCTAGCAGCTCTTCTTAGCACGCTTCACTATGAAGCGCTACTTTGCCGTTGGCCAGGGCATCCCTCCACCCCTCCACACCTCCTGTTTTTCTCCACCGACTGCCGAACCACACCGCACTAGAACCAGTTAACCCTCGTACACCTCTTCGTCTGCGACTCTACTCCCACGTCTTCCCATCTCCGGCTCGTTGCTGTCCGGGGCCTCGTCATTGTCCACCACCTTGGATGCGCTCGGCGCGGCGTGGTCAACGTGGTCAACGAATGACACCGTCGGAAGTAGACTGTGCGTGGAGAGGCTGACAGCTGGGTCCACGGCCGCACACAAGGAAATGCCTCCTTATTACGCGCAAAATAATGATTCCTCCACCTGACATCTGGGACCCACCGGAAGGGCCTCTGTATTTCGCAAAAATAATGTGCCCCCCGCTGACATGTCAGACCCACCAGCTATCTTCGCACGCAAGGAAGTGCCTCCTTATTACGCACAAAAAAATGAATATTCCCCCTGCCAGCTGGAACCCAGCATAGTGGGAGGCTGACTTGTGGGCCTACCAAGTTGACGGGGACGGAGGGCTTTGTCAACTTAGTCAATATGAATGATTCTAGCTCCTGTTACCGTACGATGTTCATCCAACGGCCGTAGTGCTTCTTCAACCTCTGGTCTTCTTGCTCCAGCCGCCCAAACCAGCGCCGGTCGTGCCGCGTGCTCCTGCCTCCCGTGGCCGGTTGTGATGCCGCGGAGGCCTCATCGCCCCCTACTACTCCCACCGCTGGCCAGGCCATCCCTCTACTCACCCACACCCCCTGTTATTCTGCGGCGATAGCAGCCTCACACTGCAGCCGAACCAATGAACCCTCGTACTCCTCTTCGCTTGGGCAGCCACTGCTGCGTCTTCCCCGGCTCCGAGTCATCCCCTTCCTAGTACTCGCTAACGTCCACTGCCATGGTGCTCTCGGCACGGCGTGGTCAACGTGGTCAAGGAACGACTTCCATCGGACATGGACTGTACGTGGAGAGGCTGACAGTTGGGTCCACAGCCGCAGCAAGGAAGTGCCTCCTTATTACATGCAAAATAATGATTCCTCCACCTAACAGCGGGGACCCACCGGACAGGCCACCGTATTTCGTGAAAAGAAGGTTTCCCCTGACTACTGGGACCCACCAGCTACATCTTCGCATGCAAGGAAGTGCGTCCGGGCAAAAAAAAAATTTGCCCCCCTGACTGCTGGGACCCACCAGCTACATCTTCGCACGCAAGGAAGTGCGTCTGGGCAAAAAAATGATTCGCCCCCCTGACTGCTGGGACCCACCAGCTACATCTTCGCATGCAAGGAAGTGCCTGACAGTCGGGACCCACCTGGTCGAAGCGTACGTAGCGTTGTCATTCTGGTCGTGTTCGTGTTCATCGGGAGGGCTTGGACAGAATAGGCGATGGAAACGAGGCTTAGCGTACCGCAGAATGGAGGAAACGGACTTGTGTTCGACCGGCCACGTTCGAAATGGGATCCTGTTCATCGGGAGGGGTCTGGCGTACCGCAAAACGGACGAAACGGACCTCCTACGGTCGAAACGGGGGTCCTGTTGATCGGGAGGGGTGTGGCGTACCGAAAAAAGGACGAAACGGACCTCCTACGGTCGAAATGGGGGTCCTGTTGATCGGGAGGGGTGTGGCGTACCACAAAACGGACGAAACGGACCTCCTACGGTCGAAACGGGGGTCATGTTCATCGGGAGGGGTGTGGCGTACCGCAAAACAGGACTCCACGGGATACTGTTCATCTCCACCGTCGACCTCCTCCAACCTCCGCGGGCTACCGTCGACCTCCTCCAGCCTCCACGGGCTCCTGTTCATCCAGCCTCCACCGCGCGCTACTCCACCGGCTACTGTTCAACCACCCCACCACGGGCACCCCTCCACCGTCTACTGTTCATCCAGCCCTCCACACCATGGGGTCCTATTCAACCACCCCTCCACCGTCTACTGTTCATCTAGCCCTCCGCACCACGGGGTTCTGTTCATCCAGAGGCAACGCCACCGCTCACTATTCATCCAACCCCCTCCCCCCCCCCCCCCCCCGCAACGCTCACTATTCATCCAATTGATCGGCTTCAGTTAGCAGCAGTAGCGAAGGAATCGCTCGACCGCGTTCAGTTAACAGCCATCGATCGATCACTTGGGTTCAGTAACGCGTAGCCTGCAGTGTAATCGCTCGGGTTCAGTTAGAGCCCGACGCCTCGCTCGGGTTCAGTTAAAGCCAACGCCTTGCACACATGCGCATACGTGTACGAGAGAAACGTGCATCGCTCGGCCCCCAACCTCCCACCGTAACCGGGAACTCCCCGAAATTTTCATCCCCCTCGCTTCTACCATGGTTTTTTCCGTCATGGATGGCCCAAAGAATGTCATGCAGCTGCGTCTCCGGCCCGCCCAGGATGAAAAGCCCATTTTCTGTCATGATTTTTTGTCATAGAAGTAGGAGCCCACCACATCTATGATGATACCAGGTTTTGTCACAATTATCGTCATAGAAGTGTCATATGTATGACAGAAAAAAATAATGTAATGCGGGAGACAGGGATTGTGATGGGTACTTGGTATGTTGACTTTTGTGCACACTCCCCGGCAACGGCGCTAGAAATTCTTCTTGCTACCTCTTGAGCACTGCGTTGGATTTCCCCGAAGAGGAAGGGATGATGCACCAAAGTAGTGTAAGTATTTCCCTCCGTTTTTTAGAACCAAGGTATCAATCCAGTAGGAGGCTATGCTCGAGTCCCTCGTACCTACACAAAAACAATAGCTCAACGCAACCAACGCGGTTAGGGGTTGTCAATCCCTTCACGGTCACTTACGAAAGTGAGATCTGATAGAGATGATAAATAATATTTTTGGTATTTTTGGTATAGAGATGCAAAGTAAAAAGTAAAAGCAAAGTAAAAGCAAAGCAATAATAAAGTGATGGAGATTAATATGATGAGAAAGAGACCCGGGGGCCATAGGTTTCACTAGAGGCTTCTCTCAAGAGCATAAGTATTCTATGGTGGGTGAACAAATTACTGTTGAGCAATTGACAGAATTGAGCATAGTTATGAGAATATCTAGGTATGATCATGTACATAGGCATCACGTCCGAGACAAGTAGACCGAAACGATTCTGCATCTACTACTATTACTCCACTCATCGATCGCTATCCAGCATGCATCTAGAGTATTAAGTTAAAAACAGAGTAACGCCTTAAGCAGGATGACATGATGTAGAGGGATAGTTTCATGCAATATGATAAAAACCCCATCTTATTATCCCCGATGGAAACGATACAATACATGCCTTGCTGCCCCTTCTGTCACCGGGAAAGGACACCGCAAGATCGAACCCAAAGCTAAGCACTTCTCCCATGGCAAGAACAACCAATCTAGTAGGCCAAACCAAACTGATAATTCGAAGAGACTTGCAAAGATAACCAATCATACATAAAAGAATTCAGAGAAGATTCAAATATTATTCATAGATAGACTCGACCATAAACCCACAATTCATCGGTCTCAACAAACACACAGCAAAAAGAAGATTACATCGAATAGATCTCCACGAGAGAGCGGGAGAACATTGTATTGAGATCCAAAAAGAGAGAAGAAGCCACCTAGCTACTAGCTATGGACCCGTAGGTCTGAAGTAAACTACTCACACTTCATCAGAGGGGCTTGGATGATGATGTAGAAGCCCTCCGTGATCGGTGCCCCCTCCGGTGGAGCTCCAGAACAGGCCCCAAGATGGGATCTCGTGGATACAGAAAGTTGCGGCGGTGGAATTAGGTTTTTGGCTCCGTATTTGATCGTTTCGGGGTACGTGGGTATATATAGGAGGAAGAAGTACGTCGGTGGAGCAACAGGGGGCCCACGAGGGTGGGGGCGCGCCTGGGGGGATGGGGTAGGGCGCGCCCCCTACCTCGTGGCCTCTTGTTACGTGCCTTGACGTAGGGTCCAAGTCTCCTGAGTTGTATTCGGTGAGAAAATCACGTTCCCGAAGGTTTCATTCCGTTTGGACTCCGTATGATATTCCTTTTCTTCGAAACCCTAAAACAGGCAAAAAACAGCAATTCTGGGTTGGGCCTCCGGTTAATAGGTTAGTCCCAAAAATAATATAAAAGTGGATAATAAAGCCCAATAATGTCCAAAACAGTAGATAATATAGCATGGATCAATCAATAATTATAGATACGTTGGAGACGTATCAAGCATCCCCAAGCTTAATTCCTACTCGTCCTCGAGTAGGTAAATGATAAAAACAGAATTTTTGATGCGGAGTGCTACTTGGCATAATTTCAATGTAAATCTTCTTAATTGTGGTATGAATATTCAGATTCAAAAGATTCAACACAAAAGTTCATGTTGACATAAAAATAATAATACTTCAAGCATACTAACAAAGCAATTATGTCTTCTCAAAATAACATGGCCAAAGAAAGCTATCCCTACAAAATCATATAGTCTGGCTATGCTCTATCTTCACCACAGAAAGTATTTAAATCATGCACAACCCCGATGACAAGCCAAGCAATTGTTTCATACTTTTGACATTTTCAAAACTTTTTTGATCTTCACGCAATACATGAGCGTGAGCCATGGATATAGCACAATATGTGGAATAGAAGGGTGGTTGTGGAGAAGACAAAAAGGGAGAAGATAGTCTCACATCAACTAGGCGTATCAACGGGCTATGGAGATGCCCATCGATAGATATCAATGTGAGTGAGTAGCGATTGCCATGCAACGGATGCACTAGAGCTATAAGTATATGAAAGCTCAACAAAAGAAACTAAGTGGGTGTGCATCCAACTCGCTTGCTCACGAAGACCTAGGGCATTTTGAGGAAGCCCATCATTGGAATATACAAGCCAAGTTCTATAATGAAAAATTCCCACTAGTATATGAAAGTGACATAATGAGAGACTCTCTATCATGAAGATCATGGTGCTACTTTGAAGCACAAGTGTGGTAAAAGGATAGTAACATTGTCCCTTCTCTCTTTTTCTCTCATTTTTTTTATTTGGGCCTTCTCTTTTTTATGGCCTTTTTTTTATTTCTCGTCCGGAGTCTGATCCCGACTTGTGGGGGAATCATAGTCTCCATCATCCTTTCCTCACTTGGGACAATGCTCTAAAAATGATGATCATCACACTTTTATTTTTCTTACAACTCAACAATTACAACTCAATACTTAGAACAAAATATGACTCTATATGAATGCCTCCGGCGGTGTACCGGGATATGCAATGAATCAAGAGTGACATGTATGAAAGAATTATGAACTGTGGCTTTGCCACAAATACAATAACAACTACATGATCATGCTAGCAATATGACAATGATGGAGCGTGTCATAATGAACGGAACGGTGGAAAGTTGCATGGCAATATATCTCGGAATGGCTATGGAAATGCCATGATAGGTAGGTATGGTGGCTGTTTTGAGGAAGGTATTTGGTGGGTGTATGATACCGACGAAAATTGCGCGGTATTAGAGAGGCTAGCAATGGTGGAAGGAAGGAAAGTGCATATAATCCATGGACTCAACATTAGTTATAAGGAACTCATATACTTATTGCAAAAATCTAGAAGTTATAAAAGCAAAGTATTACACGCATGCTCCTAGGGGTATAGATTGGTAGGAAAAGACCATCGCTCGTCCCCGACGGCCACTCATAAGGAAGACAATCAATAAATAAATCATGCTCCGACTTCATCACATAACGGTTCACCATACGTGCATGCTATGGGAATCACAAACTTTAACACAAGCATTTCTCAAATTCACAACTACTCAACTAGCATGACTCTAATATCACCATCCTCATATCTCAAAACAATTATGAAGCATCAATTTCTTCTTAGTATTCAACACACTCAAAAGAAAGTTTTACAAATCTTGAATACCAAGCATATTATTATTAAGAAAATTACCATGCTATTAAGACTCTCAAAATAATCAAAGTGAAGCATGAGAGATCAATAGTTTCTATAAAACAAATCCACCACCGTGCTCTAAAAGATATAAGTGAAGCAATAGAGAAAAATTATATAACTCAAAAGATATAAGTGAAGCACTAGAGTAAAACTATAGAGCTCAAAAGATATAAGTGAAGCACATAGAGTATTCTATCAAATTCCAAATTATGTATGGCTCTCTCAAAAGGTGTGTACAGCAAGGATGATTGTGGTAGACTAACAAGCAAAGACTCAATTTATAAAAGACGCTCCAAGCAAAACACATATTATGTGGTGAATAAAAATATAGCTCCAAGTAAAGTTACCGATAGATGTAGACGAAAGAGGGGATGCCTTCCGGGGAATCCCCAAGCTTTGGCTTTTAGGTGTCCTTAGATTATCTTGGGGGTGCCATGGGCATCCTCAAGCTTAGGCTCTTGACACTCCTTGTTCCATAATCCATCAAATCTTTACCCAAAACTTGAAAACTTCACAACACAAAACTTAAAGTAGAAAAACTCATGAGCTCCGTTAGCGAAAGAAAACAAAATACCACTTCAAGGTACTGTAATTAACTCATTATTTATTTATATGGGTGTCATAATTACTTTATTACAACTTCTATATGGATTATAAACTATTTTACTAGCCATAGTATCATCAAAATAAGCAAACAACAAACGAAAAACAAAATGTGTCAAAAACAGAACAGTCTGTAGTAATCTGAAGCTAGCGCAAGATCTGGAACCCCAAAAATTCTAAAATAAAGTTTTGAACGTGAGTAATTTATATATTAATCATCTGAAAAAATAATTAACTAAATATCACTTTCCAAATAAAAATGAAAGCAGTTCTCGTGAGCACTAAAGTTTCTGTTTTTTACAGCAAGTTCAACAAGACTTTCCCCAAGTCTTCCCAACGGTTCTACTTGGCAAAAACACTAATTAAACACAAAAAACACAACCAAAACAAAGGCTAAATAATTTATTGATTACTAAACAGGAGCAAAAAGCATGGAATAAATATAAAATTGGGTTGCCTCCCAACAAACGCTATCGTTTATCGCCCCTAGCTAGGCATAACAAGCAAGAATAGATCTAGGTATTGCCATCTTTGGTAGGTAATCCATAAGTGGCTCTCATGATAGATTCATATGGTAATTTTATTTTCTTTCTAGGGAAGTGTTCCATGCCCTTTTTTAATGGAAATTGAAATCTAATATTCCCTTCCTTCATATCAATAATTGCACCAACCGTTCTAAGGAAAGGTCTACCAAGAATAATAGGGCAAGAAGGATTGCAATCTATATCAAGAACGATAAAATCTACAGGAACATAATTCCTATTTGCAACAATAAGAACATCATTAATTCTTCCCATAGGTTTCTTAATAGTGGAATCCGCAAGATGCAAGTTTATAGAGCAATCATCAAAATCACGGAAATCTAGTAAATCACACAAAGTTTTGGGAATAGTAGAGACACTAGCACCCAAATCACACAAAGCATAAAACTCATAATTTTTAATTTTAATTTTAATAGTTGGTTCCCACTCATCATAAAGTTTTCTAAGGATAGAAACTTCCAATTCAAGTTTTTCTTCATAAGATTGCATCAAGGCATCAACGATATGTTTAGTGAACGCTTTATTTTGACTATAAGCGTGAGGAGATTTTAGCACGGATTGCAACAAGGAAATACAATCAATCAAAGAGCAATTTTCATAGTTAAATTCCTTGAAATCCATAATAGTGGGTTTAGCAACATCTAGGGTTTTAATTTCTTCAATCCCACTTTTATCAAATTTAGCATCAAGATTAACAAATTCAGAATTATTGGAACGCCTTCTAGGTAAAGGTGGATCATATTCAGTCCCATCATTATCAAGATTCATATTGCAAAACAAAGATTTAATAGGGGACACATCAATAACTTTTAGATCTTCATCATTATTTTCATAGGAACTAGAAGAACACGCTTTAATAAAGGCATCTTTCTTAGCACGCATCCTAGCGGTTCTTTCTTTACACTCGTCAATGGAAATTCTCATGGATTTGAGAGACTCATTGATATCATGCTTAGGTGTAATAGATCTAAGTTTCAAAGAATCAACATAAAGAGCAATCCTATCAACGTTCCTAGCCAAATCATCAATCTTAAGCAATTTTTCT
Organism: Triticum urartu; assembly: GCF_056163025.1. Lineage (NCBI taxonomy): Eukaryota > Viridiplantae > Streptophyta > Magnoliopsida > Poales > Poaceae > Triticum > Triticum urartu. Next base: position 351,813,771 of record NC_141879.1, on the reverse strand, counting down.
TCAATCATAGCATTAAAATTATTTTCCAAAGAAATAAATTCTTTAATATTAGATTCAAAATCAGAGGGCATCTTATTATAATTTCCATAAGAATTGTTGTAGGAATTACCATAATTATTAGAGGGATTACTAGGATAAGGCCTAGGGTTGAAATTTCCTCTATACGCGTTTTTACCAAAATTGTTCCTACCAACAAAATTCACATCCATAGATTCACTATTATTTTCAATCAAAGTAGACAAGGGCACATCATTAGGATCAGAAGAAACACTCTTATTAGCAAATAATTTCATAAGTTCATCCATCTTTCCACTCAAAACATTAATTTCTTCTATCGCATGCACCTTTTTAGTAGATCTTTTAGTATGCCATTGAGAATAATTAACCATAATATTATCTAGGAGTTTAGTAGCTTCTACTAAAGTGATTTCCATAAAAGTGCCTCCTGGGGCCGAATCTAAAAGATTTCTAGAAGAAAAATTCAATCCGGCATAAAAATTCTGAACAATCATCCACAAATTTAAACCATGAGTAGGGCAATTACATATCATTAATTTCATTCTCTCCCAAGCTTGTGCAACATGTTCATGATCAAGTTGTTTAAAATTCATAATATCGTTTCTAAGAGAGATGATCTTAGCGGGAGGAAAATACTTAGAGATAAAAGCATCTTTGCACTTGTTCCAAGAATCAATACTATTTTTAGGCAAAGACGAAAACCAAGCTTTAGCACGATCTCTAAGCGAAAAAGGAAATAGCTTCAATTTAACAATGTCATTATCGACATATTTCTTCTTTTGCATGTCACACAAATCAACAAAGCTATTAATATGGGTAGCGGCATCTTCACTAGGAAGGCCGGAGAACGGATCTTTCACGACAAGATTCAACAAGGCAGTATTAATTTCACAAGATTCAGCATCGGTAAGAGGAGCAATCGGAGTGCTAAGGAAATCATTATTATTGGTATTGGTGAAGTCACACAATTTAGTATTATCTTGAGCCATCGCGACAAACAAGCAATCCAACACACGAGCAAACAAAAGGCAAATAGAGAAAGAGAGGGAGGATAGAGAGAGAGGGCAAATAAAACGGCAAGGGTTAAGTGGGGGAGAGGAAAACGAGAGGCAAATGGCAAATAATGTAATGCGGGACATAGGGATTGTGATGGGTACTTGGTATGTTGACTTTTGCGCAGACTCCCTGGCAACGGCGCCAGAAATTCTTCTTGCTACCTCTTGAGCACTGCGTTGGATTTCCCCGAAGAGGAAGGGATGATGCAGCAAAGTAGCGTAAGTATTTCCCTTAGTTTTTGAGAACCAAGGTATCAATCCAGTAGGAGCCTACGCTCGAGTCCGTCGTACCTACACAAAAACAATAGCTCAACGCAACCAACGCGCTTAGGGGTTGTCAATCCCTTCACGGTCACTTACGAAAGTGAGATCTGATAGAGATGATAAATAATATTTTTGGTATTTTTGGTATAGAGATGCAAAGTAAAAAGTAAAAGCAAAGCAATAATAAAGTGATGGAGATTAATATGATGAGAAAGAGACCTGGGGGCCATAGGTTTCACTAGTGGCTTCTCTCAAGAGCATAAGTATTCTACGGTGGGTGAACAAATTACTGTTGAGCAATTGATAGAATTGAGCATAGTTATGAGAATATCTAGGTATGATCATGTATATAGGCATCACGTCCGAGACAAGTAGACCGAAACGATTCTGTATCTACTACTATTACTCCACTCATCGACCGCTATCCAGCATGCATCTAGAGTATTAAGTTAAAAACAGAGTAAGGCCTTAAGCAAGATGACATGATGTAGAGGGATAGTTTCATGCAATATGATAAAAACCCCATATTGTTATCCTCGATGGCAACGATACAATACGTGCCTTGCTGCCCCTTCTGTCACCGGGAAAGGACACCGCAAGATCGAACCCAAACCTAAGCACTTCTCCCATGGCAATAACAACCAATTTAGTAGGACAAACCAAACTGATAATTCGAAGAGACTTGAAAAGATAACCAATCATACATAAAAGAATTCAGAGAAGATTCAAATATTATTCATAGATAGACTTGATCATAAACCCACAATTCATCGATCTCAATAAACACACCGCAAAAAGAAGATTACATCAAATAGATCTCCACGAGGGAGGGGGAGAACATTGTATTGAGATCCAAAAAGAGAGAAGAAGGCATCTAGCTACTAGATATGGACTAGTAGGTCTGAAGTAAACTACTCACACTTCATCGGAGGGGCTTGGATGATGACGTAGAAGCCCTCCATGATGGATGCACCCCTCCGCGGAGCTCCGGAACAGGCCCCAAGATGGGATGTCGTGGATATAGAAAGTTGCGGCGGTGGATTTAGGTTTTTGGCTCCGTATTTGATCGTTTGGGGGTACGTTGGTATATATAGGAGGAAGAAGTACGTCGCTGGCAACAGGGGGCCCACGAGGGTGGGGGCGCGCCTGGGGGGATGGGGTAGGGCGCGCCCCCTACCTCGTGGCCTCTTGTTACGTGCCTTGACGTAGGGTCCAAGTCTCCTGGGTTGTATTCGGTGAGAAAATCACGTTCCCGAAGGTTTCATTCCGTTTGGACTCCGTATGGTATTCCTTTTCTTCGAAACCCTAAAACAGGCAAAAAACAGCAATTCTGGGTTGGGCCTCCGGTTAATAGGTTAGTCCCAAAAATAATATAAAAGTGGATAATAAAGCCCAATAATGTCCAAAATAGTAGATAATATAGCATGGAGCAATCAAAAATTATAGATATGTTGGAGACGTATCAGGCGACTATAAGCCTTTATCTTGTATTCTCACCTATTCAGTACATGGTATGTTGTAATGATATCCACCTTGCTATGCGCTCGAAATGCGGTTGTGCCCCAATCATGAATTCATCATGTGATTAGGATAGAATCGCATCCAGGGCGTTACAAGGTTGTATCAGAGCCTTACCGACCGCAGGAGCCCCCTTGATTGATCGAACGGCTGCAGTTGTTCAGTCTAAAAAACTATTTTGAGTCTAGTTATATATCGGAGAGTAGGAATTATTTTTACTCCTTATCCCCTTCGCCGCTCTGGTGAGGACTCCTGACGTAGATGTTTTGACTTCACTCTCCTCTTTTTCACTCAATTTTTTTAGGATCATGCGGGTATTGTTGGATCGTTGCGATGTCATTGTGACGGGAATTCTGTCTTGGTGCCTCCTGACATTTAGGGGTTGTGGCAGTGTCCCTAGGAGTTGAGCTCCAAGGTGTTTTTGTCATAGTGCTTATCGTTTCAGTTTCAGAATACCAGAGGTCGTTGTAAGTGCATCTAGTGTCCCTTAGTGATTTTGGTGTATTGAAGACTTATAGGTTAAGGGACTAATGCATTTGTGAGTGTACACATGTCTATAAGTCTATGAGGAGTTTGATATTTAGAGAGGAAGTCAACCCGTAAAAATGAATGTCTTCAACTGAAGACATTGGCTTTCTGAAGACTTTGAAAGTGAAGAAATTGGTGTGACCTTGAAGACTTGATATTTATGCGAAGAATATGAAGCGTGAAGACTTTTGTTTTCGTAGTTTCATTTTCTCTTTCTTGAGTCATAGGAAACACCGTACTGTTAAAGGGGGTTGAGGTAAAACTAAGGAAAAATTTCGAAGTGATGCTCATCTCAAAATCCTACACCTACCAATCCTTTCGAGTGAAGCCATTGGAAATCTCATACAGATCAGTCAATTTCTTCAGTGACAGAGACGAAGATCTTCTGGTCTCTGAGGAATTTGTTCTGACTGAGGAGTTAGGAATTCGCCAGTGCGGATTTCCTACAAGTGAGGAACATGATAGCCCTGAGGAATTTGATACTCAAATATCCGACCGTTGTTGTGCTACACGCGAGCTGTCCCAAAATATCTACCCACCTATCGGTCATATCATTGAAGGGCATTTATGTCTTATCATGCCGGGCTGCTCCCTAGGATATAAATAGCTGCCCCTACAACCACTAGCTGGTTGGCTGCTCTGCAAGAAACTGACACTTGTCATTGAGAGCATCCCATCCTCCGAGGACTTTGAGCAAAAATCATCAAGTGAGGAAAACCCAAACCCAAACACCTACAAACCCAAAGTGATTGAGCATCATTGACGAGATTGTTCCTGTGTCGAACCGACGCGTGTTACCTTTGAGGACTGTGCATCCTCCAGATGGTTAGGCGTCATGGTCTAGAGCATCCAAGAGGAAATTGTGGATCGCCGAGTGACCGAGTCTGTGAAGGTTTGGAAGTCACCTAAAGACATACCATGAGTGATTGGGCGAGGTCTGTGTGACCATAGCTCAAGGAGAATACAGTGAGGACTGTGTGTCCTCAGGTTTGAATACCTAGCCGCTCCAACCAGACGTACGACAGCCATAGTGCTACCTCTTGAGCTTGCATTGGTTTTCCCTTGAAGAGGAAAGGGTGATCTAGCATAGTAGCGTAAGTATTTCCCTTAGTTTGGAGAACCAAGGTATCAATCAAGTTGGAGATAGCACACAAGTCACCTAGTACCTGCACAAACAAACAAGAACCTCGCAACGAACGCGATAAAGGGGTTGTCAATCCCTTCACGATCACTTACGAGAGTGAGATCTGATAGAGATAATAAGATAAATATTTTTGGTATTTTTGTTGTATAGATTGAAAAATAGAAATAGTGAATTGATAGGAAAATAATATGATGGAAGATAGACTCGGGGCCATAAGTTTCACTAGTGGCTTCTCTCAAGATAGCAATTTCTACGGTGGGTGAACAAATTACTGTCGAGAAATTGATAGAAAAGCGAATATTTATGAGAATATCTAGGCATGATTATGTATATAAGAATCACGTCCACGACAAATAGACCGAAACGATTCTGCATCTAATACTATTACTCCACACATCGACCGCTATCCAGCATGCATCTAGAGTATTAAGTTCATTAGAGCAGAGTAACACATTAGGCAAGATGACATGATGTAGAGGGATAAACTCAAGCAATATGATATAAACCCCATCTTTTTATCCTAGATGGCAACAATACAATATGTGCCTTGCTGCCCCTGCTGTCACTGGGAAAGGGCACCGCAAGATTGAACCCAAAGCTAAGCACTTCTCCCATTACAAGAACGATCAATCTAGTAGGCCAAACCAAACTGATAATTCGAAGAGACTTGCAAAGATATTTAAATCATGCATAAAATATTTCAGAGAAGAATCAAATATTGTTCATAGATAATCTTGATCATAAACCCACAATTCATCGGATCTCGACAAACACACAGCAAAAAGAATTACATCGAATAGATCTCCAAGAGAGTCAAGGAGAACTTTGTATTAAGATACAAAGAGAGAGAAGAAGTCATCTAGCTAATAACTATGGACCCGAAGGTCTGTGGTAAACTACTCACACATCATCTGAGAGGCCATGGTGTTGATGTGGAAGCCCTCCATTATCGATTCCCCCTCCGGCGGAGCGCCGGAAAAGGTCCCAAGATGGGATCTCACGGGTACAGAAGGTTGCGGCGGTGGAAATAGGGTTTCGTGGTGCTCCTGGATGTTTTCGGGGTATATGGGTATATATAGGAGGAAGAATGTAACACCCTCGATGCGACTATATCTCCCACGTGTCGAGGCACGACTTAGAGGCATAATCGCATTGAAGGCATATGTCGCAAGTGAGGTAATCTTCACACAACCCATGTAATACATAAGGGAAAGAGATACATAGTTGGCTTACAATCGCCACTTCACACAAATACATGAATAAAGCATTACATCAACCAAATACAAACAGGGTCTGACTACGGAACCAAAATAAAAGAAGAACCCCAAATGCGACAAAGGCCCCCGATCGACCCCAACTGGGCTCCACTACTGATCAACTAAAACGAAACAACACAATGACAAGATCTTCATCGAGCTCCTCCTGAGCTTGGTTGCGTCATCTGCACGGACTCATCAGCACCTGCAAGCTGGTTTTGGAAGTATCTGTGAGCCACAGGGACTCAGCAATCTCGCACCCTCGCGATCAAGACTATATAAGCTTATGGGTAAGGTAAAAGGTATGAGGTGGAGCTGCAGCAAGCGACTAGCATATATGGTGGCTAACATACGCAAATGAGAGCGAGAAGAGAAGGCAAGCACGGTCGATAAAAGTATGATCAAGAAGTGATCCTATAGCAACCTATGTCAAGCATAACTCCAACAACCGTGTTCACTTCCCGGACACCGCCGGAAAGAGACCATCACGGTTACACACGCTATTGATTCATTTTAATTAAGGTCAAGTTCAGGTTTTCTACAACCGGACGTTAACAAATTCCCATCTGCCCATAACCGCGGGCACGGCTTTCGAAAGTTCAAATCCCTGCAGGGGTGTCCCAACTTAGCCCATCACAAGCTCTCACGGTCAACGAAGGAATAGACCTCCACCCGAGACGTTCCGATCAGACTCGGTATCCCGGTACTCCAAGACATCCTCGACAATGGTAAAACAAGTCCAGCAAGACCACCCGATGCGCCGACATCCCGATAGGAGCTGCACATATCTCGTTCTCAGGGCACACCGGATAAGCTAAGCGTATGGGAGCCAACGTAACCCAAGTTGCCAAGGGATGGCCCCGCACGGTGCTCTGGGTTGGACCAACACTTAGACAAGCACTGGCCCGGGGGGGTTAAAATAAAGATGACCATTGGGCGCGCGACCCCCAAGGGAAAAGAAAAGGCTGGGTGGCAAATGGTAAAACCAAGGTTGGGCCTTGCCGGAGGATTTTTATTCAAAGCGAACTGTCAAGGGGTTCCCATTATAACCCAACCGCGTAAGGAACGCAAAATCCAGGAACATGACACCGATATGACGGAAACTAGGGCGGCAAGAGTGGAACAAAACACCAGGCATAAGGCCGAGCCTTCCACCCTTTACCAAGTATATAGATGCATTAAATTAAATAAGATATATTGTGATATCCCAACAAGTAAATAAAAGTCCCGACAAGGAACAACATCTCCATGTTCCAACATGTAACAAACTTCAATCTTCACCTGCAACTAACAACGCTATAAGAGGGGCTGAGCAAAGCGGTAACATAGCCAATCAACGGTTTGCTAGGACATGGTGGGTTAGAGGTTCAACATGGCAATTTGGGAGGCTGACAAGCAAAAGGTAGGCATCGTAGCATTGGCATAGCAAAAGAGCGAGCATCTAGCATAGCAAAGATAGTAGTGATTTCAAGGGTGTGGTCATCTTGCCTGAGATCCCGCAAGGAAGAAGAATGAGTCCATGAAGAAGACAAACGAACGTAGACGAACGGGTCCTCACAAACACAACGTTATCGGAACCAACCCAAAGAAGCAATCACCGGAAAAGAAGCACACAACATAGTAAACAACCAACACATCAACATGGCATGATGCACAAACGAGTATGATGCATGTCCGGTTTAATGAAGCATGGCATGGCAAAGGGCCCAAACAATCCTACAAATTAGTGGAGCTCAATATGCAACGGGTTGCATATTGACGAAACACCACATCAATTATTTAGTTCTCTCTCGTTTATGTACCCCAACAATATTAAATGTTGATTAACATGGCAAGAGGTGAAGCACAACAAAACTACCTATCTAGGCAAATTTAAATGAGGCCGGAAGCAACGAACAACAATTCCGGAAACTCCTCATGAGCATAAATTAGGTTTGGTACTGTTCTGCCCTAAACAATATTTTAGAGTTGTTAAACATGCAAGATGATGCCACCACATTAAACTAGGCATTTTTCTACCCCATTTACATATAAAGATTATTAAAAACGGAGCTACGGTTATTTAGTTATGAATTAAATCATTTTAGCATGGCATAGGAGCAAATTAATGCAAACAACATTTTAAATATTTCAAACATAGATGAAAGTTGGATATTATTAATCTACACAAAATTCTGAGCAAGTTTCATATATAAATCATTTTAATCCGATGCACCATTTGTGAGTTATTAAATGCATGAACTAGGGGGACTATACTGCAAAACTGCTGTCTCAGGAATAATAGGAAAAATCCCAGGCGCTGAAAAAAACACATCACGGGCCGAATCTGAGGTAAGCCCAACAGTGAGGAAAAAAATAGAGGAGGGAGCGCTGGGGTCGGCTCACCCAGTTGGCCTTGGCCCGGTTCGCTGGAGAGGCCACGGCAGGCCGGATCTGACGAAGAGGAGGCGTGCTGGGCCGGAGGCGAGCGAGGCTGGACCGCGGGGAGGACGACTGGGCCGGCACGGTGCGGATCTGGCCCGGCTGGCCTGGCGCTGCGCTGTGCTGGGCTGGTCGGGGAAGCTGGCCGGCGATGAAGGGCCGGACGAAGGGGAGCTGGGCCTGGTGCGGAGGCTGGGCCGGACCAGGTCGCGGTCAACGGCGGACGCGCTCGTCGTCCTCCTCGACAGGAGAAAGAGCGAGGCCATGGTGGCGGCGGTGGCGGCTCGATCCGGCGACGGCGGCCGGCGTCAGGAGCGGGGAAGGTAGGGACGGACGGGAATGTCCTGGAGGGGCTCGGGGCGCTGCGGATCCGAGGAGGATGGCGCCGGATCCAGCCAGGGCGAGGCTGCGGAGGTCCGGCGACGTGCGGCAGACGGCGGCTCCGGCCGGCGAGCTCAACGGTGGTGGAGCAAGGACAGCGAGGCACGAGGCGCTGGCGACGGGCGACGCTCGGGCTGGGTGGCGGCGCGGTCGGGCTCGCGCGGGCCAGATCTGGGCCCCACGGGCCAGCGACGAAGTGGGCGCAGGGGAGGTGAGGTGGCGGCTTCTGATTGGAGGGTAGGGGCGGCGGGGCTGACGTGGCGCCTTCTGATTGGCTGGAGTGAGGTGGCGCGCGGGGGCGGACATGTCCGGTGCAGCGCGGACGCGTCCGGTGGCGCGGGGAGGAGTGGATCTAGGGTTTAGACTGCGAAATGATCCGAAATTTCGGGGAGGGGTGCTCTTTTATAGGTAGAGGGAGCTAGGAGAGTCCAAATGAGGTGCGGTTTTCGGCCACGCGATCGTGATCGAACGACCGAGATGATGGAGCAGAGTTAGGTGGGTTTTGGCCAAATTGGAAGGGTGTTGGCCTGCAACACACACGAGGCCTTTTCGGTCCCTCGGTTAACCGTTGGAGTATCAAACGAAGTCCAAATGGTACGAAACTTGACAGGCGGTCTACCGGTAGTAAACCAAGGCCGCTTGGCAAGACTCGGTCCAATCCGGAAATGTTTAATCCCCACACATGAAAGAAAGGTAGAAATGACCACCGGAGAAAAACGGAACGCCGGATTGCAAAACGGACAACGGGGAAAATGCTCGGATGCGTGAGACGAACACGTATGCAAATGAAATGCGCATGATGACATGATATGCAATGCATGACACGCAAGGAATGACAAGGCAACACCAGCGAATAACTGAACGACACCTGGCATATCGGTCTCGGGGCGTTACAACACTCCACCACTACGAGAGGATCTCGTCCCGAGATCTAGAATGGCACCGGAGGGAAAACGGAGGAGAAAGAGAAGAGGGAAACTAAGTTGCTTCTTTGACAAATGAGTGAAACCAAGAACCTTGCAAGGTTGAACAAATTCGAGAAAAGAATACAACGAAGGTGAACTAGGTCAAAAACACTCCATTAGAAGCGAGGGACAAAGAGCATTGCGAAAACCTTGAGGTTGAAGGGAAGATATATATATAGAAAAAACACTCCGGTTAAGACAAGATAGAGAAGGAATAAGACTGATATAATTTGGACAGCACTCCGGTTGAGAAGGGATGCAAAATTTGATAAGATGAGAGAGCCCGAAAGAAAACACGACACTCCGGTTGAATGGATAAGCAAAGAAAAGAATACTATCATGACAAAACAAGAAGATGGGTAGAAGAGAGCAACATCACAATGCCTCCGGAACAAAAGAATAGAAGATAGATAGTTGAGACAGGGGAATGGAGAAGAAAATGCCAACTTCTGCCATAAAAGAGCTTGAGAAGGCATCCTTAGGAGAAGGGTCGAACGGAGTTGTTGTGAAAACCCACAACGGAAATAATAAGCTTGATATGGTCTTATGGAATACAACTCAAATTATGAGGTGACAACCTGCCAAACAAGATTGGATTGACAAGAACAAGAAGACGAGAAACTATCTCACCGAGAGGATAAAGAAGAACTTGGGTCCTTTATAAACAACATAGATAGCAACAAGCCATAGGGAAGGCTTTAGGTGAAGTATAACCCAAGATAACTCCAATGGCAAGATTGATGAATTTAAAATACCTCATTCTTAACAACGTGTGAATCATGAAACATGAACTCAAATTATCAAGAATGACATAATACCACCTCAAACGATACGATAGAAAGAAATTGCACTCCGGATTACAAGATGAATAATACTTGAACTCCTCTGAAAAGAATCTCAAAGAACACTTCGAGAAGGAATTAAATCTTTGATGAACCGACATGTAGAGCCTTCAAGAAGAACTCCGGTAACAAAAGGATGATCAAACAAAAGGAAAGAGAAGTTGAAAACACAAGGTGAAACCTTGTAATGATTTAGATGAACCTCCGTGGTGATATAATTGCGAGAGGTAGGAACTCTGGGAAAAGATAAGATGAACAATTGAGATCAAGAATTTTGATGAGCCTCCGGAATAGGGAATTAATCATTAGGATGAAACAAGAATAAGAATTACATTATGCGTATCCTTCACCAATTAAATTGATGACAAACAACGGCTTCCACATATTACTTATTCTCTTTGAAAAGGATTAAGATAGATATAGCATAAACTCTGGACCACCGGTAGGATTTGAAAGAACAAAAGAATGCATTGATATGATAATGAATGACGAGAGATCTTGAATGAACCACCGTAAGAATTTAAATGAACGAAGTAAAGATAAAGAAATATCAGGAAGAATTAGAAAATAAATGAAGATGCTTGAGAGAATTTAGATCCATGAGAACGAAGAGATCACGAGCTGATTAAAGATCACTTGAACAAAGCACCGGTAAAATTAGAGAACGAGAGCTGAAAGCTGAGAATGAATAAATCTTATTTGACGAACTCCGGATAATCAAACTGAGAAGACTCTTGAATTACTCCAGATGGGTGAAAAGAATTCCCACAATCAGAACAATTATGAGAGGATGGCCTCGAACTAGAACCACGAATCTTGAAGAGAAAAGAGCAAGATTAAGGAGAAACTCTTCTTCGGTCTTCAAATGACAACGAGAAACACCACCGTGAATTGTTGAGGCACTCCGGAATGAATAATGGAAAGGTTTAGCCAACAATGAAAAGAATTTGAAAGGTTTTAGAGGAGGACATTTGACTGATGGCAATTCATTCTTACGTCGAAACTTCGAAAAGAATTTTTGAGGATAGCTCCGGGAGAATTAGAAGAGTCAAGTAAGATCCTAGGAAAAGACCTGTGGGTTAGGGCCCACTGAAAAGATACACCGTAGAACGATTTCAAAGAGAGATTGCACCAGTTGAATTTAAATGGCTTGAATGAGATAACATCCTTGAAAGAGCTTGAACGAAAGCAGAGTGTAAGCACGAATCTTCGGGATTTCTTGAGCACTCCGGAACAATTGAATAGCAAGAGGTGGATGACTATGAGGTGCAACGGTATGAGAAAAACATTGAAATACGGAAAAGAATATGATCAACACCGAAAGCTTGAATTGGTTCCACCGGAGAAGAAAAAGAATGAAGAATGATGAACTAGAAACTTCGTTAGCATCTTCATGAGCATCACCGGATAAGAAAATTGACGAAAAGGAATGGAGATGCTTTCCATCAATAAAGGATACTTGGATAAGAAATCTGAATCCTTGGAGAAAAACAAAGGGAGGGAGGGTGGGAAAAACAAAGACAATTTGGAATGGATGAAACGAACACCGTTGAGAGGAACTGATACTTGATCTTGCGGATGTTGAAATGATTGGATCCACTTGAGGAGGAGCACACCGGTTAAAAAGGATTGACAGCACAATCTCGATGATCAAGAAGGATTAGTATTCACATCGAAGTATGAGAACACCGTTTCAAAAAGGTATGGAATCAACACTTGACATTGAAGCAACTCGAATACCACAACTCAAAACAAAAACAAAGGGTTGGCTTGCGGAATAAGCCAGAACAAACATATGATAGAGATTTCGCCCGAAGTTTTCGTGGTGGGGCCTACACGGGCTCGATCGTACAGCACCATCATGTACAAGGCAGTGCACATGACATACGAAGCGTCCCCGAGTCGGCATAGCCAAGGACTCTTTAAGACACAACGAGACCACTGTAAAACCGACCGTGAATAGGCAGACCACTAGACGTCGAACCCCAATTTCATATCATACATCTGTCGGAAAGATATCCTAAGAGCTACTTGAATTCCCACCTATGAAACTCCCGAACCTTTCCGGTTATGCAATCAGGTGTTGGGGATACAGGGGAAGCATAATATCTCACCCAAATCTAGCAAATCCTACATCCAGCTGTATCCATCCTTCAACACATAACCAAGAAACCTTCGAAAATCATCTACCTCAACCTTCGAAAAGCATCCGTTATACAAGTTATGGCGATACTCCTGAACTCCCGCCCCAGTACTGGGTGGCGTCGAGGTTATCTCACCAACGAACTGCATAAAAGAGATTTTCGATGTCGGCGTACTAAACTCAGGTATTCCAGAACTACAACGATAAAATTATGACGACAACACCTCAGAGCTCAACTCCCCGGGACACTTCCACTAAACCCCTGACAGGAGGCACCAAGACAATGTTCTCATCATAAAACCATCGGAATGATTCCAAGATACCCGCGTGATCCTAAAATTTTTTTAGTGAAATTTGAGAAGAGAATAGTCAAAACTCTACGTCAGGATGCCTTACCAGAGCGATGAGGAGACTGGGAAGTAAAAAGAATTCCTAAACTCTCCGATATATAATTCCTAACTGACTCAAAACATTTTTTCTAGACACAACTCGGCCGCTATAACGATCAAGCAACGGAGCTCCTAAGGTCGGGGAAGGCTCTGATACCAACTTGTAACACCCTCGATGCGACTATATCTCCCACGTGTCGAGGCACGACTTAGAGGCATAATCGCATTGAAGGCATATGTCGCAAGTGAGGTAATCTTCACACAACCCATGTAATACATAAGGGAAAGAGATACATAGTTGGCTTACAATCGCCACTTCACACAAATACATGAATAAAGCATTACATCAACCAAATACAAACAGGGTCCGACTACGGAACCAAAATAAAAGAAGAACCCCAAATGCGACAAAGGCCCCCGATCGACCCCAACTGGGCTCCACTACTGATCAACTAAAACGAAACAACACAATGACAAGATCTTCATCGAGCTCCTCCTGAGCTTGGTTGCGTCATCTGCACGGACTCATCGGCACCTGCAAGCTGGTTTTGGAAGTATCTGTGAGCCACAGGGACTCAGCAATCTCGCAACCTCGCGATCAAGACTATATAAGCTTATGGGTAAGGTAAAAGGTATGAGGTGGAGCTGCAGCAAGCGACTAGCATATATGGTGGCTAACATACGCAAATGAGAGCGAGAAGAGAAGGCAAGCACGGTCGATAAAAGTATGATCAAGAAGTGATCCTATAGCAACCTACGTCAAGCATAACTCCAACAACCGTGTTCACTTCCCGGACACCGCCGGAAAGAGACCATCACGGTTACACACGCTATTGATTCATTTTAATTAAGGTCAAGTTCAGGTTTTCTACAACCGGACGTTAACAAATTCCCATCTGCCCATAACCGCGGGCACGGCTTTCGAAAGTTCAAATCCCTGCAGGGGTGTCCCAACTTAGCCCATCACAAGCTCTCACGGTCAACGAAGGAATAGACCTCCACCCGAGACGTTCCGATCAGACTCGGTATCCCGGTACTCCAAGACATCCTCGACAATGGTAAAACAAGTCCAGCAAGACCACCCGATGCGCCGACATCCCGATAGGAGCTGCACATATCTCGTTCTCAGGGCACACCGGATAAGCTAAGCGTACGGGAGCCAACGTAACCCAAGTTGCCAAGGGACGGCCCCGCACGGTGCTCTGGGTTGGACCAACACTTAGACAAGCACTGGCCCGGGTGGGTTAAAATAAAGATGACCCTTGGGCACGCGACCCCCAAGGGAAAAGAAAAGGTTGGGTGGCAAATGGTAAAACCAAGGTTGGGCCTTGCCGGAGGATTTTTATTCAAAGCGAACTGTCAAGGGGTTCCCATTATAACCCAACCGCATAAGGAACGCAAAATCCGGGAACATGACACCGATATGACGGAAACTAGGGCGGCAAGAGTAGAAAAAAACACCAGGCATAAGGCCGAGCCTTCCACCCTTTACCAAGTATATAGATGCATTAAATTAAATAAGATATATTGTGATATCCCAACAAGTAAATAAAAGTCCCGACAAGGAACAACATCTCCATGTTCCAACATGGAACAAACTTCAATCTTCACCTGCAACTAACAACGCTATAAGAGGGGCTGAGCAAAGCGGTAACATAGCCAATCAACGGTTTGCTAGGACATGGTGGGTTAGAGGTTCAACATGGCAATTTGGGAGGCTGACAAGCAAAAGGTAGGCATCGTAGCATTGGCATAGCAAAAGAGCGAGCATCTAGTATAGCAAAGATAGTAGTGATTTCAAGGGTGTGGTCATCTTGCCTGAGATCCCGCAAGGAAGAAGAACGAGTCCATGAAGAAGACAAACGAACGTAGACGAACGGGTCCTCACAAACACGACGTTATCGGAACCAACCCAAAGAAGCAATCACCGGAAAAGAAGCACACAACATAGTAAACAACCAACACATCAACATGGCATGATGCACAAACGAGTATGATGCATGTCCGGTTTAATGAAGCATGGCATGGCAAAGGGCCCAAACAATCCTACAAATTAGTGGAGCTCAATATGCAACGGGTTGCATATTGACGAAACACCACATCAATTATTTAGTTCTCTCTCGTTTATGTACCCCAACAATATTAAATGTTGACTAACATGGCAAGAGGTGAAGCACAACAAAACTACCTATCTAGGCAAATTTAAATGAGGCCGGAAGCAACGAACAACAATTCCGGAAACTCCTCATGAGCATAAATTAGGTTTGGTACTGTTCTGCCCTAAACAATATTTTAGAGTTGTTAAACATGCAAGATGATGCCAGCACGTTAAACTAGGCATTTTTCTACCCCATTTACATATAAAGATTATTAAAAACGGAGCTACGGTTATTTAGTTATGAATTAAATCATTTTAGCATGGCATAGGAGCAAATTAATGCAAACAACATTTTAAATATTTCAAACATAGATGAAAGTTGGATATTATTAATCTACACAAAATTCTGAGCAAGTTTCATATATAAATCATTTTAATCCGATGCACCATTTGTGAGTTATTAAATGCATGAACTAGGGGGACTATACTGCAAAACTGCTGTCTCAGGAATAATAGGAAAAATCCCAGGCGCTGAAAAAAACACATCACGGGCCGAATCTGAGGTAAGACCAACAGTGAGGAAAAAAATAGAGGTGGGGGCGCTGGGGTCGGCTCACCCAGTGGGCCTTGGCCCGGTTCGCTGGAGAGGCCACGGCAGGCCGGATCTGACGAAGAGGAGGCGCGCTGGGCCGGAGGCGAGCGAGGCTGGACCGCGGGGAGGACGACTGGGCCGGCACGGTGTGGATCTGGCCCGGCTGGCCTGGCGCTGCGCTGCGCTGGGCTGGTCGGGGAAGCAGGCCGGCGATGAAGGGCCGGACGAAGGGGAGCTGGGCCTGGTGCGGAGGCTGGGCCGGACCAGGTCGCGGTCAACGGCGGACGCGCTCGTCGTCCTCCTCGACAGGAGAAAGAGCGAGGCCATGGTGGCGGCGGTGGCGGCTCAATCCGGCGACGGCGGCCGGCGTCAGGAGCGGGGAAGGTAGGGACGGACGGGAATGTCTTGGAGGGGCTCGAGGCGCTGCGGATACGAGGAGGATGGCGCCGGATCCAGCCAGGGCGAGGCTGCGGAGGTCCGGCGACGTGCGGCAGACGGCGGCTCCGGCCGGCGAGCTCAACGGCGGTGGAGCAAGGACAGCGAGGCGCGAGGCGCTAGCGACGGGCGACGCTCGGGCTGGGTGGCGGCGCGGTCGGGCTCGCGCGGGCCAGATCTGGGCCCCGCGGGCCGGCGGTGAAGTGGGCGCAGGGGAGGTGAGGTGGCGGCTTCTGATTGGAGGATAGGGGCGGCGGGGCTGACGTGGCGCCTTCTGATTGGCTGGAGTGAGGTGGCGCGCGGGGGCGGACATGTCCGGTGCAGCGCGGACGCGTCCGGTGGCGCGGGGAGGAGTGGATCTAGGGTTTAGACTGCGAAATGATCCGAAATTTCGGGGAGGGGTGCTCTTTTATAGGTAGAGGGAGCTAGGAGAGTCCAAATGAGGTGCGGTTTTCGGCCACGCGATCGTGATCGAACGACTGAGATGATGCAGCAGAGTTAGGTGGGTTTTGGCCAAATTGGAAGGGTGTTGGCCTGCAACACACACGAGGCCTTTTCGGTCCCTCGGTTAACCGTTGGAGTATCAAACGAAGTCCAAATGGTACGAAACTTGACAGGCGGTCTACCGGTAGTAAACCAAGGCCGCTTGGCAAGACTCGGTCCAATCCGGAAATGTTTAATCCCCACACATGAAAGAAAGGTAGAAATGACCACCGGAGAAAAACGGAACGCCGGATTGCAAAACGGACAACGGGGAAAATGCTCGGATGCGTGAGACGAACACGTATGCAAATGAAATGCGCATGATGACATGATATGCAATGCATGACACGCAAGGAATGACAAGGCAACACCAGCGAATAACTGAACAACACCTGGCATATCGGTCTCGGGGCGTTACAAAGAAGTACGTCAGTGGAGCTGCGAGGGGCCCACGAGGGTGGGGGCGCGCCTGCCCCCCTAGGCACGCCCCTCCCTCAGGGCCTCCTCGCTTCTTCCTTGACAGCCACTCCAAGTCTCCTGGATCACGTTTGTTCCAAAAATAACTCTCCTGAAGGTTTCGTTCCGTTTGGATTCCGTTTGATACTCCTTTTCTGCGAAACACTGAAATAGGCAAAAAAAACAACAATTTGCATTGGGCCTTTGATTAGTAGGTTAGTCCCAAAAATAATATAAAAGGTAAATTAAAGCCCATTAAACATCCAAAATAGATAATATAATAGCATGGAACAAACAAAAATTATAGATACGTTGGAGACGTATCAAGCATCACCAAGCTTAATTCCTGCTCATCCTCGAGTAGGTAAATGATAAAAACAGAATTTTTGATGTGGAATGCTACATAGCATAATTCTCAATGTAATTTTCTTTATTGTGGCATGAATGTTCAGATCTGAAAGATTCAAGAAAAGGGTTTAATGTTGACATAAAATAATAATACTTCAAGCATACTAATAAAGCAATCACGTCCTCTCAACATAACATGGCCAAAGAAAGTTATCCCAACAAAATTATATAGTCTGGCTATCCTCCATCTTCACCGCACAAAATATTTTAATCATGCACAACCCCGATGACAAGCCAAGCAATTGTTTCATACTTTTGATGTTCTCAAACTTTTTCAATCTTCACGCAATATATGAGCGTGAGCCATGGATATAGCACTATAGGTGGAATAAAATGGTGGTCGTGGAGTAGACAAAAAGGAGAAGATAGTCTCACATCAACTAGGCGTATCAACGGGCTATGGAGATGCCCATCAATAGATATCAATGTGAGTGAGTAGGGATTGCCATGGAACGGATGCACTAGAGCTATAAGTGTATGAAAGCTCAACAAAAGAAACTAAGTGGGTGTGCATCCAACTCGCTTGCTCACGAAGACCTAGGGCATTTTGAGGAAGCCCATCATTGGAATATACAAGCCAAGTTCTATAATGTGAAATTCCCACTAGTATATGAAAGTGACAACATAGGAGACTCTCTATCATGAAGATCATGGTGCTACTTTGAAGACAAGTGTGGTAAAAAGATAGTAACATTGTCCCTTCTCTCGTTTTCTCTCTTTTTTTATTTGGGCCTTTTCTCTCTTTTATGGCCTCTTTTTTTTCTTTTTTCCGTCCGGAGTCTCATCCCGACTTGTGGGAGAATCATAGTCTCCATCATCCTTTCCTCACTTGGGACAATGCTCTAATAATAATGGTCATCACACTTTTATTTACTTAAACTCAAGAATTACAACTCGATACTTAGAACAAAATATGACTCTATGTGAATGCCTTCGGCGGTGTACCGGGATGTGCAATGACTCATGAGTGACATGTATGAAAGAATTATGAAGGTGGCTTTGCCACAAATACGATGTCAACTACATGATCATGCAAAGCAATATGACAATGATGAAGCATGTCATAATAAACGAAATGATGGTAGGTTGCATGGTAATATATCTCGGAATGGCTATGGAAATGCCATAATAGGTAGGTATGGTGGCTATTTTGAGGAAAGTATATGGTGGGTTTATGGTACCGGCGAAAGTTGTGCGGTACTAGAGAGGCTAGCAGTGGTGGATGGGTGAGAGTGCGTATAATCCATGGACTAAACATTAGTCAAAAAGAACTAACATAATTATTGCAAAAATCTATTAGTTATCGAAACAAAGTACTACGCGCATGCTTCTAGGGGTATACATTGGTAGGAAAAGACCATCGCTCATCCCCGACCGCCACTCATAAGGAAGACAATCAATAAATAAATCATGCTCCGACTTCATCACATAACGGTTCACCATACGTGCATGCTACGGGAATCACAAACTTTAACACAAGTATTTCTGAAATTCACAACTACTCAACTAGCATGACTCTAATATCACCATCTTCATATCTCAAAACAATCATCAAGTATCAAACTTCTCATAGTATTCAATGCACTTATTATGATAGTTATTATTATACCCATCCTGGATGCCTATCATATTAGGACTAGTTATATAACCAAAGAAAATTACCATGATGTTCTAAAGGACTCTCAAAATAATATAAGTGAAGCATGAGAGATCAATAATTTCTATAAGATAAAACCACCACCGTGCTCTAAAAAGATAAGTTAAGCACTAGAGCAAAAGTATCTAGCTCAAAAGATATAAGTGAAGCACATATAGTATTCCAATAAATTCCGATTCATGTGTGTCTCTCCCAAAAGGTGTGTACAGAAAGGATGAATGTGGTAAAATAAAAAGCAAAGACTCAAATCATACAAGACGCTCCAAGCAAAACACATATCATGTAGTGAATAAAAATATAGCCTCAAGTGAAGTTACCGATGGACGAAGACGAAAGAGGAGATGCCTTCCAGGGCATCCCCAAGCTTAGGATTTTGGTTTTCCTTGAATTTTACCTTGGGGTGCCTTGTGCATCCCCAAGCTTAGGCTCTTTCCACTCCTTGTTCCAAAATCCACCAAATCTTTACCCAAAACTTGAAAACTTCAGAACACAAAACTTCAACAAAAAATCTCATGAGCTCCGTTAGTATAAGAAAACAAAGCACCACTTCAAGGTACTTTAGTGAACTCATTCTTTATTTATATTGGTGTTAAACCTACTGTATTCAAACTTCTCTATGGTTCATACCCCGTGATACTAGCCATAGATTCATCAAAATAAGCAAACAACACACGAAAAACAGAATCTGTCAAAAACAGAACAGTCTGTAGTAATCTGTAGGTTTAGAATACTTCTGTAACCCCAAAAATTCTGAACTAAATTGGTGTACGTGAGTAATTTGTCTATTAATCATCTGGAAAAAGAATCAACCTAATCGCACTCTCCAGTAAAAAATGGGCAGCAAATCTCGTGAGCGCTAAAGTTTCTGTTTTTTACAGCAAGATCACATAAATTTCCCCAAAGTCTTCCCAAAGGTTCTACTTGGCACAAACACTAATTAAAAGCATAAAACCACATATAAAAAGAATCTATATGAATTATTTATTAATAAACAGGAACAAAAACAAGAAACAAAAATAAAATTGGGTTGCACCCAACAAACGCTATCGTTTAAAGCCCCTAGCTAGGCGAAGAGATTTCAATGATGCTCACATGAAAGACAATAATTGAAGCACAAAGGGAGCATCATAAAAAATGTGACAAACACATCTAATTGTAACATACTTCCTATGCATAGGCATCTTATAGGTAAGCAAATTATCATAGCAAGGAAAAACTAGCATATGCAAGGAAGAGGAAAGAAACAATAGCAATCTCAACATAACGAGAGGTAATTTAGTAACATGAAAATTTATACAATCATATTTTCCTCTCTCATAATAATTACATGTGGGATCATAAGCAAATTCAACAAAATAGCTATCACATAAAATATTTTCAACACGATCCACATGCATGCAAAGTTGACACTCTTCCAAAATAGTGGGATTAACATTAACTATAGTCATGACCTCCCCAAACCCACTTTTATCAAAAAATTCATAAGATTGAACATTCTCCAAATATGTGGGATCTAAAGTTGACACTCATCCAAACCCACTTTCAATAATATTGCAAACACTATTATCAATCTCATATTCATCATGGGGCTTGAATAAATTTTCAAGATTAAAAGAAGAATCACCCCAATCATGATCATTGCAACAAATAGTAGTTATAGCAAAACTAGCATCCCCAAGCTTAGGGTTTTGCATATTATTAGCACAATTGACTTTAATAGAATTTATAATAACATCATTGCAATCATACTTTTCATCGAAGGAACTATCAAGTATGGGTGCAATAGCAACGATCTCGTGTTTAACATAAGGAACTATAGCAAATTCATCTTCATAAACATTGGCATCATGGCCACAAGAATAGCAAGCATCATGTTCATCAGGGGATATTTCAATCAAATCATTGGAATCATAATTATCTATAGATTCGTTCATATCATTATTTTCTTCCAAAGTAATGGCCATTCTCTCAAAAAATTCCTTAACATAGGCATTGTGAGCATAGTTTTCATAGCAATGTTTAAGTATGTATGAATTTTCAGATTGGTAGAGAGTAATATCATACTTTTCAATCAAAGAAGCAACTTCATGAGCACCCTTAAAAACGACAAATTCTTCAATTTGTTCGATATCATAGTAACTATAAACACCCTTTCTATAAGAAGATTAGATTTCATTATCATTAAACTCACATAGGTAGGGAAGGTGTTTTTCAGGGTTTTTAGAGCAACAAGTAAAGTCATAAATTTCACAAAGATTCCAAGCATAGCATAGCAAACTATTTATTTGATACCATAAGAGCTTCCTTAAAGTGCAACTATCCCTGGGTGGTTTTGGTAATTCCTAACAACATATAGCTCATTGAGCTAATGATATTTTAAGATAAATATTTCAGGAAAGCTCAATGATTGGCATGGCATGGATTAGAATGTGGACCCCTCAAAATGCTAAGGACAAAAGATTGGCTCAAACTCAAAGCACAAGACTCTACATTTTACTTTTAGTGATCCAAGATCACATTGAGTCCATAGGAAAAGCCAATACTATTAAAAGGGGGTGAGGTGTTGCTTAATGAGTTACTTGATCAAAATGCTTAGTGATATGCTCCAAAAACCATCAACTACTTTCTCATATCCACATATGTCCCAAACCAAAAGTCAAACTCGGCCCCATCGAAATCTTCTATCCGGCGCCACCGAGTTCACTTGACATAGCCACTGCCACAAACCCTAGTCACTTTGGTCTCACCGATAGGGATCTCGGTCTTACTAAGATGGGATTGCAACCTCTCTGTTCCCTTCATAACGTTTTGGTCCAACTGAGATGAGCGATCGGTCCCACCGAGATTGCAATGCAAACTCTCTCTTTCCCCTTCGTAACGTTTAGGTCTAACCGAGATGAGCGAATCGGTCCCACCAAGTTTGCCTGACCAACTCTTTGTTTATCTATTACCAAAATCGGTCCCACCGAGTTTGTGTAATCGGTCTCACCGTGTGGGGACCCCGACTCATAAGTCGTGATCACCGAATGCACGTGTACAGTGATCCTAGAGATCAATGCTCACTGAACACACAGAAGCTGAATAACAAGAGTCTTACATCCTTACATATCGTCTTACATAAATTATGACCATTATGGTCAAGTATTGAGTATAACTTTGCAGCGGAAATCTTCGTCGATAACTTGGACCCATGCCATCTGCCTTAACCCTACAGGCATTATGACTGGGAATGTCCTAGTTCGCATGTTCGTCTCCAAAGAACTCTTCTTCGAACTCATGTTCTTCCATGCCTGGCCAATTAAATAACCAGTGGCAAGCCAATGAGTACTTTGAATGTACTGCAAGAAACCCATGTTTTGTCTCAAGATACAACAGTGCATGACATAGGTAAAGTGTTGCAGAAAGCTAATTTTATTGTTATGACATGTTCAACAACTGGTAAATCATACATCATATGACTTCAAGTAACCATAGGGACTGGTTACAGGTATCAACATAAAGGGAGTGGGCTTCAACCCAACTCAATCTTGTCAAGTCCTTGACTTGACCCAATAAGTTCTTCCCACTTATCCGAACACACACTGGTTTGTCAACAACTGGACGTAGCCCAAGAGCGATTACCCAACTGTCCTTGACTGTGGACACGGCTATTCGAATAGTTTTACACTCTGCAGAGGTTGCACACTTTACCCACAAGATCCGGGGAACTTCTGTGTCATCCATGACCCGCGATACCTCAAGTACCCAGGGTAAGCACCCGATCACTATCTTTCCCTAGACGACACTAACATAGAGTCCACTCGATTGGTAGTAACCCCCGTGCCCATCATTTCACATCTTAAAATTGTGGAGCCTCGCTCCCATATTCATCACATACCACAAACACGGGGTACCAACGGTGTGTCTGGTGCCCTGTGAAAACAGTCATGACCATGCTACCTGGCACGACCCCGTCCCAAGAGAGTGCAACAACGACTCTCCCGTCACTAGTAATGTGGGCTCCAAGCTAGTATCGGCCTAGGTAATCAATAATTCCCTTTCACATATAAGGGTAGAGTGGTTGTGCATGTAAGGTTGGAATAATGGTCGCAACTTAAACCAATCTGTTTTGAAAACAACACACACACTTGCCTCGGTACACCATTTCATCATCAAGTGGTTACCCAATTCATTATCTCCTTCGGGCATAAGTGGCACCCGACAGGGTTTCGAAAAGTCTTTTGAAAACAATCATGCTTCCATCACCATGCATATGCCTAACCCATCTGCGTAGCACTTACTTAGCATCCTAACTACTCCCACTCGCATAACCCTCATACAAAGGTAGGGTCATGCATCATGCAAGTGTCAACGAGAAAAGCAACGGAGGCAAACCACCTTAAGTGGTCACCATTTTATCATGACTTCGATGCAAGCAATGAAAGTGCCATATGACATGCATAAAAAGGGTTTCTTAGACATGGTCAAAGGGCTGATTGCCTAGCTTAGCAAATTCTTCATCTCCCTGTCCATATCTAGGTACTCTGTCTACTTCATCAATTAATGTCGGAAACAAACACAATAAGCAACACAAAAAGTCAGAAAATAAAAGTGCTCTAAAATATGAAGTTGACTTTTCTAGGACTTCTCTGGTTATATGAAAAATGACCAAAGTGATTTCATTGGGATTGGATCAGTAGATATTTTTGAGCATTTCAATATGATGGAATCAATGGAGTTATGGATTTGCAAGAAGTGTACAGAAATATATTTTTGAAAAATGAGTAGAGGCACCCATTTAACAAGGGATGATTTTAGAAGCATCTAGGATTTGGTTTCACTAGATTCGGAGTTAACATGAATATTCTATGGATTTGCAAAATTGACAAACATGAAGAAATGGCTCATTATTTTGTAGGGCATAGAAAGTATTAAGGAAAATGTTCATAACCTAAGTTATGAACTTAGATGTATCTGCAAATTTGAATCATGGCATTTAGATCAAATTTGAGCTCTCTATGATTTTCTAAAGTTCATCACAGAAATGAAAAATGGGGTTTTATTAAATATGTGTGAAGAAAAAGTTCTTGGAAAAATATGGAAATTGCACCATGAGATAGAACATGGTTTGATGAACTACTAGAAATTCGAATCACCAAATTTGGAGGTAATATGAATATTTGGGAGATTTTACAATTTTATGGAAAAAGAAATAAGACAAAGGAAGGGGGGTTTATACATATACTGCGCACTGGGTGCAGCATAGCGCCGCAGCGCACTGGGCCGGCCCAGCGGCTTGGCCACGCGGATGACAAGGTGATGTCGAAGGCACCCAGGCGGAGTGTGCCTTCACTGCGGGGACGCGGAGAAGGCGAACCCGCCTCCACTTGCCAGCGTGGCCCAGTGGCTGGGCCACTGACAAGCAGGGCGCCCCTGCGGGTTCATCCTCAACCCGCACGCGGGCGCGAAGGGAGACAGAGGAGGCGTTCGACACCGGCCATCGGCGCTACAGGGCGTCTCCGGCGATGCTTCGCCCACCGGCATGCTCAGGGGAGAGTGGCGCATCCAATGAGGTACTCCATGGAGGCATGGGTGGTCGGATGCGAGCGGTGCATCGCCCGCAGCGGACGGAGGCGATAGTGAGGTTGGGGCATGGTGAGTCAGGCACGGGAAGGATGAAATGAAGCGCAGGAAAGATCCATGATGGTGGTGGCAATGCTCTGGAATTGAGAGGTGGAAGGGAGGGGGTCTTGGTGGCACGAATTTGGGCGGAGTCCGGCGGCTCGGCTCCGGCCATGGGGAGCGACGGAGGGCTCGGCGAGAGGGTTGGCTGGGTCGAGGGTGCTTCTAGGAGGGAGAGGGGACAAATGGAGTGGAGAGGAGGGCTCGTAACGGCCTCATATGGGCGCGGTTAGGGGCACCATGGGCGGAGCTCACGGCCACGGCCCAGGGCATCGCCAGGGGCTAAACGGGCGCTTTGGGTCGTGTTTGAGGTGCTCGTGGGCGTGGTCCAGGTCAAGGGAGAGAAAATAGGGAGCGGGGACGGGTCAGAGGCATCGCGCGCATGAGGCTGCCCATTGGAGCCCTCGGGCAGCCGGTGCGTGTGCGAGAGGAGGCAGCAGGAGGAAGAGAGAGGAGGGGGACAGGGTGGTGGCATGTTGCTAACATCGAGGAACCTCGAATGGCGCGAGGGGGAGGCTCGAGGTGGTCGAGGGGTGCAGTGTCAACGCTCGGGTCTTCCACGCGCTCCAGAGCATGCAAATGGCCAGCATCCGCGGCTTTTTGCGCGCACCGACGCGTCCACTTGTGTCCAGTGGCTGCAGGAAGAATAAACAAGGGGAAATTGGCATTGGATGCCCTGGGAGCCATTGGAGGAGCGGTGGGGTTGAGAGAGAGAGAGAGGGAAAACTGTTGTCCAGGGAAGAAAAATGGGTCACTGCGCCCCTTAATCATTGCTTCTTAAGCAGCAAAGCATGTAGGAATTAGAGGAGGACCGGATGAGGCTATGGGAAGAGTTTCAGCTCATGGAGATTAGTGGAAGGAGTTGAAACATGTATATTGAAATTCTGCCAGAAGGTGTTTGATGTAGGTTTGGGTAAGTAAATGGAATCCCCTTGTCATGAGACTTAACAGGAGTGAGTGGCATCACAAATCAGTAGTGTCCTCCAATTTTGAGGTCAAATGGAGAAAGTGGCCAATGCAACTTTTGTAAACCCTAGAAATCAACAGAAATGGACTTTCCAAGACTTAGTCATGCAAATCTATTCTCCTTGATGCACCACTTGGTGTAGTGTCATCATTTGAGGTTATGAACATGTCCACAAGAATTGAGATCAAAAGGAGACAGTTGGCAATGTGGAGTTGCTCAAATTTGGTTCTGGACAGAAAGGGTTTTGAGGCACTTTGATCAAGTTATACTATTCTCCAACTTGTGTCACTTGGCCTAGGTGAATTATTAGACCATCTGAGCATGTGTACAAATTTTGAGATCATTTGGACATGTTTGGTAGTGTAAAGTTGTTCAAACTTGGAAAAGGATAGAAATGGTTTTGAGAGGGTTTGGTGGTGCTACATTGTTCCCCATGACATGAGGCTATGTAGGATCCTCCAGTAGGTCATGTTAGACATGATAGAATTTTCTGGGATTTAATGGAGAATATTTCCTTTGTAAAATATTTCAAAATCTTGAAATATCCAGAAATAGTTTTTGAGGGATTTGACCAATAATTTGAACACGACCATGTGTTGAAACTCTTATATATGGAAAATATATGTCCACTGAGCTTCCCTGAATTTTCTCAAATATTTTTGAAACATTAAAATAATTTTAACCTAATAAAGGCCATTTCTGGCCCTAAGAAAAAGCATTTAAATAAAGTATGAAAATAACTTATAAAATTATATTTTTGTGGTTTCTGGGTGTCCTATATCTAATAGGAGTCAAATATAATTTTTGAAAGATTTTTCACACCCTTCATTAAGTACTTGTAGTTCAAGTCTCAATTCAGGTGGTTTTGGAAAACCTAATTTAGAAAATACTTTCTAACCAAATTATTTTCGTAATAAAATTCTATTCTGTCCTATACACATGGCATGATCATTGGGCAAAGTTTTGGATCAAGGAGATGAAGTATAGGAGTTCGAGGATTTATTTGATTTTTAGAGCACTTGCAGACAACAAACAAAAATCCAATCAAGCAAAGTCCAAAACACTCAAAAGTTTTTGTAAAACCACATTTTATCATGATCTATTTTCTTAAGTGTTGTGTCACGAAAATTAGGGTGTGACACCCGAGATTATGTTATGCCCTAACCCTAATGGAATCGGTCCCATCGAGTTGACATGTCGGTCCCATCGAAAATCCTAACGTTCACATTTTGACTAAATCGGACTGACCGAGTTTTATAATTCGGTCCCACCGAGTTTGTGATTTGTGTGTAACGGCTAGATTTTGTGGGGAGGCTATATATACCCCTCCACCCACTCTTCATTCGTGGAGAGAGCCATCAGAACATGCCTACACTTCCAACATACATTTTTCGAGAGAGAACCACCTAAACTTGTGTTGAGGTCAAGATATTCCATTCCAATCACATAAATCTTGATCTCTAGCCTTCCCCAAGTTGCTTTCCGCTCAAATCATCTTTCTACCAAATCCAATCCTATGAGAGAGAGTTGAGTGTTGGGGAGACTATCATTTGAAGCACAAGAGCAAGGAGTTCATCATCAACACACCATCTATTACCTTTTGGAGAGTGGTGTCTCCTAGATTGGTTAGGTGTCACTTGGGAGCCTCCGTCAAGATTATGGAGTTTAACCAAGGAGTTTATACGAGCAAGGAGATCGCCTACCTTCATGAAGGTCTACCCTAGTGAGGCAAGTCCTTCGTGGACCCTTCGTGGACCATGGTGGGATAGAGAAGGTTGCTTCTTCGTGGACCCTTCGTGGGTGGAGCCCTCCATGGACTCGCACAACCATTACCCTTCGTGGTTTGAAGTCTCTATCAACGTGGATGTACGATTGCACCACCTATCGGAACCATAGATAAAAAATCTCCGTGTATTCATTGTGTTTGCTCCTTCCAAACTCCTCCCTTTACCTTCATATGCAATTGTTTTACATTCCGCTGCTATACTCTTAGAATTGCATGTGTAGGTTAATTACTTGAATTGTGCTAAGTTGCTAAAATATGGCAAGACTTAAAAATTGGGAAAAGGCTAGATTTTTATTTGGTCAAGTAGTCTAATCACCCCCTATAGACATACTTTCGATCCAACAAGTGGTATCAGAGCTTCAGTCTCCTTTTGCTTTGATTTCCATAGCTTTTGGTCATCATAGCCTTGGTTTCACAACCTAGGAGAGTATGGCGTCTAGTGAGGGATATTACCATCGCAGAGGTCCTTACTTTGATGGTACTAAGTTTTCTTGTTGGAAGCATAAGATGAAAATGCGTATTCTTGGACATAACCCCGCCGTTTGGGCTATTGTGTGTATTGGCTTGCAAGGTGAATTCTTTGATGGGAGAGAACTGAACCGTGAAGCTACCGCAAAAGAGTTGAAGATGCTGCAATACAATGCTCAAGCTTGTGATATTCTCTTCAATGGATTGTGCCCCGAAGAATTCAACAAAATCAGCCGTCTTGAGAATGCAAAGGAAATTTCACTACTAGGAAAAGGCCTACTAGTGGCGCACCAGTTTTGCCTACTAATGGCGCACTACTGGTGCGCCACTAGTACCATGCCACTAGTATTTTTTACTAATGGCGCACCACTGGTGCGCCATTAGTATACCAGATACTAATGGCGCACCTGTAGTGCGCCATTAGTATGCCTAGAGGTGTGCCATTACTATCTGACTTAGTAATGGCGCACCACATAGAAGTACGCCATTAGTAATAATTTTTTTTCAATTTTTTTTACTTTTTTTTAAAAAAAATCAATTTTTTTATTTTTTTCTTAACCTCGTGTCACTATGGCTTAATCTCGGGTCAATATGCTTAATCTCGGGTCAAATCGCACTCCGTGGTCAAACTTCCCAAAAGGTCACCCATCCTCACACTACTCCAGCCCAAGCACACTTAACTTCAGAGTTCTATCCAACCCAGCACCAGCTCACTTCACACGCATTTGTTGATATATCTAGCATATCAATCCTATTAAACCTTGTTGATGTTTAGGACTTTGTTCATGTTCATGAGTGTGATGAAATTTTGAAAAAATATTTCAAACATCCGTTCAAATTACGTATCATATTTTGAAAAAAAAACCCGAAAAAAAAATCGAAACTAATTTTTTTTCTGTTACTAGTGGCGCACCTAGCATACAGTGCGCCACTAGTAAGTTTGAAATTTTTTGAATTTTTTTGCCTCCAGATCTTAAAAGCCCCGTAACTTTTTTTCTGTTAGGTTTTTGAGGATTTTGAAAATGTTCCCCTGTTAAATTTGGATGTAACTTTTTGAGTAGATGATTTTTCATATAGAAAACTTTTTAATCCGAGTTCGTATGCAAAAGTTATGCCCATTTTACAAATTCGAGAGAGATTTTGCAAATAAAGTCGAAATTCATATTTGTAAATTTTACCAACAACTAGACCACATATCACATGGGAAACTTATTTTCTTTTATTTTTTTGACATTTTCATCATTTTCTTTTATTTTTTAAAAACTGAAAAGGCGGTCCACCGGGGGGGTGCATGCGAGGGAATTTTTGGGCCAAGTTAGTAATGGCGCACCGTGGGAGTGGTGCGCCATTACTAGTTGAACTAGTAATGGTGCACCACTCCCACGGTGCGCCATTACTAGTTTTCAAAAAATAAAAATTGAAAAAAATACTAGTGGCGCACCGTGGATGTGGTGCGCCATTACTAGTTTAACTAGTAATGGCGCACTATCCCCCGGTGCGCCATTACTATCCCCCGGTGCGCCATTACTAGTTTTGAAAAAAAATAAAAATTTTGAAAAAAAAATTGAATTTTTTTTACTAATGGCGCACCGTGGATGTGGTGCGCCATTACTAAACTAGTAATGGCGCACTATCCCCTGGTGCGCCATTACTAGTTTTGAAAAAAAATCTTGTTACTAATGGCGCACCGTGGATGTGGTGCGCCATTAGTATTTGGACACTAATGGTGCACCAACACATGGTGCGCCATTAGTATATAGTAGTGGCGCACCACATGTCTGGTGCGCCATTAGTGTCAATTTCATCTATAGCCCTTTTCCTAGTAGTGTTTGGGATACTTTGATTAATATGCATGAAGGTACCGATCCAAATTGGATGTGCTTCAAAGTCAACTTGACAAGCTCAAAATGAAGGATGGTGAAGGTGTCGCTGAAATGTACTCTAGGCTTGCTCTCATCACAAATGAGATTGCTGGCTTAGGAAGTGAAGAGATGACCGATAGATTCATGATCAGAAGATCCTAAGAGCCTTGGATGGAAAATATGATACCGTGTGCACATTGATCCAAATGATGCCCAATTACAAAGATCTCAAGCCAATGGAAGTCATTGGAAGAATTGTTGCTCAAGAGATGTCACTCAAGGATAAGGAAGAGCTTCATAACAAGTCAAGTGGTGCTTACAAAGCCTCATGTGATGCTCCCACATCATCAAGTGAGAAACAAACCTTCAACGAAGAATTGATCCTAATGGTGAAGAACTTCAACAAGTTTTACAAGAGTAGCAACAAGGAAAGAAGTTCCAAGTGAAGGTCCTACAATCACGAGCGCAATTGCTACAATTGTGGAAGACCCGGACACTATTCCAATGAGTGTACGACTCCCTACAAAAGAAGAGAAGATTCTCCCAAAAGAAGAAGTAGAAGAGAAGAATCACCACCAAGAGAAAGAAGGAGTAGAGATGACCGTTATGAACAAAGAACATCACGGAGAAGCAAGGACTCGGAAAGTGTAACGCCCCGAGACCGATATGCCAGGTGTCGTTCAGTTATTCGCTGGTGTTGCCTTGTCATTCCTTGCGTGTCATGCATTGCATATCATGTCATCATGCGCATTTCATTTGCATACGTGTTCGTCTCACGCATCCAAGCATTTTCCCCGTTGTCCGTTTTGCAATCCGGCGTTCCGTTCTTCTCCGGTGGTCATTTCTACCTTTCTTTCATGTGTGGGGATTAAACATTTCCGGATTGGACCGAGTCTTGCCAAGCGTCCTTGGTTTACTACCGGTAGACCGCCTGTCAAGTTTCGTACCATTTGGACTTCGTTTGATACTCCAACGGTTAACCGAGGGACCGAGAAGGCCTCGTGTGTGTTGCAGCCCAACACCCTTCCAATTTGGCCCAAAACCCACCTAACTCTGCTCCATCATCTCGGTCGTTCGATCACGATCGCGTGGCCGAAAACCGCACCTCATTTGGACTCTCCTAGCTCCCTCTATGCCTATATATACACCCCCCCTCCGAAATTCGCGGTTCATTCTTCCCCTAACCCTAAAAATTCTCAGATCCGCGCCGCCGGACATTTCTCCCACCACCGGCCGGACATGTCCGCTGCCTCCGCCACCTCTCTCCGCCCAATGGGAGCGCGACACGTCACCCCACCGCCGCTTCCCCTCCACTCACCGCGCGCCACGTCAGCGCCCAGCCTCCCCACTTCGCTGCGCCACCCGCCGGCTCAGATCCGGCCCGCGCGGGGCCGAACCGGGCCAGTTCCCGCGCCGCCGCCTGGCCGCTCGTCGTCTCCTCGCACGTCCGCGCGCCTCGCCGGAGTCCGGCCATCGCTGGAGTGGCCGCCACCGGAGTTTCACCCCGCCGCCTCGTCAGAGTCGTCGTGGGCTCGCCGACCTCGTCCGTCGCCGGATCCGGGGACCCCACGCCCGGATCCGCGCGTTCCCTGCCCTCGCCGGCCTCCTCCGCCCCTCCTTGCCGCTGCCCGCCGGTGAACGGCGCCGCCGCCGCCCCCTGCCTCCCTCGATCCAGGCGGGATCGAGGAGGACGCCCTGCACCTCGTGGGCCCCTGCGCAGCTTCCGCGCCGGCCCAGCCTTCCGCACCAGCCTGCCTCCTTCCGCATGGGCCGAAGCTCCAAGGCCCAGCTTCCCGCAGCCAGCGCCCGAGTCCGGCCCAGCCCCAGCCGGCCTCGCCTCGGCCTCCTTCCTCCTCTGTTGGGCCAGGCCCAAGGTGAGCCGCCCCAGCGCCCCCTCCTCTTGCTATTTTTCGTGGTGCTGGGCTAAGCCAGATTTGGCCCGTGATGTTTTTTTTCAGCGTCTGGACGATTTGTCTATTATTCCGGAGATTGCTGTTTTACAGATTAGTCCCCCTAGTTCATGCATTTAAAAACTCACTAACCGTGCATCCGATTAAAATGTTTTATATATGAAACTTGCTCAGAATTTTGTGTAGTTTAATAATATCCAACTTTCAGCTATGTTTAAAATAATTAAAATGTTGTTTGCATTAATTTGCTCCTATGCCATGCTAAAATGATTTAATTCATAACTAAATAACCGTAGCTCCGTTTTTAATAATCTTTATATGTAAATGGGGTAGAAAAATGCCTAGTTTAACATGGTGGCATCATCTTGCATGTTTAATAAATCTAAAATCTGGTTTAGGGCAGAACAGTACCTAACCTAAAATATGCATATGAGGATTTACCGGAATTGTTGTTCGTTGCTTCCGGCCTCATTTAAACTTGCCTAGATAGGTAGTTTTGTTGTGCTTCACCTCTTGCCATGTTAAACAACATTTAATATTGTTGGGGTACATAAACGAGAGAGAACTAAATAATTGACGTGGTGTCTTGTCAATATGCATCCCGATGCATATTGAGCTCCACTTAATTTGTAGGATTGCTTGTGCTCCTTGCCATGCCATGCATACTTAAACCGGACATGCATCATACTTGGTTGTGCATCTTGCCATGTCTATGTGGAGGTTGTTTACCATGATTGTTTGCTTCTTTCCGGTGTTGCTTCTTCGGGTTGGTTCCGATAACGTCGAGGTTGTGAGGATCCGTTCGTCTACATCCGTTTGTCTTCTTCATGGACTCGTTCTTCTTCCTTGCGGGATTTCAGGCAAGATGATCATACCCTTGAAATCACTACTATCTTTGCTATGCTAGTTTGCTCGCTCTTGCTATGCCAATGCTACGATGCCTACCTTTTGCTTGTCAGCCTCCCAATTGCCATGTCAAACCTCTAACCCAACATGTCCTAGCAAACCGTTGATTGGCTATGTTACCGCTTTGCTCAGCCCCTCTTATAGCGTTGTTAGTTGCATGTGAAGATTGAAGTTTGTTCCTTGTTGGAACATGGAGTTCGTTCCTTGTTGAAACATTTACTTACTTGTTGGGATATCGCTATATATCTTATTTAATTAATGCATCTATATACTTGGTAAAGGGTGGAAGGCTCGGCCTTATGCCTGGTGTTTTGTTCCACTCTTGCCGCCCTAGTTTCTGTCATATCGGTGTTATGTTCCCGGATTTTGCGTCCCTTACGCGGTTGGGCTATAATGGGAACCCCTTGACAGTTCGCCTTAAGTAAAGCTTTGCCAGCAGTGCCCAACCTTGGTTTTACCATTTGCCACCCAGCCTTTTTTTCCCTTGGGAGTCGCGCATCCCGAGGGTCATCTTATTCTAACCCCCCCCCCCGGGCCAGTGCTTGTCTAAGTGTTGGTCCGAACTGAGTAGACTGCGGGACCACCTCGGGGAAACTTGAGGGCTGGTTTTACTCGTAGGATGTCTCATCCGGTGTTGCCCTGAGAACGAGATATGTGCAGCTCCCATTAGGATGTCGGCACATCAGGCGGTGTTGCTGGTTTAGTTTTACCCTGTCGAAATGTCTTGTTGTACCGGGATACCGAGTCTGATCGGAACGTCTCGGGTGGAGGTCTATTCCTTCGTTGACCGTGAGAGCTTGTGATGGGCTAAGTTGGGACACCCTGCAGGGATTTGAACTTTCGAAAGCCGTGCCCGCGGTTATGGGCAGATGGGAATTTGTTAACGTCCGGTTGTAGAAAACATGAACTTGACCTTAATTAAAATGAATCAATCACGTGGGTAACCGTGATGGTCTCTTTCCGGCGGTGTCCGGGAAGTGAACACGGTTGTTGGAGTTATGCTTGACGTAGGTAGTCTAGGATCACTTCTTGATCATACTTTTATCGATCGTGCTTTGCCTTCTCTTCTCGCTCTCATTTGCGTATGTTAGCCACCATATATGCTAGTCGCTTGCTGCAGCTCCACCTCATACCTTTACCTTACCCATAAGCTTAAATAGTCTTGATCGCGAGGGTGTGAGATTGCTGAGTCCCCGTGGCTCACAGATACTTCCAAAACTAGCTTGCAGGTGCCGATGAGTCCGTGCAGATGACGCAACCAAGCTCAGGAGGAGCTCGATGAAGATCTTGTCCTTTGTGTTGTTTCGTTTTAGTTGATCAGTAGTGGAGCCCAGTTGGGGTCGATCGGGGACCTTTGTCGCATTTGGGATTCTTCTTTATTTTGGTTCCGTAGTCGGACCATGAGTGTATTTGGTTGATGTAATGTTTATTCATGTAATTGTGTGAAGTGGCGATTGTAAGCCAACTATCTACCTCTTTCCCTTATGATATTACATGGGTTGTGTGAAGATTACCTCACTTGCGACATATGCCTTCAATGCGATTATGCCTCTAAGTCGTGCCTCGACACGTGGGAGATATAGTCGCATCGAGGGTGTTACAAGTTGGTATCAGAGCCTTCCCCGACCTTAGGAGCCCCATTGCTTGATCGTTATTAGTGGCCGAGTTGTGTCTAGAAAAAAATGTTTTGAGTCTTCTAGGAATTATATGTCGGAGAGTTTAGGAATTCTTTTTACTTCCCAGTCTCCTCATCGCTCTGGTAAGGCATCCTGACGTAGAGTTTTGACTCTTCTCTTCTCAAATTTCACTAAAAAATTTTAGGATCACGCGGGTATCTTGGAATCGTTCCGATGGTTTTATGATGAGAACATTGTCTTGGTGCCTCCTGTCAGGGGTTTAGTGGAAGTGTCCCGGGGAGTTGAGCTCTGAGGTGTTGTCATCATAATTTTATCGTTGTAATTCTGGAATACCTGAGTTTAGTACGCCGACATCGAAAATCTCTTTTATGCAGTTCGTTGGTGAGATAACCTCGACGCCACCCAGTACTGGGGCGGGAGTTCGGGAGTATCGCCATAACTTGTATAACGGATGCTTTTCGAAGGTTGAGGTAGATGATTTCCGAAGGTTTCTTGGTTATGTGTTAAAGGATGGATACAGCTGGATGTAGGATTTGCTAGATTTGGGTGAGATATTATGCTTCCCCTGTGTCCCCAACACCTGATTGCATAACCGGAAAGGTTCGGGAGTTTCATAGGTGGGAATTCAAGTAGCTCTTAGGATATCTTTCTGACAGATGTATGATATGAAATTGGGGTTCGACGTCTAGTGGTTCGCCTATTCACGGTCGGTTTTACAGTGGTCTCGTTGTGTCTTAAAGAGTCCTTGGCTATGCTGACTCGGGGACGCTTCGTATGTCATGTGCACTGCCTTGTACATGATGGTGTTGTACGATCGAGCCCGTGTAGGCCCCACCACGAAAACTTCGGGCGAAATCTCTATCATATGTTTGTTCTGGCTTATTCCGCAAGCCAACCCTTTGTTTTTGTTTTGAGTGGTGGTATTCGAGTTGCTTCAATGTCAAGTGTTGATGCCATACCTTTCCCCAAATGGTGTTCTCATACTCCGATTTGAATACTAATCCTTCTTGATCATTGAGATTGTTTTTGTCAATCCTTTTAACCGGTGTGCTTCTCTTCAAGTGGATCCGTTCATTTTTCAACATCCGCAAGATTCAATCTCAGTTTTCTCAACGGTGTTCATTTCTTTCGTCTCCAAGTTGCCTTTGTTTTTCCCACCCTCCCTCCCTTTGTTTTTCTTCAAGGACTCAGATTTCTTAATCAAGTACCATCTTATTGGTGTGAAGTCTCTCCATTCTTTTCCTTCTTGTTCTTATTCGGTGATGCTCATGAAGATACTAACGGAGCCTCAGGTTCATCATTATTCATTCTTTTCTTCTCCGGTGGAACCAATTCAAGCTTTGTTGATCATACCCTTCTCTCTTTTCAAATGCCTTCTCATACCGGTGTACCTCATAATCATCCACCTCTTGCTATTCAATTGTTCCGGAGTGCTCAGGAAATCCCGAAGATTCGTGCTTACACTCTGCTTTCGTTCAAGCTCTTTCAAGGATGTTATCTCATTCAAGCCATTTAAATTCAACCGGTGCAATCTCTCTTTGAAATCGTTCTACGGTGTATCTTTTCAGTGGGCCCTAACCCACAGGTCTTTTCCCAGGATCTTACCTGACTCTTCTTATTTTCCCGGAGGTATTCTCAAATTCCTTTCGAAGTTTGACGTAAGAATGATTTATCATCAGTCAAAATGCCATCTCCTAGTTCTTTCACAATTCTTTTCATCGTTGGCTCAACCTCTTCGTTTTGATTCTTTCGGAGTGTCTAAATAATTCACGGTGGTGTTTCTCGTTGTCATCTGAAGACCGAAGAAGAGTTTCTCCTTAATCTTGCTCTTTTCTCTTCAAGATTCGTGATTCTAGCTCGTTGCCATTCCCTCATAATTGTTTTCGATTGTGAGAATCTTTTCCACCCATCAGGAGAAATTCAAGAGTCTTCTCAGTTTGTTATCCAGAGTCCATCAATTCAGGGTTATTCATTCTCAGTTTTTAGCTCTCGTTCTCCAAATCTTACCGGTGCATCGATCATATATCCTCTAATCAGTGCATGATCTCTTCGTTCTCATGTATCTAAATCCTCTCAAGCATCTTCGTTTATTTTCTAATTCTTCCCGATATTTCTTTATCTTTACTTCGTTCATTTAAGTTCTTACGGTGGTTCATTCAAGAGCTCTCGTCATTCGTTATCATATCAATGCATTCTTTTGTTCTTTCAAATCCTACCGGTGGTCCATTGAGTTTATGCTATATCTATCTTAATCCTTTTCAAAGAGAATAAGTAATATGTGGAAGCCGTTGTTTGTCATCAATTTAATTGGTGAAGGATACGCATAATGTAATTCTTATTCTTGTTTCATCCTAATGATTAATTCCCTATTCCGGAGGCTCATCAAAATTCTTGTTTTCAAGTGCTCATCTTTCTTTCCCGGAGTTCCAAGCTCTAATTATCACGGAGATCTCTATATAAATCATTGCGAGGCTTCAATCTTATTCTTTTCATCATTCAACTATTTCGCATCATTCTTTTATTACCGGAGTTCTTCATGAAGGTTCTACATGATGGATTCATCAAGGATTTAATTCCTTCTCGAAGTTTTCATCGACATTCTTTTCTAAGGAGCTCAAGCTTTCTTCGTCTTGCAATCTGGAGTGC
The DNA here is from genome assembly GCF_056163025.1 of Triticum urartu. Lineage (NCBI taxonomy): Eukaryota > Viridiplantae > Streptophyta > Magnoliopsida > Poales > Poaceae > Triticum > Triticum urartu. The sequence continues at coordinate 351,776,875 of NC_141879.1, read as the reverse complement.
ATTTCTTTCTACCGTATCATTGGAGGTGGTATTATGTCATTCTTGATAATTTGAGTTCATGTTTCTTGATTCACATGTTGTCAACAATGAGACATTTTAAATCCATCAATCTCGTCATTGGAGTTATCTTGGGTTATTTTTCATCTAAAAACTTTCCCTAAGGATTGTTGTTAATTATGGTGCTTATAATTGACCCAAGTTCTCCTATTATCCTCCCGGTGAATTAAGTTTCTCATCTCCTTGTTTGATATCAATCCAATCTATCGGTTTCTGTTAGTGGCAGAATTTCACCTCATAATTTTGAGATGTTTTCCATAAGCCCACTACAAACTTATTCTTTCGTTGTTGGGTTCCAACAACTCCGTGCGACCTTTCTCTTTAAGATGCTTTTCAAATTCTATTGTGGTAGAAGATGTCTTTTTCCTCTCAATTCTTTCCTTTTCCAAGATCCAACTTCTATTCTTTCTCCCGGAGGTCTAGTGATGTTGCTCTTTTCACTCCTCATCTCGGTTTCTCAACATCATGTTCAATTTCTTCCATTTACAGTCAAAGTGCTGTCCAAATTATATCAGTCTTTTTCCTTCTCTATTTTGTTTAACCGGAGTGTGGTGCCATTCTGCTCAAGTTCTTTTTGCCTTATCAAATTTTGACTCCCTTCTCAACCAGAGTGCTGTCTGAGATCTTTCTTACCCCTTATTCCATTCTTTCAATAGTTCCAGAGGTAGTGTGTGGTGATTTCACCAAGTATCTTCTCATCTTATCAAGTTCTTATTCAATTCCTCTCTTTTCAACCGGAGTGCTGCCCGAATTTTGGTTTTTCCTTGATCCCCTTCCTTAACCGGAATGTTTTATATTTATATCTTCCCTTCAACCTCAAGGTTTTCCGCAATGTTCTTTGTCCCTCTTTTCTAACGGAGTGTTTTCAACTTCATTTATCTCTGTTGTATTCTTTTCTCGAAATGGCTTGACCTTTTCAAGGTTCGTGGTTTCACTCGTTTGTCAAAGAAGCAACTTAGTTTTACCTATTCTCTTTCTCCTCCGTTTTCCCTCCGGTGCCATTCTAGATCTCGGGACGAGATCCTCTCGTAGTGGTGGAGTGTTGTAATGCCCCGAGACCGATATACCAGGTGTCGTTCAGTTATTCGCTGGTGTTGCCTTGTCATTCCTTGCGTGTCATGCATTGCATATCATGTCATCATGCGCATTTCATTTGCATACGTGTTCGTCTCACGCATCCGAGCATTTTCCCCGTTGTCCGTTTTGCAATCCGGCGTTCCGTTCTTCTCCGGTGGTCATTTCTACCTTTCTTTCATGTGTGGGGATTAAACATTTCCGGATTGGACCGAGTCTTGCCAAGCGGCCTTGGTTTACTACCGGTAGACCGCCTGTCAAGTTTCGTACCATTTGGACTTTGTTTGATACTCCAACGGTTAACCGAGGGACCGAGAAGGCCTCGTGTGTGTTGCAGCCCAACACCCTTCCAATCTGGCCCAAAACCCACCTAACTCTGCTCCATCATCTCGGTCGTTCGATCAAGATCGCGTGGCCGAAAACCGCACCTCATTTGGACTCTCCTAGCTCCCTCTATGCCTATATATACACCCCCCCTCCAAAATTCGCGGTTCATTCTTCCCCTAACCCTAAAAATTCTCAGATCCGCGCCGCCGGACATTTCTCCCACCACCGGCCGGACATGTCCGCTGCCTCCGCCACCTCTCTCCGCCCAATGGGAGCGCGACACGTCACCCCGCCGCCGCTTCCCCTCCACTCACCGCGCGCCACGTCAGCGCCCAGCCTCCCCACTTCGCTGCGCCACCCGCCGGCTCAGATCCGGCCCGCGCGGGGCCAAACCGGGCCAGTTCCCGCGCCACCGCCTGGCCGCTCGTCGTCTCCTCGCACGTCCGCGCGCCTCGCCGGAGTCCGGCCATCGCTGGAGTGGCCGCCGCCGGAGTTTCACCCCGCCGCCTCGTCAGAGTCGTCGTGGGCTCGCCGACCTCGTCCGTCGCCAGATCCGGGGACCCCACGCCCGGATCCGCGCGTTCCCTGCCCTCGCCGGCCTCCTCCGCCCCTCCTTGCCGCTGCCCGCCGGTGAACGGCGCCGCCGCCGCCCCCTGCCTCCCTCGATCCAGGCGGGATCGAGGAGGACGCCCTGCGCCTCGTGGGCCCCTGCGCAGCTTCCGCGCCGGCCCAGCCTTCCGCACCAGCCTGCCTCCTTCCGCATGGGCCGAAGCTCCAAGGCCCAGCTTCCCGCAGCCAGCGCCCGAGTCCGGCCCAGCCCCAGCCGGCCTCGCCTCGGCCTCCTAGCTCCTCTGTTGGGCCAGGCCCAGGGTGAGCCGCCCCAGCGCCCCCTCCTCTTGCTATTCTTTCCCTGCTGCTGGGCTAAGCCAGATTTGGCCCGTGATGTTTTTTTTCAGCGTCTGGACGATTTGTCTATTATTCCGGAGATTGCTGTTTTACAGATTAGTCCCCCTAGTTCATGCATTTAAAAACTCACTAACCGTGCATCCGATTAAAATGTTTTATATATGAAACTTGCTCAGAATTTTGTGTAGTTTAATAATATCCAACTTTCAGCTATGTTTAAAATAATTAAAATGTTGTTTGCATTAATTTGCTCCTATGCCATGCTAAAATGATTTAATTCATAACTAAATAACCGTAGCTCCGTTTTTAATAATCTTTATATGTAAATGGGGTAGAAAAATGCCTAGTTTAACATGGTGGCATCATCTTGCATGTTTAATAACTCTAAAATCTGGTTTAGGGCAGAACAGTACCTAACCTAAAATATGCATATGAGGATTTACCGGAATTGTTGTTCGTTGCTTCCGGCCTCATTTAAACTTGCCTAGATAGGTAGTTTTGTTGTGCTTCACCTCTTGCCATGTTAAACAACATTTAATATTGTTGGGGTACATAAACGAGAGAGAACTAAATAATTGACGTGGTGTCTTGTCAATATGCATCCCGATGCATATTGAGCTCCACTTAATTTGTAGGATTGCTTGTGCTCCTTGCCATGCCATGCATACTTAAACCGGACATGCATCATACTTGGTTGTGCATCTTGCCATGTCTATGTGGAGGTTGTTTACCATGATTGTTTGCTTCTTTCCGGTGTTGCTTCTTCGGGTTGGTTCCGATAACGTCGAGGTTGTGAGGATCCGTTCGTCTACGTCCGTTTGTCTTCTTCATGGACTCGTTCTTCTTCCTTGCGGGATTTCAGGCAAGATGATCATACCCTTGAAATCACTACTATCTTTGCTATGCTAGTTTTCTCGCTCTTGCTATGCCAATGCTACGATGCCTACCTTTTGCTTGTCAGCCTCCCAATTGCCATGTCAAACCTCTAACCCCACATGTCCTAGCAAACCGTTGATTGGCTATGTTACCGCTTTGCTCAGCCCCTCTTATAGCGTTGTTAGTTGCATGTGAAGATTGAAGTTTGTTCCTTGTTGGAACATGGAGTTCGTTCCTTGTTGAAACATTTACTTACTTGTTGGGATATCGCTATATATCTTATTTAATTAATGCATCTATATACTTGGTAAAGGGTGGAAGGCTCGGCCTTATGCCTGGTGTTTTGTTCCACTCTTGCCGCCCTAGTTTCCGTCATATCGGTGTTATGTTCCCGGATTTTGCGTCCCTTACGCGGTTGGGCTATAATGGGAACCCCTTGACAGTTCGCCTTAAGTAAAGCTTTGCCAGCAGTGCCCAACCTTGGTTTTACCATTTGCCACCCAGCCTTTTTTTCCTTGGGAGTCGCGCATCCCGAGGGTCATCTTATTCTAACCCCCCCCCCCCCCCCCCCCGGGGCCAGTGCTTGTCTAAGTGTTGGTCCGAACTGAGTAGACTGCGGGACCACCTCGGGGAAACTTGAGGGCTAGTTTTACTCGTAGGATGTCTCATCCGGTGTTGCCCTGAGAACGAGATATGTGCAGCTCCCATTAGGATGTTGGCACATCGGGCAGTGTTGCTGGTTTAGTTTTACCCTGTCGAAATGTCTTGTTGTACCGGGATACCGAGTCTGATTGGAACGTCTCGGGTGGAGGTCTATTCCTTCGTTGACCGTGAGAGCTTGTGATGGGCTAAGTTGGGACACCCTGCAGGGATTTGAACTTTCGAAAGCCGTGCCCGCGGTTATGGGCAGATGGGAATTTGTTAACGTCCGGTTGTAGAAAACATGAACTTGACCTTAATTAAAATGAATCAATCGCGTGGGTAACCGTGATGGTCTCTTTCCGGCGGTGTCCGGGAAGTGAACACGGTTGTTGGAGTTATGCTTGACGTAGGTAGTCTAGGATCACTTCTTGATCATACTTTTATCGATCGTGCTTTGCCTTCTCTTCTCGCTCTCATTTGCGTATGTTAGCCACCATATATGCTAGTCGCTTGCTGCAGCTCCACCTCATACCTTTACCTTACCCATAAGCTTAAATAGTCTTGATCGCGAGGGTGTGAGATTGCTGAGTCCCCGTGGCTCACAGATACTTCCAAAACCAGCTTGCAGGTGCCGATGAGTCCGTGTAGATGATGCAACCAAGATCAGGAGGAGCTCGATGAAGATCTTGTCCTTTGTGTTGTTTCGTTTTAGTTGATCAGTAGTGGAGCCCAGTTGGGGTCGATCGGGGACCTTTGTCGCATTTGGGGTTCTTCTTTATTTTGGTTCCGTAGTCGGACCATGAGTGTATTTGGTTGATGTAATGTTTATTCATGTAATTGTGTGAAGTGGCGATTGTAAGCCAACTATGTACCTCTTTCCCTTATGATATTACATGGGTTGTGTGAAGATTACCTCACTTGCGACATATGCCTTCAATGCGATTATGCCTCTAAGTCGTGCCTCGACACGTGGGAGATATAGTCGCATCGAGGGTGTTACAGAAAGGAAGGACAAGTCATCAAAGAGCTACACAAAACGAAGTCATCAAGCTCATGTTGGTGAATGGGTATCCGGCTCCGACTCCGACAATCACTCCGAAAGAATTTATCACTCCGACTCTGAATATAATCAAGATGAAGGTGTTGCCGGTCTAGCACTTGTGTCAACCAACTCCTACGACATATTTGACTCACCAAATGAAGGAATTGGAATATGCTTCATGGCTAAAGGTCCAAAGGTAACACACCCCGAGTATGTTGATTTTAATAGTGATGAAGATGATTTGCTAGGAGATGATGATTTACTTGTTGACAACTCTAGTTATGAAAACTATGATGAACTTGCTATTAATCATGATAATCAAGATAAAACGAATGACGATGATAAGAAGGAGATTGGGTGTCTAACTTAAGAAATAAACACTCTTAAGTTAGCTCATGAAACTACCTTGGAAGATCATCGAGAACTTTTAAAGACTCATGAGAAGCTACGCTTTGAAAAGCTCAACCTTGAGCAAGAGCATGAGTTCTTAAAAGCAATCAATGATGATCTTTGCAAGAAAAGTTCTTCTTACATTGCCAAGCGTTTACTCTTGTCTACTTACATGCCACAAGTTAAATCTAGCAAAAAGAAAAAGAAAGATTCTTCCTCTAGTAGTAACAACAATCATGCTAAATCCAATGTTGTTGCTTCTAGTAGTTCTCTTGATTCCACTAATGATTCTCTTAGCCAAGTTACACTTGAGCAAGAAAATAGCTTATTGAAGGGAATTGTAGAGAAAGGTGTTTACAAGAGTCTTGCCGGAAGCAAGACATTTGAGGAAATTGTACGCAAGCAAGGAAGACACCAGAAGAATCAAGGTGCTGGTTTTGAACGAAAGTTCAATGCCAATGGAGTTGAGTGGGAAGAAGATCAATACCCCAAGACGAAGTTTGTTCCTCAACAAGAGAAGTATGATCCTACTTCTTTCCAAGGAACACAAGCTCAAGATTATCTTCCACCACAAGACCACAAGCTAAAAGGCAAGGACAAGCTTCAAGAGGAGATTGATGCATTTGAATAAGCACCTAAGGCCTTGGTCAAGTGGGTTCCCAAGACTACTTCAAGTTCCACTTCATCAAGTATGACTACAACTCCAAGGATTTCCATCAAGATGGTGTGGATCCCTAAGAAGAAGAACTAGAGAGTTCTTGAGGGTGACTCCGCCAACATACTTCAGTCTTATCATCTTGGCAAGGACAAGTGCAAACAACTTCCATATCTTGCACTAGTTCAAGGAGTCACAAACCCTCTTGTTGGTAAGACAAGGGACAAGGTAACCTAATGCATTCATGGACATCATCTCATGTGAATATCACTCTATGTCTATGGATATCCTTATTTGTTCCTTGTGGGACTAACCCGTGTAGGTATTGAAAGTGCAACTCACTCCAAAGGATTGCTCCGAATGATCTACATCAACATTGAGCATCTACATCTTCAACACCTACATGAAGTCATCATCGACAAAATCCAAGGTTAGTTCATCCCTCTTAGGGGGGATACCACATCTAGGGGGAGCTTTACTCTAATCAATTGAGCTAAAGCAACTCTAATGATGTGAGCACAACAATGCTTTATGTAAAAGTGGAAACCCCACTTGTGCTTAAATGATGAGTATGACCTATGATCAAATGTTCTCATTTGACTCCTAAGTCAATATACTCATATATAGATGACCTAGTCATCGCTAAATTTCTTGATAGATGCTAGAGTGATTGTGCATGCTTTGTCACATAATTCATTTGTCATTTTATTGTGTGAGCATGTTGGATGCATATTTTACTCATTCGAGGACATCCATTTGTTGTTTTGATTGTTTGGCTTTTTCTCTTTTGCCAAATGGATGGACAAGAATGCCTAAGAACTCCCTCTAGCTATCTATGCTTTTCTCGTCTCAAACTCTACTCATGCTACATCACAAAATTTGATCAAGTCAGATTTGAACCACTCTGTGTGAGGAGCACTTGGAGTCCCCGATTCGTCATAGACTTAAACTTCCAAAACCACTTTGTTTATTTCGGTATGACCGAGTCATCCATTTCGGTCACACCGAGATCACTAAGTTGATCTAGGTTTTCAATCTCGATGCAACCGATTTGAACTTTTCGGTCACACCGAGTTGCAGTAACCGCTTGCGATTCTGCATCTCGGTGCCACCGAGTTGTTCCACTCGGTCACACCGACAGGGTCGGGATATATAAATCCACTAGTGAGATTTTGGAAATTTCTCTGAAACCTCTCAGCCCGCGCGTATCCTGCTCTGCCGCCTCGGGTCTCCGGATCGTCTTCTCGCTACCAGCGACTTCCTGCCGATGGTTTCCATCGCCGTCAACGGAATTCTGCCCCTCTGTTGCCGCCGTAGCGAACTCCGCCGAACTAGGGTACGAGTTCGATCATTTGTGCTATTCTTTTAACTCTGATTCGTAGCACATTAGTCATGATCATGACCACATATGCAAACACTCTATCCATTGAAAACATCCTTTAGGTTAGATTTGATTTGAAGATTTAGGGTTAGGTCTCCGCCGAACTCATCTCGGACCGACCGAATTGTAGAAATCGGTCTCACCGATTTGGCTTAGGCCATTGCACTTGCACTTTGGGTCTGACCGAAAACTGCAAATTGGTGTGACCGAGTTCGATTCTCTGTGAAACCCTAGCAGTCTCGGTGCCACTGAACTGTGACTCAGTCTGACTGAGTTCACTAGTTTAGGTTCCAAAAGCTGCTTTGGTATCACCGAGTTTACAAATTGGTAGCTCCAAAATGCTTTTTGTGGAGAACTAAAACTAAGTTTTTAAGTCATTTGTTTTGCAAAAACTCTGCACTTTGTGATGCTCATCCACTCTCCCTCATCTATATCTATTCACAGGGTCTGCTGTCAGTAAGTTTGCAGAGATGTCTGATCAAAGTGACAGTCAGAACAGGTCTGAGGAACATGTGCAGATGAGTGAGGGCTCAGATCCCTCTAGCACTTCTGATGATGGCAGCAGGAGCACACCAAGTAATTTTCCCAAAGCAGCCACCAGGTCAAGGAAGAAGAAAACCTCAGATTCTGAAGACAAGGACTATGTGGCTGTTGAGGAGGAAGTCAGCTCCAAGAAGAAGGTGTTGAAGAAGGAATATGGCATAGCTGGAACAACTAAGCCTAGCTTGCATAAGAAGGCCCCTTCCAAGAGGGTGCCAACCTTAAAGGTTTGAGCCTCAATTGCTGAAACCTCTAAGCCAACTGGAGAGGCTGTTGGAGAAGGAAAGAAGAGGAAGGAAAGGGTCAAAAAGACCACTGCCAGAGTGCTTGGTAGATCCTCCATTATGAGAGATCCAGAAGAAGATGAAGAGGAAGAGGAAGAGGATGCTGCTCTAGCACCCAAAGCTCAGAAGCTTATGGGAGATGCTATAAAGACAAGGGCTGCTCCATCTAAGCCCAAATCTGCTCCCAGGGCTGCTGCTCAGAAGCCTTCTGTACCCCAGAGAAATACTAGAAGTATACCTGCTGAGGAAAAGAATAAGGCCCCAGTGCCTCAAGTTGAAGAAGAGGAAGATGATTCACTTGTTTTGAGGAAGTTGAAGCCAAAAATTCCTGACCATAATGATGCTCATCCAGTCACTTAGGACATGCACATTAGGAAAGATGCAGGACTGAGATTGTGGAGAAAGTATGATCCCTATGCTATTAGGAGGAGGACTGTAGTTGACTACAGGTTCCACACAAAAGAACAGTAAGACTTCTATGAGACAATTTTGCTCGACAAGAAGCCCATTGTTTGTGACATAAGATGGGTTGATTGGGAATACATCAAGGAGAACGAAGATCACTTCCCAGGAGTACATGACAGCTTCAAAGCATGTGGAATAGATGAGTTTGTTGGACAAAAGCTCACAAAATCGAATGATGAGCTGATCATGCAATTTTACTCCATTGCTAACTTTTACCCAGATGGGAAGATCATATGGATGTCTGAAGGTACAAGGTACCAATCCACAGTTGAGGAGTGGGCCAAGCTGATCAATGCCCCAAAAGAACATGAGGATGACTTGGATGTGTATGCCAAGAAGAAGAAAGACCACAACTCCATGGCAAACATGTACAAAGAGATCCCTGATAAAGCTTTGGAGACTCACGAGCTTGGATCTGTACATTTCTTGCTGTCTGGTCTGCCTACCATCAACTAGATCCTAAGGCACACATTGCTACCAAAGTCAGGAGATCACAAGATGATACGAGGACATTCCATCAACATGCTGCAAATCTTTGATGTCCCTCAGAAGTTCAAGGTCATGAGTCTGAGTCTGATTGTAGAGACAATCAAGAGGACTGCTGCTGACCAAAAGAGAAGTTGTGGGTACGCTCCACATATTCAGGAGCTCATCAATTCTAAGATGGGTATGGGAACATATTTGCTGGACAAGGAGCATCTACCCTTATATCCTGAATTTGAAGACAACACAGTAGTGATGAATGAGGAGGAACCATCATCAGCTCAAGCACAAGAGAAGAGAGCCAAAGCTAAGGCAGAGAAAGTTGCAAGGATGCCAAGTGCAGAAGAAGCATCTCAGGTATTCCTCAAGTCAAAACAAGATCAATTAGGCTAACTGATTCAAGCTACACTAAGGATTGAGAAGCGCTTGGCCACCCTGACTCAGAATCAGGAGAGCCTGGAGAGGATTGTTGAGACAAAATTCTATGATCTTGACCTCAAGGTAACTGAGATACAGACTGCAGTTGAGCAGCTTCAGGAGGAAGCAGAAGAGAGGAGAGGAAAGGCAACTATTGATGCTTTCCAGCGAGTGCCACATGGTCAGCAGTCTGCTGCAGTGCCAGTTTCAGATGCTAGAGCTACATTTTCAGCACCAGCAGCTACAGCTCCAGTGCCACCTCCAGCACCCACTCCACCAGCTCCAACTACACCGACAGATGCCTTCGTCCTTGGAGTTCTCTCTACACCACCTCCCGAAGACCAAGCCTGAGAGACGCATAGCACTATGCATATTTGAACTTTTTGGTAACATGTTGCCAAAGGGGGGGGTATGTATAGATCATAGGCTTCGAGAGAGTGTTTTGCTTCCTTGTCCTTGGTTGAACTTTATGTCTTTGTGTGAGATACCTATTTGATCATGTGGTTGATCATTTGCTAACTTAATGCTTGGTTGGATGATACTATCTTTTATATCTCATATATGATCATTCACTTGCTTGGTGATGAGTGCATGCTTTTAATTTCTATCATTTTGAGCGCTCCACCAAGATCTATGTGACATGGAAGAGTAACCCATGATCCTAACCGATTGTGCATTTGCATTCAAAAGCAAATCTTAAACAATGCACAAATTTAGGGGAGCTCTTGGTTATCACATACTTCTCAAAGCGACGATGTTTTTCAATTTTATGATCATTTGTCAAAGATTTGATCTATATGTTGTCATCAATTACCAAAAAGGGGGTGTCGGTGTCAAAACCGGCGGATCTCGGGTAGGGGGTCCCAAACTGTGCGTCTAGGCCGGATGGTAACAGGAGGCAGGGGACACGATGTTTTACCCAGGTTCAGGCCCTCTTGATGGAGGTAAAACCCTACGTCCTGCTTGATTGATATTGATGATATGGGTAGTACAAGAGTAGATCTACCACGAGATCAGAGAGGCTAAACCCTAGAAGCTAGCCTATGGTATGATTGTATGTTGTGGTTGTTGTCCTACGGACTAAAACCCTTCGGTTTATATAGACACCGGAGAGGGTTAGGGTTACACAAGGTCGGTTACAAAGGAGGAGATATCCATATCCGTATTGCCTAGCTTGCCTTCCACGCCAAGTAGAGTCCCATCCGGACACGAGACGAAGTCTTCAATCTTGTATCTACATAGTCTAACAGTCCGGCCAATGGAGATAGTCCGGCTGTCCGGAGACCCCCTAATCCAGGACTCCCTCGGTAGCCCCTGAACCAGGCTTCAATGACGATGAGTCCGGCGCGCAGTATTGTCTTCGGCATTGCAAGGCGGGTTCCTTCTCCGAATACATCACAGAAGAATTTGAATACGAGGATAGTGTCCGACCCTGCAAAATAAGTTCCACATTCCACCGTAGAGAGAATAATATTTTCGCAGATCTAATTTGCTGGCTTGTTTTGGCAGCATGACGTTACGTCATGGCCCGGTGATTATTCGAACCGTTTCTTTTAACCAGCCCCGCACATAACGCGAGGCAGTTTTTCGACACGTCTTGTCAAAGCAGAGATGTGTCCCCTTATTACGGGATTCTCATCAATACGGGCATGGGTAACCCAACCGCACCATCAATTGCGGCGCTTGGGGGATAAGCGAGTTTTACCAGGCAAGTGGGGACGCTTAGTTTCGTCCGCCCATATAAAGGGATAAGGATTCACCTTTCTATCCACGCCTTCTTCCTCCCTTACCCATCCGTTTTCGCACACTCGAGCTCTAGCGCCCAAGTCCGCACTTCCCACCTCGACCTTCTCCAATCATGTCCGGAGCGGGAGGCAGGTGGATGGTCTCCTCCTTCATGGAGGGAGACATCAAGAAACTGCGCGGAGCTGGATACCTAGCCGCGAACATTGCGCATTGACTGCCCGCCGCGGGGCATATCGTCCCTACCCCGGAACCTCACGAGAGGGTAGTTTTCCTTCACCACTTCCTCCGCGGACTAGGGTTTCCCCTCCATCCATTCGTCCGTGGTCTCATGTTCTACTACGGGCTGGACTTTCATGATCTGGCCCCGAACTTCATCCTCAACATTTCGGCGTTCATCGTCGTGTGCGAGGCTTTCCTCCGCATCCGGCCCCACTTCGGCCTGTGGTTAAAGACCTTCAATATCAAGCCGAAGGTTGTACGAGGCCAACAAGCAGAATGCGGTGAAGCCATGGTGGGCAAGATGCCCAACGTCATATGGCTCGAAGGCTCCTTCATGGAGACAATAGAGGGATGGCAGTCGGCGTGGTTCTACATCACCAAGCCGCGCGACGCCAAATGGGTGGCAGCCCCCGAGTTTAGATCCGGATTCCCTACACGGCTCACTTCCTGGAAAGAGAAGGGCCTATCGTGGGGTTCATCGGTGGAGCTGGACGGACTCCAGAAATGTATCCGGAGTATGGCAAGCAAGAAGCTCAAGCTTGTCAACATAGTCCAAGTTATGCTCATCCGCCGGATCCTCCCGTGTCAACAACGGGATTTTACCTTATGGGAGTTCGACCCAGCCGAGCACCCAACTCTGAGCGAGCTCTTTGATATGACACACAAGGACATCTGGAAGGTGCTGTTCAAGGGCGTTGAGGTCCCTCCTTCTCTCGCCAAGGATCATGGACTAAGCGCAAAGCGCCTAGCGCGTTCGGTGAGTTCAATACGTCCTGTAAGACATTTATTTTCCCTAGCTTAATTATGTGCGGGGTCTAATCTCCAGGCCTTTGACAGGACTAGGTGGAGATGTCGGGGCAGATCGACTGTCCGACCCCTTTGCCCGAAGATACTGCGGGCGCTCTCCTGACGGAGATGCTGACTCCGGCTCCTTACAAGGTGCCGGAGAAGACCAAGAAGGCCAAGGGAACCCGAAAGAGTTCCCGGCGCCAGGTGTTATCGGACTCATTGTCCGATAACTCTGTGGTACACTCCTCCCCCGAAGACGAGGAGGAAGAAGAAAATGCTCCCCCTCCAGGCGGGGGAGACAAGAAAAGGAAGGCCGCCCCAACTGGGGAGGCCGAAGGGCCAAGAAGGGAAGGACTCTCCTTCCGGACAGTTCCACCACTGCCGACAAAGGCAAAGGCGAGTGGTTGCCCAGGGTCAAGCCCCCGGGGAGATCATAAGTATTCGGATACCAGAGTAACTCATAGGATTCCTTTGTCGCACTGCTTTCCCTAACGCCGAACGCAATTATGCAGGCCGCCACGAGCCAGTATCGATGTATCATCGGACGGCTCCTTGGGCTTGTCGGACATGGATAGCGATCCAGTCCCGACCGCCACCTCCCCTCATCCTGCCGACGATGCCGAGGTGTTGTCTCAAGAGGCACCAGATCGAGGGGAGACAGTCCCGGAGGCGCCTCAAGGCGACCTTTCGGACTCCGGGAGCCGAGGGTACGGGGCCCCTGAGAGCTCCGAGTTCGGCCCTCAGCCGAACACCGCGCCGGAACCTCCAGCGGTTCTAGGCTCGAGCAGGCGGCCTCCTTCTAAGAGGGGCAAGACGCCTGTACCGGTGACCTCTGTCCATCCAGAGGCGCCGGACAATCTGCTGGAAGCAGCGCTTCCATCGACGAGGAGCACCGCGCTATCATGAGTGCGGTGATCCAGAAGGTTCAGTCCGCCAAGAGCGGATTGACTGAAGCATGTGCCAGCCTTCTAACAGGCTTCGAGGTAAGTGTTTTAAAGTGTAGTAGAAATATTACCGCATAGACAGTAGCCCCTGATGCTTTGTTCGGTGTTCACAAAGAAAAGCCGAACAGAGGATCAAATAATATCGCAGGAGTCTAACATAAGTGTGTCAATATGCATATGCAGGCTTCGCTGCTGGCGTCTGCCGCACTAACTGCGGAGGTCGCCGTACTGAAGAGCTCGGCCTTGCCAAGAGGCAGCTCGAGGAGAACAAGGGTAAGTAATACCCTGTCTTATGTATATATAAAAGAGGACGCGATTGCAAAATTACAGGATCATCGTATGTTTGCCAGGGGCCACGACCGAGGTGGCGACCCTGAAGCAAGCGCTAACCAAGGCCGAAGATAAAGCGGCCAAGGAGCGCACTGAGCGAGAGAAGCACGAGGCTCGGGTGGGCTAGGTGCAGCAAGAGCTCCAGGCTCATGTGGCGAAGCACGAGGCGTTGGAGCTTGACTCCAAGACGCGGGAGTCTGAGCTTGCCGCGGCCCTCGAGAGTGTAAAAAGTGCCAAGGCCGAAGCCCAAAAGGCCCTCCAAGAGATCGACGCGATGAAGAGGATAGCGGCGGCTAAGGCTTTCTATATGCAAAGCAAGCATGTAAAAATAAATTACCGATTACTTACCCCGATCCGGAGCTCTTCAGGAGCATTCGCAGATTTTCCCCGCAGTGTGTCCGATGCCGCACAATTTTACCAAGCCAAGGACGGAAGCTCGACGGAGAAGCTGTTATGGTCTCAGTATGCTGAGGCCGAACATCCGGTGCCAATGAGCGACCAGCTGAAGCAGATGGTCGAGCTACATAAGGCGGCCGATTAGGCCATGAAGAGCTTTATAGTCCGGTTGTGGCCTGGCGACACCCTTCCGAATAGATTCTTTGGCCTGGTGAGGCGGCTTGTGGATGCCTGCCTGCAGCTGGAGGTCGTCAAGCGATTTGTCTGCATTGAAGGTGCACGTCGGGCTTTCGCCCGTGTGAAATTGCAGTGGGTCAAGCTAGACGTCGTGAAGCTGATCAAGGAGGGGCCGCCAGAGGGCAAGGAGCACCGCCACCCTGAGATGTACTATGAGGGTGTTCTGTCGGGTGCCCGTATCATCGCGGACAAGTGCTCAAAAGATGTAATATTTGAATGAGACTTGCTCGTCTTATCCTATATGTATGAAAACTTGTTTCATATGTGCTATGCAACGCTTGTGTGAATTTAAAATATTACCTTCTGTTTGGCCGTTTATCCAATCTGAGAGATGGCTAGTCCTCGGCTTTTGCCCCCATGCCACGAGTGCTGGGGTGTTCGGGATAAACCTGAGCACTCTTGTTCCCATATTTGGGTCCTTTGAGGGAGGTGCTCAGCACAACGAACAAGGCAACCAGACTAATAATGCTTTATCACTCTCACTTAGCCATAGAATTCTATAATTTTAAATTTCGGCGAAGCCCGTGGTATTCGGAAGGCCGAATTCGGGGCGCGATACACGCCTATAAGCCGGACAGGGCCGGCCCCTCGCTCTAAGCGGCATAAGTCTTTAGGGACTTGAAAACCTCACCGAACAGCGACCAGTCTCTCGCCTTATCATGACATTCAGTTTTAGCTTTCTCTACTGAGGTGCTGAACCCAGCAGAACCGGGGCACAATCGCAGTAGTTCTCCTAGCGCTACCTTAGCCGATAGAGCGGAACGTAAGGTACCAAAACATAGGAGCCAGGCAAACCCAACATTTGACCAAAGACATGATTCGGAGCTAATGCATGTAATGCTATAAGTTCGGGGTGCCGCACTTGTGAAAGTGTTCGGACTTTTCACACCGCATTGTGTGGTACGTAAGCCCCTGGTGTATTGGCCATACCATAGTGTACGGTTGCAAGGTGTCATTAATGAACACATAGATATATATATATATATATATATATAACAAGAATGCAATAATAGTCGTAATGTCATGCATTGTTTATTAAAAAATTGCGTTAAAGCAGAGTGATATAGATAGTGCGATAAGCAAAGAGTAGGACTATGTCCCTTCCAAGGGCAAGCTGAGGAATGATATTAAATTGAATATTTCACTCGTTACTGTAATCAACCTGGGAATTCCGTGGTATAACGTAGTTGTCTGCCTCCTTGGTTGCTGCATCATGTGTTCGGCAATAGTGCTGCCAGACAGTGTTTCCGGAGATTAAGGTCCTAAAAGAAAAACAAAAATAACCGAACGGGAAGCCCCTAGTGCGGTTTAGGCCGCGTCTTGGGGCGTGCCGCAGTTGTGCCCCCTCCCCACCTGTGCCCATGGTATTTTTAATGCGTAATTATGTACGCGCGGCATGAGTTTCACCGCTGGGCTGGGATTGGGGTGGCCGTTGTATTGCTACGCGAGCTCAGATCGCGCCAGGCGGTCTATTTGCCGATTGCCCCGAGCGCGCTTGAAGGTGTCCGAGCTGTGAAGCGCCGAACTGGTTGATTGCCTTGAGAGGCTGCTTTGCGTTTCTGCTGCGAGGGTTGCGGTGTGCTCCTCTGTTCGGAGAGAGCGCTCTGTGTTTCCATTGACTGTAATAACTCCACGAGGTCCTGGCATCTTGAGCTTGAGGTATGCATAATGCGGTACTGCATTGAATCTAGCAAATGCGGTTCACCCAAGCAGCGCGTGATAACCACTGCGGAACGGGACTATATCGAAGATTAAATCTTCGCTTCGGAAGTTATCCGGGGATCCGAAGACCACTTCTAGTGTAATTGAGCCTGTACAATGGGCCTCTACACCTGGAATGACACCCTTAAAGGTCGTTTTTGTGGGTTTGATCCTAGAGGGGTCTATACCCATTTTGCACACTGTGTCCTGATAAAGCAGGTTCAGGCTGCTGCCGCCGTCCATAAGGACTCGAGTGAGGTGAAATCCGTCGATGATTGGGTCTAGGACCAGTGCGGCGAATCCGCCATGATGGATACTAGTGGGGTGGTCCCTGCGATCGAAGGTGATCGGACAGGAGGACCAAGGGTTGAACTTTGGAGCGACTGGTCCAACGCATATACGTCCCTGAGCGCACGCTTCCGCTCCCTCTTGGGGATGTGGGTTGCGTATATCATGTTCACCGTCCGCACTTGCGGGGGAAACCTCTTCTGTCCTCCAGTGTGCGGCTGCCGGGGCTCCTCCTCTTCATCGCTATGCGGCCCCTTGTCCTTGTTTTCGGCAATTAACTTGCCGGCCTGCTTGAACACCCAACAATCCTTGTTGGTGTGATTGGCTGGCTTGTCTGGGGTGCCGTGTATTTGACACGAGCGATCGAGTATACGGTCCAAGCTGGACAGACCCGACGTACTTTGTTTGAATGGCTTTTTCCGCTGACCGGGTTTAGAGCCTTTGAATCTAGCATTGACTCCCATATCCTCAGTATTTTCGCTGTTAATGTGGCGCTTATGTTTGTTGCGACGTGACCTGCTATTGCCGTCCTTGGTATCTAAGGTACCATGGTTCTTTGATATGTTATTACTGCGAGCCAGCCAGCTGTCTTCTCCCGCACAAAAGCGGGTCATGAGCGTTGTGAGGGCTGCCATAGATTTCGGCTTTTCCTAACCAAGGTGCCGGGCTAGCCATTCGTCTCGGATGTTGTGTTTGAAAGCCGCTAAGGCCTCTGCATCTGGACAGTCGATGATCTGATTTTTCTTTGTAAGGAACCGAGTCCAGAATTGCCTGGCCGACTCTTCTGGCTACTGAATTATGTGGCTCAAGTCATCGGCATCTGGTGGTCGCACATAAGTGCCCTGAAAGTTGTCGAGGAATGCGGCTTCTAGATCTTCCCAACAGCTAATGGAGTACGTTGGCAAGCTGTTAAGCCAATGCCATGTTGGTCCTTTGAGCTTTAGTGGGAGGTATTTGATGGCGTGTAAGTCATCGCCGCGGGCCATGTGGATGTGCAGGAGGAAATCCTCAATCCATATTGCGGGATCTGTTGTGCCGTCGTATGATTCAATATTTATAGGTTTGAAACCTTCTGGGAATTGATGTCCCATTACTTCGTCTGTGAAGCATAAGGGGTGTGCGGCGCCTCTCTATTGGGCTATATCGCGACGCAGCTCGAATGGGTCTTGCCCGCGTTGTTCGGCCCGGCCAGATTTGCTTTTACTGTATCTGGCATGACGTTTGTCGTCTCGCAGAGTGGTGCGCCCTCGTGATCCGTAGATCGATCTTGTATGCTTTGCCTTGTCCTCCAATATGTCTCACAGGTCTGGTGTATCTCCCCATGCCTTTTTATTTTAATGGCGTTGGGGTGGAGGCTGAGCTTTTGGCTGGAATGCCTCTCTATCGCGGCCACGAGGTGGCCGATCAGCCGTAGGATACGCTTCTTCCTCCGGTCGGGGTAGTAACCTGAACTTTGGGTAACTCTTGGAGGGGCGCTCCAGTTTATATTCCTCGGCCGCGAGGAATTCAGTCCACCTGTCAGCTAGCAGATCTTGATTAGCTTGAAGCTGCTGCTGCTTTTTCTTCAAGCTATTTGCCATGGCCATAAGCCGGCGCTTGAAGCGCTCTTGTTCGACGGGATCCTCTGGTACGGAGAATTCATCGTCGTCGAGGCTTGCCTCGTCTTCAGAGGGGGGTATGTGATTGTCATCCTCCTCCTCTCCGTCTGCCGCTCTCTCAGGAGAGCTGGTTCCTCTATCCTCCTGCTCTAAATCTTGCTGGAGGGGTTTGTTGTTGTCTTCGGCACTATCCGCAGTATTATTATCTCCTGTGCCGGTATCACCACTTTTGCTTTGGCGGAACTTAGAGCGGCGCCGCTGACGTTGGCGTTTGGGTTGCTTCTTGGAGGGGTCATCCTCCACTATCCCGTCGCCATTGCCTTCTTTGGGTGTATCCACCATGTATATGTCATATGACGAGGTGGCTTTCCAGTGCCCTATAGGTGCTGGTTCATGTTCGTCTCCTACATCGTCGTCCATACCGTCGATGTCTTTGGAGTCGAAGTCGAGCATGTCGGTTAAATCATCGATAGTGGCTACGAAGTGGGTGGTGGGTGGGCATCGAATTTCTTCGTCATCCGCATCCCAATCCTGTTGGCCATAATCCAGCCAGGGCTCTCCTGACAAAGAGAGAGACCTTAGTGAATTCAGTATGTCGCCGAAGGGCGACTGCTGAAAGATATACGCGGTGGTGAATTCCATGATCGGCGCCCAATCGGATTCGATTGGCAGGGGCGCGGATGGTTCGGAGTCCGGAAAAGAGTCTGGCACCTTGGAGTCACGGGCTGCGCAGAGGGTTAGGCTGGTGTTCGGCTCGATCGCCATTGAGAATACAGCCCCTGAGGCGGTGTCTAACCACCCATCCTCGACTGGCGCAGTTGGCTCCGAGCTAAGGGTCGGAGCTGATGCGGGCGCGGCCTCTGGGGTACTATTCGGTGGTAGAGCGAGGTCATACCCATCGCGACAGTGCGGCGCGTCAAGATCAAGTCTCCGCGGATGTCGGCCGTGTAGCTCAAACTTCCAAATCTAACCTGATGGCCAGGGGCGTAGCTTTCAATCTTCTCTAGATGGCCAAGAGAATTAGCCCGCAGTGCAAAGCCGCCGAATACGAAGATCTGTCCGGGGAGAAAAGTCTCACCCTGGACCGCATCGCTATCGATGATAGTAGGAGCCATCAAGCCTAACGGCGATGACACAGAGGAACTCTCAATGAAAGCACCAATGTCGGTGTCAAAACTGGCGGATCTCGGGTAGGGGGTCCCGAACTGTGCGTCTAGGCCGGATGGTAACAGGAGGCAGGGGACACGATGTTTTACCCAGATTCGGGCCCTCTTGATGGAGGTAAAACCCTACGTCCTGCTTGATTGATATTGATGATATGGGTAGTACAAGAGTAGATCTACCACGAGATCAGAGAGGCTAAACCCTAGAAGCTAGCCTATGGTATGATTGTATGTTGTGGTTGTTGTCCTACGGACTAAAACCCTTCGGTTTATATAGACACCGGAGAGGGTTAGGGTTACACAAGGTCGGTTACAAAGGAGGGGATATCCATATCCGTATTGCCTAGCTTGCCTTCCACGCCAAGTAGAGTTCCATCCGGACACGAGACAAAGTCTTCAATCTTATATCTTCATAGTCTAACAGTCCGGCCAATTGAGATAGTCTGGCTGTCCAGAGACCCCCTAATCCAGGACTCCCTAAGTGGGAGACTGAAAGTCCAACTATCCCTGGGTGGTTTTGGTAATTCCTAACAACATATAGCTCATTGAGCTAATGCTATTTTAAGATAAATATTTCAGGATTAGAAAGTGGACCCCTCAAAATGCTAAGGACAAAATATTGGCTCAAGCTCAAAGCACAAGACTCTACATTTTACTTTTAGTGATCCAAGATCACATTGAGTCCATAGGAAAAGCCAATACTATTAAAAGGGGGTGAGGTGTTGCTTAATGAGTTACTTGCTCAAAATGCTTAGTGATATGCTCCAAAAACCCTCAACTACTTTCTCATATCCACATATGTCCCAAACCAAAAGTCAAACTCGGCCCCACCGAAATATTCTATCCGGCGCCACCGAGTTCACTTGACATAGCCACTGCCACAAACCCTATTCACTTCGGTCTCACCAATAGGGATCTCGGTCTCACCGAGATGGGATTGCAACCTCTCTGTTTCCCTTCGTAACATTTTGGTCCAACCGAGATGAGTGATTGGTCCCACCGAGATTGCAATGCAAACTCTCTGTTTCCCCTTCGTAATGTTTCGGTCTAACCGAGATGAGCGAATCGGTCCCATCGAGTTTTCCTGACCAACTCTCTATTTGTCTATTACCAAAATCGGTCCCACCAAGTTTGTGTAATCGGTCTCACCGAGATTACATTATGCCCTAACCCTAATGGAATCGGTCCCACTGAGTTGACATGTCAGTCCCACCGAAAATCCTAACGTTCACATTTTGAACTAAATCGGTCTGACCGAGTTTTATAATTCGGTCCCATCGATTTTTGTGATTTGTGTGTAATGGTTAGATTTTGTGTGGAGGCTATATATACCCCTCCACCCACTCTTCATTCGTGGAGAGAGCCATCAGAACATGCCTACACTTTCCAATATACATTTTCTGAGAGAGAACCACCTGCACTTGTGTTGAGGTCAACATATTCCATTCCAATCACATAAATCTTGATCTCTAGCCTTCCCCAAGTTGCTTTCCCCTCAAATCATCTTTCTACCAAATCCAATCCTATGAGAGAGAGTTGAGTGTTGGGAAGACTATCATTTGAAGCACAAGAGCAAGGAGTTCATCATCAGCACACCATCTATTACCTTTCGGAGATTGGTGTCTGGTAGATTGGTTAGGTGTCACTTGGGAGCCTCCGTCAAGATTGTGGAGTTGAACCAAGGAGTTTGTACGGGTAAGGAGATTGCCTAATTCGTGAAGATCTACCCTAGTGAGGCAAGTCCTTCATGGGCGATGGCCATGGTGGGATAGACAAGGTTGCTTCTTCATGGACCCTTCGTGGGTGGAGCCCTCCGTGGACTCGCGCAACAGTTACCCTTCATGGGTTGAAGTCTCCATCAACATGGATGTACGATAGCACCACCTAACGGAACCGTGGATAAAAAGTCTCCGTGTCTACATTGCGTTTGCTCCCTCCAAACTCCTCCATTTACCTTCATATGCAATTGTTTTACATTTCGCTGCTATACTCTTAGAATTGCATGTGTAGGTTGATTACTTGAATTGTGCTAAGTTGCTAAAATCTGACAAGACTTAAAAATTGGGAAAAGGCTAGATTTTTATTTGGTCAAGTAGTCTAATCACCCCCCTCTAGACATATTTTCGATCCTACACTTCCCCTTTTAAGACAAATGATGACGCACAAAATGAGCATGCTCATCTAAAGATTTCCCATCAACTAGGCTAGTTGGGGTTTTAGCACGAGCGCATAAGGATCGAAGATGATCCAAGTGGAACACTTTAAGTGGATCCATATCAATAGATTTTTAGCAAGCAAAGATGCAAGCAAATAGAAGGCACATGGAAACACAAACAAAAAGACATACGGGAAGAAGGCGAAGAAAAGGCAAAGGTGAAGTGGGGGAGAGGAAAACGAGGGGCAAATGGCAAATAATGTAATGTGAGGGATAAGAGTTTGTGATGGGTACTTGGTATGTCTTGACTTGTGCGTAGATCTCCCCGGCAACGGCGCCAGAAATCCTTCTTGCTACCTCTTGAGCTTGCGTTGGTTTTCCCTTGAATAGGAAAGGGTGATGCAACACAGTAGCGTAAGTATTTTCCCTCAGTTTTGAGAACCAAGGTATCAATCCAGTAGGAGATAGCACACAAGTCACCTAGTACCTGCACAAACAAACAAGAACCTCGCAACCAACACAATAAAGGGGTTGTCAACCCCTTCACGGTCACTTACGAGAGTGAGATCTGATAGAGATAATAAGATAAATATTTTTGGTATTTTTGTTGTATAGATTGAAAAATAAAGATTGCAAAATACAAAAAGCAAATTGATAGGAAAATAATATGATGGAAGATAGACCCGAGGCCATAGGTTTCACTAGTGGCTTCTCTCAAGATAGCAAATTCTACGGTGGGTGAACAAATTACTGTCGAGCAATTGATAGAAAAGCGAATAGTTATGAGAATATATAGGTATGATCATGTCTATAGGCATCACGTCCGCGACAAGTGGACTGAAACGATTCTGCATCTACTACTATTACTCCACACATTGACCGCTATCCAACATGCATCTAGAGTATTAAGTTCATAAAAATAGAGTAACGTATTAGGCAAGATGACATGATGTAGAGGGATAAACTCAACAAGTATGATAGAAACCCCATCTTTTTATCCTCGATGGCAACAGTACAATATGTGCCTTGCCGCCCCTGCTATCACTGGGAAAGGACACCGCAAGATTGAACCCAAAGCTAAGCACTTCTCCCATTGCAAGAACGATCAATCTAATAGGCCAAACCAAACTGATAATTCGAAGAGACTTGCAAAGATATTTAAATCATGCATAAAATATTTCAGAGAAGAATCAAATATTGTTCATAGATAATCTTGATCATAAACCCACAATTCATCAGATCTCGACAAACACACCGCAAAAAGAATTACATAGAATAGATCTCCAAGAGAATCGAGGAGAACTTCATATTGAGATCCAAAGAGAGAGAAGAAGCCATCTAGATAATAACTATGGACCCGAAGGTCTGTGGTAAACTACTCACACATCATCGGAGAGGCTATGGTGTTGATGGAGAAGCCCTCCGTGATCGATTCCCCCTCCGGCGGAGCGCCGGAAAAGGCCCCAAGATGGGATCTCATGGGTACAGAAGGTTGCGGCGGTGGAAATAGGGTTTCATGGTGCTCCTGGATGTTTTCGTGGTATATGGATATATATAGGAGGAAGAAGTACGTCGGTGGAGCTGCGAGGGGCCCAAGAGGGTGGGGGCGCGCCGGCCCCCCTCGGCGCGCCCCCTGCCTCGTGGCTTCCTCACTTCTTTCTTGACGTCGACTCCAAGTCTCCTGGATCACGTTAGTTCCAAAAATAACTCTCCCGAAGGTTTCATTACGTTTGGATTCCGTTTGATATTCCTTTTCTGCGAAACACTGAAATAGGCAAAAAAGACAGCAATTTGCACTAGGCCTTTGGTTAGTAGGTTAGTCCCAAAAATAATATAAAAAGGTGAATTAAAGCCCATTAAACATCCAAAATAGATAATATAATAGCATGGAACAATCAAAAATTATAGATACGTTGGAGACGTATCACACATCAGTTGGAACTGGTCTACCAAATCACTGTCTACACCAAGCTACTGGTTCTATTTCTTCAACCCCTTCATTTCCTCATTTCTGTGAAGAAGTACTTGATCGTTACTGTTTGAAGACTTTGGCTGAAGACTTTCTCAATTTCCTCAATCCTATTTCTTCAGTCAGTTAGTCTTCAGCCTGCTTATCTTGTGTTTACGCTACTTGTACTCGGTGCTTGTTTTCATTCCATCATGATGACTGTTCTACTACTTTGTTATGCTTGGATCTGAGTACTATTCCACTGCTATGTATTTATTTGCTTAGGAATTTCCTCACCCTGGAATTCGTCAGTGATGAGTTTGTAAAAATTGCCTATTCACCCCCCTCTAGTTGATATAACGCACTTTCAATTGGTACCAGAGCAAGGTACTCCCTTGTTCTGTGTGATTTTTGTTTAATCGCCTAGAGTTTTAGTTATGTCGGCCGCAGGAATGAAGAAAGTGACATGCCCCATCTTTGACGGTCATGATTATCCCAAGTGGAAAGCCATCATGAAGAAGAACCTCATGGCAATGGATAGCAAGTTGTGGACCGTCACTGAGATTGGTGTTACTAATCTCTGCAAGATGGAAGAAGCTGATGATATTCGCAAGTACACTCGATTGACATCATAGTGAAGGATGTCAGCTGCTCCTGCTTATCCTGAAACCAGTTCATGAACATCAATCATCTCTACCATGCGAAGCTTATCTGGGACCAGCTCTCTAATGTCTATGAAGGTCATCAAACCTGTCATGAACCTTGGTTTGAGGAATTCAAGGAATCGCTCAAAACGATGACTTTCAATCCAGAATCATCATCCTCTGCACCATGACTTATGGCAAAAGGTGCCAAGGTAACTGAATGCTACCTATCTGAGTGTAGTGATGATGAAGCTGGTGATGAATTTGGACCCAGCTATACCAAACTTGCTTCCCATGGCACTAAACAACAAAGAGCTTCGGAAAAGTTCAAAACATGCTAGATGAAAGCAATGATATGTTGGGTGAAGAAATGGATCAAACTCAAACTCTGACTGATAATCTTCAGAGACTTCAGACTAAGTTTGATAACCTTCAAGTTCATCATAACGCTCTCTTATCTGACCATGAGAAGCTTTCTTATGAAATTCTTCAAAGAAAGCAAGATCTTGAGCAGCTAAGGGTGAGTTATGAAGATCTTCAGAAGGAACGTGATTCATTGCTTGCTCAACAGAGCAGTTCCGCTTAGGTTGAATTCATTCCACCATGTTTGGAATGCATTCAACATGAATCTGCTAATACTTCACCTGAATGTTCAAATGCTTCTATTGCTGCAAATTATTCAACTATCTCTCCTTTCACAAATTCCTCATCCGAGGATGCTACTAGTATCACTGACCATGCAGGGCTGAAGGAATTGTATATGACAGGCATGTACAAAAGCCTCAAAGGGCATCAGGCTCTTTGTGATGTGCTTACAAAGCAGATCCTCAACAGGAACCCTAGGAAAGATGATATTGCCTTTGAGAGGAAACTCAATGCTGATGGGACATACTGGAAACCTAAGTAGTATCCCAAAACCTCATGGGTTGCTACGAAGGGACCTTCAGTGGATCCATCTACTTTATCTGTCTTTACATGTGAATCTTCACATTCTTCTAATGTGTCATTTGACTCCAACTATAAACTGTTCAAAAATCAGAATGGTGAAGTATTTGCTAGATATGTTGGCACTAACTGCAGGAACGATCCCCCTATGAAGAAAATATGGGTTCCCAAAAGGTGCCTTGAAAGTCTTCAGGTGAATGCCATCATGACACCACTTGTGAAGAATAGGAACCCCAGATCAATTTCTTCATATGGACCAAAGTCTTCATATGGATCAAAGTCCTCATATGGACCAAATTCCTCACGTGGATCAAATTCCTCATAAGGATCCAGATCTTCATATGAACATCATCGTGCTAACACTTCTGTTTCGCAGGGAAAATCTAAGGGTTATGAATATGTGCATTATTCTTCAAATCATTATGTTCATAAGTCCTCAAAGAATTTCTCTGCTTATTCATAGGCTTACTCTAACCCCTCTTCTGTGAAACGAAGCGGACTGGCTTCTATGCCACCTTTCTCTTATGGAGCTCGTAGAATGATGAACTCTTTGCCACCCCTCCAGATGTGGGTGGTGAAGAAAAAGAACTAATCTCTTATGCAGGGTCGGGTCTCCAGACGAACTTAAATCTCTGAAGAATTTCCTGGAGACCTGAATATGCTTGAAAGGACGCAAGCTAATCATGAAGAAATGAATCTTCATTTCTCACGTCCTCATACTGCTATATCTGTTCTATTGTTTGATGAAATTGATCTCATGAATTTGATGTCATATTCTTCACTGCTGAAGTATATGAGTTCGTAAGATGCACTAATTCATCTGCAGGATGATCAACCCAAAGCCACTGAGTGGGTCCACGACAGTGGATGTACAAATCACATGATTGGTGATAGGAACTTATTGATGGACACTGCTTTCTCTCCATCACATCTGAAGCATATCACCTACACTGACAAAGGAAAAAGCAAGGTATTGGGTCTAGGTAAGGTTGCAATCTCAAAGGATCGACACATGGACAAATTCATGCTTGTTGAGTCCTTAGAGTTCAACCTCATGTCTATCTCAATGCTTTGTGATCTTGATATGGTTGTTGTCTTTGGCAAATATCATTGTGTTGTGATCATGGAAGCTGACAATTCCAAAGTCTTCAAAGGCTTTAGGAGAGGAGACTTGTATATTGTTGATTTCTCCACAGGACCACAACCTGCTACATGTCTACTTGCAAAAGCTTTAGAAGGCTGGCTATGGCATCGACGACTTGGTCATGCTAGCATGAGGAACTTGCACACGCTCACGAAGAAGAAGCATGTCATTGGCATCGAGGGTGTCAAATTCCTCAAGGATCATCTGTGTGTGGATCTTGTGAAGCTGGAAAGATTACCAAGGCCAAGCATCCCTCAAAGACCATCATGACTACCACTCGTCCATTTGAATTGCTTCACATGGATCTCTTTGGCCCTACTCATTATGCCACATTCATTAATGCTGCTTCTTTATATGGCTTTGTCATTGTTGATGACTATTCTTGTTACACATGGGTGCATATCATCACTTACAAAACTGAAGTGCAGGAAGTCTTGAAACGATTTTCCTCAAGGGCTTCAACCAACTTTGTTGTGAAGATCAAGCACATCAGAAGTGACAATGGGACCGAGTTCAAAAATACTGCTCCTGATGACTATCTTGATGAACTTGGTATTACCGACAAGTTATCTGCACCTTATACTCCTTAGCAGAATGGCGTCATGGAGCACAAGAACATGACTCTTGTTGAGATGGCTCGCACTATGCTCGATGAATACAAGACGCCTCCTCGCTTTTGTCCTGAGGCAATTGATACTGCATGCCACATCATCAATAAGGTATATCTTCACAAATTCTTCAGAAAGACCTCATATGCACTCCTCACTGACAAGAAACCCAATGTGAGTTATTTCAAAGTCTTCGGTGCTAAATGTTCGATTAGAGATCCTCATCACAATTCTAAATTTGCACCGAAAGCACATGAAAGTTTTATGCTTGGTTACGGGAAGGACTCGCACACCTAAAGAGTCTTAAACACCTATCACCACAAGGTTGTTGAAACTATAGATGTGTAGTTGGATGAAACTAACGGCTCGCAAAGAGAGCACCTACCTCCTGTGCTAGATGAAATGTGTAACATCGCAATCTTCAATTTGGATGTTAATCATTAGGTCATCATTTGCATCCATGCTCTTTGCATTTTTATTTGGTTTTTTTGGGACATTTTGATCCTAGAGCCTTAAGCAACTAAAGGACCATTTGAGAGAGTTGGAGGTTTTCATAAAATACCATTTTTTTAATTTTTCAAAATTGGTAAATTGGATCAAAGTGATTTTTATTTGAAATTATTTTTTCTGATTATTTTGAAAATAAATAAAATATTGAGAGAAGATAATATGACTTCTTCAAAATATATGAAATAATGGAAATTTAATTTTAAATAAAAATATTTACTTTATTTGAATTTTTATTTGGGTTTTATTCGAGTAAATTAGGGAAAAATTGCATTTTTAGCCCAGAAAAATGTTCATATTGTCCTAAATATTAGTAGAGGACCGTGAAAATTGTTTTGGGGATTTTTATTTATTTTATTTTTGGATTTTTCTGTTCGGGCGAAATTATTAAAAAAAGAAAAGAAAAACACTTTTCGAACCGACTGGGCCGAAGCCCTGCCGGCCCACGCGCGCCGCTGCCTCCCTGGAGTCCGCCTCCAGCATGCGCCGCCGCCGCCCGAGGATTCGGGCTCAGACTCCACCGCCGCTGAGGGAGTCCTGGATTAGGGGGTCTCCGGACAGCCGGACTATATCCTTTGGTCGGACTATTGGACTATGAAGATACAAGATTGAAGACTTTGTCCCGTGTCCGGATGGGACTCTCCTTGGCGTGGAAGGCAAGCTAGGAAATACGGATAAGAGGATCTCCTCCCTTGTAACCGACTCTGTGTAACCCTAGCCCCCTCCGTTGTCTATATAAACCGGAGGGTTTAGTCCATAGGATAAGATATACAATCATACCATAGGCTAGCTTCTAGGGTTTAGCCTCTACGACCTCGTGGTAGATCAACTCTTCTAATACTCATATCATCAAGAACAACCAAGCAGGACGTAGGGAATTACCTCCATCAAGAGGGCCCGAACCTGGGTAAACATCGTGTCCCCTGCTTCATGTTACTATTCGCCTTAGACGCAAAGTTCGGGACCCCCTACCCGAGACCCGCCGGTTTTGACACCGACAATGGTGCTTTCATTGCGAGTTCCACTGTGTCGTCACCATAAGGCTTGATGGCTCCTTCGATCATCATTAGCGATGCGGTCCAAGGTGAGGTTTTCCTCCCCAAACAGATCTTTGTCTTCGGCGGCTTCGCACTGTGGGCCAATTCGCTTGGCCATCTGGAGCAGATCGAGAGCTATGCCCCTGGCCATCAGGTCAGATTCGGAAACTTAAACTACACTTCCGACGTCCGAGGAGACTTGATCTTCGATGGATTCGAGCCCCTGTCAAGCGCGCCGCACAGTCACGACGAGCACGGCGTAACTCTGCCGTCGGACAGTGTTCGGGAGATCGCATCTGCAACTACTCCGGCCGTCAATCCGGAGCAAATCGCGCCATCCGAGAGCGGAGGGATAGACCCCGCCATGGAGACCGCACTCTCAGTGGCGATGGAGCCGGATACTGACTTCACCCCTTACGAGAGCCATGTCGCCGAACCACTGGATTCACCTCCGGCCACGGACTCCGAGCCGCTTACATCCGTGCCCGTCGAATCCGACTGGGCGCCGATCATGGAGTTCACCTCCGTGGATATCTTTCAGCACTTGCCCTTCGGCGATGTGCTAAATTCATTGAGGTCCCTCTCCCTGTCAGGAGAACCTTGGTTGAACTATGTCCGGCTAGAATGGGATGCGGACGACGAAGAAATTCGCTGCCCACCCACCACCCACTTAGTAGCCACTGTCGACGATTTAACCGGCATGCTTGACTTCAACTCCGAAGACATCGACGGTATGGACGACGATGCAGGAGACAAACAGGAACCACCGCCCACAGGGCACTGGACCGCCACATCATCATATGACATATATATGGTGGACACCCCTAAAGAAGGCAATGGCGACGAGACAACGGAGGATGACCCCTCCAAGAAGCAACCCAAGCGCCGACGTCAGCGGCGCCGCTCTAAGTCCCACCACAGAAAAAGTAGTGATACCGGCACAGGAGATAATAACACTCCGGATAGTGCCGAAGACAATCACAATCCCCTCCAGCACGATGTAGAGCCGGAGGATGAACAAGCCAGCCCTCTAGAGCAGGCAGCATATGGAGAACCGGAGGAGGACAATTACATGCCTCTCTCCGAAGACAAGGAGAGCCTCGGCGACGAAGAATTTATCGTGCCTGAGGACCCCGTCGAGCAAGAGCACTTCAAGCGCCGGCTTATGGCCACGGCAAATAGCCTGAAGAAAAAGCAGCAACAGCTTCAAGCTGATCAAGACTTGCTAGCAAACAGATGGACCGAAGTCCTTGCGGCCGAGGAGTACGAACTCGAGCGCCCCTCCAAGAGTTACCCAAAAAGCAGGTTGCTACCTCACCTTGAGGAGGAAGCATTGAAACCTCATTCACCAGTGTACGATGCGGCTGACCGGCCACTACGTGGCCGAGCCAGAGAGGCGTTTCAGCCGGAAGTTCAGCCTGCACCCCGCCGCCACTCAATCAAAAATACTAAGGCCCGGGGCAACACAGGGGACCTCCGAGACGTATTGGACAGTAAGGAAAAAATCGCAAGGTCAATATACGGGTCACGGGCACGCGCGCCAACACGGGACGATGATCGTCGCGTCGGATACACCAAGAGTAAATCCGGCCGGGCCGAATACAACAGACAAGACTCATATGAACTGCGTCAAGATATAGCCTGGCACAGAGGAGCCACACACCCCCTATGCTTCGCTGATGAAGTTATGAATCATGAATTCCCGGAGGGTATCAAACCCGTAAATATCGAATCATACGATGGCACAACAGATCCCGCTGTATGGATTGAGGATTTCCTCCTTCACATCCACATGGCTTGCGGCGATGATCTACATGCCATCAAGTACCCCCCACTAAAACTCAAAGGACCAGCTCGGCATTGGCTGAACAGCTTGCCAGCAGACTCCATAGGCAGTTGGGAGGATCTGGAAGACGCATTCCTGGACAACTTCCAGGGCACTTACGTGCGGCCACCAGATGTTGACGACTTGAGCCATATAACCCAGCAGCCAGGGGAATCAGCCAGACAATTCTGGACACGGTTCCTGACTAAGAAAAACCAAATTGTCGACTGTCCGGACATAGAGGCCCTAGCGGCATTCAAGCATAACATCCATGACGAATGGCTGGCTCGCCACCTTGGCCAGGAGAAGCCGAAATCTATGGCGGCCCTCACAACACTCATGACCCGCTTTTGCGTGGGCGAGGATAGCTGGCTGGCTCGCAACAACAACACATCGAGGAATCCGGGCACTTTGGATACCAAAGATGCCAACGGTAGGCAATGTCATAACAGACCAAAGCGCCGCAATAACGGCGATAACACAGAAGATACGACAATCAATGCCGGATTCAGAGGCTCTAGATCCGGTCAGCGGAAAAAAAACCATTTAAAAGAAGTACTCCGGCTCCGTCTAGTTTGGATCGCATACTGGATCGCTCGTGTCAAATCCACGGCACCCCCGACAAGCCAGCCAATCACACCAACAAAGAATGCTGGGTGTTCAAGCAGGCCGGCAAGTTAAACGCCAAAAACAAGGACAAGGGGCTGCATAGTGATGACGAGGAAGAGCCCCGGCCGCCGAACACAGGACGACAGAAGGGGTTCCCCCCCCACAAGTGAAGACGGTGAACATGATATACGCAACCCACATTCCCAAGAGGGAGCGGAAGCGTGCACTAAGGGACGTCTATGCAATGGAGCCCGTTGCCCCAAAGTTCAACCCATGGTCTGCTTGCCCGTTCACCTTTGATCACAGGGACCACCCCACTAGCATCCGTCATGGAGGATCTGCCGCACTGGTCTTAGACCCCATCATCGACGGATTTCACCTCACTCGAGTCCTTATGGACGGCGGCAGCAGCCTGAACCTGCTCTATCAGGATACAGTGCGAAAAATGGGTATCGATCCCTCGAGGATCAAACCCAGCAAAACCACCTTTAAAGGCGTCATCCCAGGTGTAGAGGCCCATTCCACAGGCTCAATCACACTGGAAGTGGTCTTCGGATCACCGAACAACTTCCGAAGCGAGGAGTTAATCTTCGATATCGTCCCGTTTCGCAGTGGCTATCACGCACTGCTCGGACGAACAGCATTCGCAAAATTTAATGCAGTGCCGCATTACACATACCTCAAGCTCAAGATGCCAGGACCTAGGGGGGTCATAACGGTAAATGGAAACACAGAACGCTTGCTCCGCACGGAAGAGCACACTGCGGCCCTTGCAGCAGAAGCACAAAGCAGCCTTTTAAGGCAGACCACTAATTCGGCGTCACAGCCCCCGGACACCTTCAAGTGAGTCCGGAACAAGCTGCAACAGGATCGCCTGGCACGTTCAGAGCTCGCCTAGCAATTCGGCCCCCGTCCCAGTCCCAGTCAAGCGACTAAATCCGTGCCGCGCGTACATAACTACGTATAGAAAATACCATGGACATAGGCGGGGGCACGATCAGGGCACGTCCCGCAATGCGGATTAACCGCCCTAGGGGTTGTATACCTTTATCATTTCTTTTCTCTTTCAGGGCCTAACTCTCTGGAAGCCCTTTCCGGCAGTACGATTGCTGGACACATTCCGGAAGCAACAACCAAGGCGGCAAGAAGCTAAGATGAACACGGGAACCCC
The DNA here is from genome assembly GCF_056163025.1 of Triticum urartu. Classification (NCBI taxonomy): domain Eukaryota; kingdom Viridiplantae; phylum Streptophyta; class Magnoliopsida; order Poales; family Poaceae; genus Triticum; species Triticum urartu. The sequence goes on along the minus strand of NC_141879.1, from coordinate 351,745,332 downwards.
CAGGTGGTCTCTAATAATAATTGATATACCCGTTTTTCACTACCTATGCGCAGCTTGCCCTGGGATAGGACATTTCGAATTATCCTACTTTATGCTTATTGCACTACTTGTACCAGTACGCTTCGACATATTATTTAAATAACAATGCATATCATTAGTCTATCATTGCATTATTTAAGCTTTTTTTCTCTCTCTTATATGTCCATTTATGACAATTCGCACCCGCATGTTCGGGTACGGTCAGTACGCCAGGGGCTTTCGTTTACCCCATAATACGATGCAAGGAGTCCGAATACTTTCGACAGTGCGGCACCCCGAACTTATAGCATTATATGCATCAGCTCTGAATCATGTCTTTGGTCAAATGTTGGGTTTGCTCGGCTCCCATGCTTTGGTACCTTATGTTCTGCTATATCGGCTAAGGTAGCGGTGGGAGAACTACTGCAATTGTGTCCTGGTTCTTCCGGACGAGCACCTCAGTAGAGAAAGCTGAAAACTGACTGTCATGATAAGGCGAGACACTAGTCGCTGTTCGAGAGGTCTCAAGTCCTTAAAGACTTTTTCCGCTTCGGGCGAGGAGTCGGCCTTGTCCGGCTTAGGCGTGTATAGAGCCCCAAATTCGGCCTTCTGAATACCAGGGGCTTCGCCAAAATTTAACATTATAGCCTTCTATGGCTAAGTGAGAGTGATAAAGCATTATAGTCTGATTACCTGGTTCGTTGCGTTAAACACCTCCCTTCACGGACCCAAAATTGGGTTAAAGAGTACTCAGGTTTATCCCGAACACCCCAGTACTGGTTACATGGGGGCAGAAGCCGACGACTGGCCAACTCTCAGATTTTATAAACGGCCACACATAAGGTAATATTTTAAATTAAAAAAGCGTCGCACGGCGTAAATGAACTCGTTTCATATTACAGGATCACATGAGCATGTTCACTCAAAAATTACATCCTTGGCACACTCATCCGCCACAAGGTGGGAACCCTTCAGGACACTCTCATAGTACATCTCGGGGCAGCGATGCTCCTTGCCCTCCGGCGGCCCCTCCTTCACCAGCTTCACGGCGTCTAGCTTCGGCCAGTGCACCTTCGCTCGGGCAAAAGCCCTGTGCGCACCCTCGATGCAGACGGGTCGCTTTATGACTTCAAGCCGTGGGTAGGCGTTGACGAGCCGCCTTACCAGACCGAAGTAGCTGCCGGAAAGGGGCTCGCCAGGCCACATCCGGACTATAAGGCCCCTCATGGCTTATTCGGCCGCCTTGTGAAGCTCGACCAACTGCTTCAGCTGGTCACTCAAGGGCACGGGGTGTTCGGTCCCAGCATACTGAGACCAGAACAACTTCTCCATCAAGCTCCCCTCCTCAACTCGGTAAAACTCCGCGGCATCCAGTACACTGCAGGGAAGATCTGCAAACGCTCTTGGAGAGCTCCGAACTCAGGTAAGAAAAAGGAAAGTCTCCTTCACGTGCTTGCTTTGCATAATGAATGCCTTACCCGCTGCTATCTTCTTCACCGCATCAATCTCCTAGAGGGCCTTGTGTGCTTCGCCCTTGGCGCTCTGGACGCTTTCAAGCGCCTGCGCGAGCTCAGACTCTCGCGTCTTAGAGTCAAGCTCCAAGGACTCGTGCTTTTTGGCGAGAGCCTCGAGCTCTTGCTGCACCTCGCCTACTCAGGCTTCATGCTTCTCCCGTTCAATGCGCTCCTTGGCCGCTTTGTCTTCGACCTCGGACAGCGCCTTCCTCCGGGTTGCCACTTCGGTCGTGGCCCCTGGCAAATCCATGATGATCCTATTACTTTCCACCAGAATTTCTTTTTAAATATATAGACAAGGCTACTGCTTACCTTTTCTCTCCTCGAGCTACCTCTTGGTAAGGCCAAGCTCATCCTCGGACCGCTCTAGGTCCTACTTCAGCGTCGAGACCTCTGCAGTACGTGCGGCAGCGGCCAGCAGTGAAGCCTGCACATACACATAGACATTTTTCTGATTAGACTCCTGAGTTATCATTTGATCCTCTATCCGGCCTTTCTTTTCGAACGCCAAACAGAGCATCAGGGGCAAGTATCCATGCGGGCATATTTTCCTATATCTTCATTGCTTACCTCAAAGCCTATTAGGAGGCTGGAAAAAGTTTCAGTCAGTCCGTTCTAGGCGGACTGAACTTTCTCGATCACCGCACTCCTGATAGTGCGGTGCTCTTCGTCGATGGAAGCGCCGCGAAGCGCTTCCAGCAAGTCCTCCGGTGCCTCTGGATAGACAGAGGACACCGGCACGGGAGGCTTGCCCCCCTTAACGGGGGGTCGCCCGCCGGAATTCGGAACCACCGAAGATTCCAATGTAGTGTTTGGCTGGGGGCCGAACCTGGAGCCCATGGGAGTCCGGCTCCCTTTGCGCCCAAGGTCCAGAAGGTCGCCTCGAGGCGCCCCCAGGACTGCCTCCCTTTGGCCCGGTGCCTGTTGAGACAACATCTCGATGTTGTCCGCAGGGCAAGGAGTGGAGGCGGTCGGAAGAGAACCGCTGTTCATATCCGACGAGTCCAACAAACCGTTCGACGAAGTTACGTCGAGATGAGCTCGGGACGGACTGCATAATCATGTTCGGCATGAGAAGAAGGAGTGCAGTACAACATACCAGGAATTACTATGGTGTCCGGATACTTATGACTTCGCCAGGGGCTTGACCCTGGGTAGCCACTCATCGCCGCTGTAGGCGGCCGTCGTGGAGCAGTCCGGAGGGAGGGTCTTGCCCTTCTTGGACCCTTCGGCCTCCCCGGTTGGGCCGACCTTCCTTTTCTTATCTCCCCCGGCTGGGCGGGGAGAACTTTCCTCTTCCTCCTCCTCATCTTCGTGGGAGGAGTGCGCGCCGGAGTCATCGGACGATGAGTCCGGTACAACCTTGTGCCGGAGACCCTTTCGGGTCCCCGCAGCCTTCTTATTGGTATTCTTCACCGGCACCTTGTAAGGTGCCAGAGTCAGCATCTTTGTTAGGAGAGCGCCCGCAGGATCTTCGGGCAGGGGGCCTGGGCAATCAAGCTGCTCCGCTGTCTTTATCCAGTCATGTTAATGGCATAGAAGCTTAGATCCTGCATATGACTAAACCGGGGCAAATAAATACCCTGAGAGATATAAAAACTTACCGGATTGGCGGGGCGCTTTGCGCTGAGTTTGCGGTCCTCGGTGAGGGAAGGAGGAATCTCGGCGCCCTTGAACAGCACCCTCCAGACGTCCTCGTGTGTCGTGTCATAGAGCTCTCGCAGCGTCTGGTGCTTGGCCGAGTCGAACTCCCACAAATCGAATGCCCGTCGTCGACACGGGAGGATCCGGGGGAAGAGCATGACCTGGACCACGTTGACGAGCTTGATTTTCTTGCTCGTGATGTTCCGGATGCAGGTCTGGAGTCCGGTCAACTCTACCAAAGAACCCCAGGACAAGCACTTCTCTTTCCAGGAGGTGAGCCGCGTGGGGATTCTGGATCAAAATTTGTGGGCCGCCACCCAGTTGGAGTTGTGTGGATCGGTGATGTAGAACCACCCCGATTGCCACCCCTTTATGGTATCCACATAGGTGCCCTCGAGCCAGGTGACGTTAGGCATCTTGCCCACCATGGCGCCTCCGCACTCTGCTTGCTGGCCACCCACCACCTTCGGTTTAACATTGAAAGTTTTCAGCCATAGGCCGAAGTGGGGCCTGATGCGGAGGAAGGCCTCGCACACGACGATAAACGCCGAGATGTTGAGGATGAAATTGGGGGCCAGATCATGAAAATCCAGCCCGTAGTAGAACATGACCCCGCGGACAAACGGGTGGAGGGGAATTCCCAGTCCGCAGACAAAATGGGTAAGAAAAACTACCCTCTCATGGGGTTCGGGCGTTGGGATGATCTGCCCCGCATCTGGCAGCCGGTGCTCGATATACGCGGCCAGATATCTGGCTTCCCGTAACTTTTTGATGTTCTCCTCCGTGACGGAGGAGACCACCCACTTGCCTCCTGCTCCAGACATGCTTGGAGTGGTTTGAGAAGAAGAACGCGAGCTTGGGCGCTAGAGCGCGAGTGTGCGGGAATGGGTAAGCAAGGAGGAAGAAGGCGTGGGTGAAAAGAGTAAATCCTTGTCCCTTCATAAGGGCGGAAGAGGCGATGCGTCTCCCCACTTGCCTGGTAAAACCGCTTATTCCCCAGGCGCCGTAATTGATGGCGTGGTTGGCTTACCCACGTCCATATTCATGAGAATCCCATAATAAGGGGGACACGATCTCTGCTTTGACAAGACGTGTCGAGAAAAGCGCCCCATGTTATGTGCGGTGCTGGTTGAGAAAAACGGTTTGAATAATGACCGAGCCATGACATAACGTTATGCTGTCAGAACGCGTCAGCAGATTAGATTTGTGCAAATATTATTCTCTCTGCAGTAGTATGTGGAACTTGTTTTGCAGAGCCGAACACTATTCTGGTGTTCAAAATCTTCTATGGAGTATTCGGATGAGGAACCCGCCTTGCAATGCCGAAGACAATACTGCGCGCCAGACTCATCGTCATTGAAGCCTGGTTCAGGGGCTACTAAGGGAGTCCTGGATTAGGGGGTCTCCGGACAGCCTGACTATATCCTTTGGCCGGACTATTGGACTATGAAGATACAAGATTGAAGACTTCGTCCCGTGTCCAGATGGGACTCTCCTTGGCGTGGAAGGCAAGCTAGGCAATACGGATAAGAAGATCTCCTCCCTTGTAACCGACTTTGTGTAACCCTAGCCCCCTCCGGTGTCTATATAAACCGGAGGGTTTAGTCCATAGGACAAGATATACAATCATACCATAGGCTAGCTTCTAGGGTTTAGCCTCTACGATCTCGTGGTAGATCAACTCTTGTAATACTCATATCATCAAGAACAATCAAGGAGGACGTAGGGTATTACCTCCATCAAGAGGGCCCAAACCTAGGTAAACATCGTGTCCCCTGCTTCCTGTTACCATCCGCCTTAGACGCACAGTTCGGGGCCCCCTACCCGAGATCCGTTGGTTTTGACACCGACATTGGTGCTTTCATTGAGAGTTCCACTGTGTGGTCACCATAAGGCTTGATGGCTCCTTCGATCATCGGTAGCGATGCGGTCCAAGGTGAGGTTTTCCTCCCCGGACAGATCTTTGTATTCGGCGGCTTCGCACTACGGGCCAATTCGCTTGGCCATCTGGAGCAAATCGAGAGCTACGCCCCTGGCCATCAGGTCAGATTCGGAAACTTAAACTACACTACCGACGTCCAAGCCGAGCCGCCCTCCCCCCTTTTAAAAGCCGCCGCCCCTCTCTCTCCTCAGCCACCGCCGCCTCCCGCCGCCCGCTGCCACCGCCGCCGCAGCTGCACACCGTCGCCCGCGCTGCCACCACCTACACGGCGCCGCCGCCTCTGTGCAACTCCCCGTCGCGACGTCGCCTACCCCCGCCGCCGTCGACGCCACCCAAGCTGCTGCCGCCGCTCACCGGAGCTAGATGCCGCGGCCACCAGTTTTTCCGCCCTGAACCACCCAAACCGGTATAAAACCGAACCGCCGCTCATTTTTTTGGTTTATTCGTTTAGATCGGTTTTATTTTTAGGGTTCGCTAATTAGCGAACGTTCACTCGATCTTCTCTGTTAGCGAACGAATTTGTTCGTTAGTCCCTATTAGCGAACGTTTGTTCGTTAGGTTTTTCTTTTTAGTTATATTTTTGGCTAGGGACATATCCGTAATTACTTTTATCACAGAGTAGTCCCTGATCTTTAAACCTTCGCTACTTTTTGCTCGTTTGTCCAAATCCAGTGAAACCAACGCCAAAATATTCGTCTTGTTCCCCTTTGTCCAGATAATCAACTTGAACGTGATTTTGAAAATTTAAAATTTGGTTACAAGCAGATTTGAATTTGAACTTCTTTTGATCGTAGTTTGTGTTTCGTAACTCCGATTTGATTGATTCCTTTTGCAAATCGAAGCTCTTCACTTGAACTTTCAGTTTAGATCTTTTATTTTGGGTTTACCTTTGCATATTATGCTTGAGTGCTTATGTATGCTATTATTTGTTCACGCTAGAGTTTCCGGAGTGCGAGGCTTGCTACTACGAATATCTAGGGTTTTCCGATCATCAGCAAGGCAAGTAACACTTTTATCATACCCTTTTATTACCCAGTTTTGATGCATTAGTTTCAACCCTCAAACATTGCATGAGTAGGATTTGTTTAAACATGTGGGTATTTGGGAAGTAGTTTGTAACGCCCCAAGACCGGAGCTTCAGATGCCTTCCATGATTTCCGAGATTCGTCGTGTGATTTGTTTGCTTCGTTGCTTTCTTTTTTTTGCATCATGTGCATTGCATCATGTCATCTTGCACCTCTTCTTAAAACACAACCAATTAAATTGTATGGATCTTTGACTCATTTAAATCGAGGGATATTCACTATGGTGATTTCTCTTTAAAACATATTCTCCCAATATTTTAGGGAGCTATAAAAATTATATTCCAATAATTTGGAATCACCCATAAGCATACTTGCAAAATATCCCAATGCCTTTGCTATCTTAATTCTTGGTCTCCAACCTTGCCATATATTCTTTCATCATATTCGGGAGCTCCACCAAAAATCCGAACATTTTTGGACCTTCCCAAACCTCACTTTCTATTCAAATCATTGAATTTAAATCAAATGAGTTTGAATTTAAATCTTTCAATCATGGCCTTTTCTATTTTCTCGGAACAAGCACATTTTTGTGAGTCCGGGAAAATTATCCGCATGTCCAACTTCTTCCCCTAACACCTCCTTCCTTTTCTACTCTCTCCTGTCTTTCTTTGTTTTTTTCCTGTTATTGCAATAGTTTTAGATGAGAGAGAGAGCAGTCAGCCAGGCCGGCCCATCCTTCCCCCACAGCCAAACTGGCCCAAGGCCCAGCAGCTGGCCTCCCTAGGCCCAACATCTCCCAGCCAGGCCATCCATTCCCGCAGCCCAGCCACATCCTAACCCTAGCTGCTCGATCCCCTCGTCCCTCTCCCCTCGACCGCTCGTTCCCTTGTCCTCCCTCCGCCGCCACACACGCCTAGCGCCCTATCCCCTCGCTCCCACATGCATCACCAAGGAGAGGCGTTCTCCAGCACGCGTGAGCCCCGCGCCCCCGCCTCCTTCTCCCACCAGCGCCGTCGTCCTTCTCCTCCACCACAGCCGCCTCATCGCTCAGCCCTTTTTCCGCACGCCATGGCCGTCGCGCCCCCTCTGCCTCCCTCCCACTACTCTAAGATGCTAGGGCTATCGCCTGCTCACCCGTCGTACTTGCTTCGTGGGGGCTGAGGACCAGCGCCACCCTCCATGCCCTTCGCTTGCGCCAAGACCCGCCATCACCGCCAGTCAAGTTCCCCGCTGGATCCGGTGACCTCCGCCTCGAACGCGCCGGCTCCGTCCCGTTCCACGCCTTGCTGCTGCTGACCATGAGCTCGCCAGCTACCACAGGGACGTCATGGTCGAGGCCACGTCCTACAGCTCCCCCTCCACCTCGCCTCTATGACCTCCCCTACTGCTCCCTGCATCTGGCCTAGGGCCGACCCTTTCATCCGCGTGCACTTCCGGCTGCTGCTGTTGTCGCAACGTCCCCGAGCATGAGCACTTTGCATTGTTTTCTGCCTCCTGCCGAGTTTGGGTGGCCCCTGTTCAGGCCGCCAAGACCCCTTCGTGGTTTTTTGCCAAGTTCGTCCACCGCTGAACTGAGGGCTTTTTGCCTTGCTTGGATACGCAAGACCTTTCTGAACATTGAAAGTTGTATGACACAATGACCATGGATTCGACACGCATGCGCCAAGTTCCACTACCGTTGTTCGGGTTCGACAAGACAATGTGTACCGCGACGCCCGAAGACCCTGGATGCACCAAGTTCCTCTTCGAATATGTACAACTACCATCACGTGCAGGTCACCAAGTACCACAACACCGATGACCCCGAACATCTACGAGAACGTGTGTTCCACTACCGTCGACCCTCGAAGACTCTGTGGACATCAAGTTCCTCGCCATGGCCCCGAACATATACGAAACATGAACGACTACCCCCTCTTTGAGATGTGTACCACTACTTCCACTGTCATCGCGAGAACGTCTACTACCACTACTTCCCTCTATGAACTTGATCCGCTTCGAAACGCACGCTTCGAAGGTATAACACCGAGACGACCACCTGTGGACCGTATGCATGTGATGTGTGTATGAGATGGTTTCATGTAACGGTTGCTCACCGCGTACGATGTATCTCTTGCGCGTTACCCGTTTATGAGCCATCGACAAGTGGGAACCCGATAACCGGGAGCACCCCACTGTTCATCACAGGACACGCTCCCGTCACACTTTCTTTTGCACCAACATCTCAACCGATTTACCGCAACCGGAATGTTGCTGTGGCACCATTTCCGTTATCGTTGTCATGGCACCCCTTTCATTTCTGCCACGATGAAAAATGCTTCATAACATTCTCATGTCAACATTTTCATAAAAATTGCATAAAACTTGCACATGTCATCCGCATCATGATAATAACATTTAAAATGTCTAAAATTGTTGTTGCTTTAAATTACTAATGCACATGAGGACTTATCGGAATTGTTGTTTGTTGTTCCGGCCTCATTTAAACTTGCCTAAACCATTAATTTAATTATGCTTCACCTCTTGCCATGCTTAACAACATTTAATATTGTTGGGTACATAAACGAGAGCGAACTAAATAAAAGGATGTGGTGTTTTGTCAATATGCATCTCGTTGCACATTGAGCTCCACTTAAACTTGTAGTTTTGTTTGTGCACTTTTCCATGCCATGCATATTTAAACCGGACATGCATCATACTTGGTTGTGCATCATGCCATGCTTATGCTTGTGTGTTTACCATGTTGCTTGCTTCTTTCTGGTTTGCTTCTCCCGTTAGCTTCGGTTTCGTTCCAGAGTTGTGAGGATTCGTTCGACTACGTCCGTTTGTCTTCTTCTTGGACTCGTTCTTCTTCCTTGCGAGATTTTAGGAAAGATGACCATACCCTCAAAATCACTTCTATATTTGCTTGCTAGTTGTTCGCGCTATCGCTATGTCGCGCTACCTACCACTTGTTATATCATGCCTCCCATATTGCCATGTCAAGCCTCTAACCCACCTTCCTAGCAAACCGTTGTTTGGCTATGTTACCGCTTTTACTCAGCCCCTCTTATGGTGTTTCTAGTTGCAGGTGAAGCTGAAGTTTGTTCCATGTTGGAACATGGATATGTTGGGATATCACAATATCTCTTATTTTAATTAATGCATCTATATACTTCGTAAAGGGTGGAAGGCTCGGCCTTATGCCTGGTGTTTTGTTCCACTCTTGCCGCCCTAGTTTCCGTCATACCGATGTTATGTTCCTTGATTTTGTGTTCCTTACGTGGTTGGGTGTTACGGGAACCCCTTGATAGTTCGCTTTGAATAAAACTCCTCCAGCAAGGCCCAACCTTGGTTTTACATTTGCCTCCTAAGCCTTTTCCCTTGGGTTCTGCAGACTCAAGGGTCATCTTTATTTTAGACCCCCGGGTCAGTGCTCCTCTGAGTGTTGGTCCAAACTAGAGCACCGTGCAGGACCGTCCCTTGGCAACTTGGGTTATGTTGGTACCTGTACGCTTAGCTTATCCTGTGTGCCCTAAGAACGAGATATGTGCAGCTCCTATCCGGATTTATCGGCACAGCGGGTAGTCTTGCTGGTCTTGTTTTACCATTGTAGAAAAGTCTTGTAACCGGTATTCCGAGACTGATCGGGTCTTCCCGGGAGAAGGAATATCCTTCGTTGACCGTGAGAGCTTGTGATGGGCTAAGTTGGGACATCCCTGCAGGGTATAAACTTTAGAGAGCCGTGCCCGCGGTTATGTGGCAGATGGGAATTTGTTAATATCCGGTTGTAGAGAACTTGACATTTAACTTAATTAAAATGAATCAACCGCATGTGTAGCCGTGATGGTCTCTTTTCGGTGGAGTCCGGGAAGAGAACACGGTCTCGTGTTATGCTTGAACGTAAGTAGCTTTAGGATCACTTCTTGATGACTAATAGCTTCTCGACCGTCTTCTCTTCTCACTCTCATTTGCGTATGTTAGCCACCATATTGCTTAGTGCTTGCTGCAGCTCCACCTCACTACCCTTCTCCTACCCATAAGCTTAAATAGTCTTGATCTCGCGGGTGTGAGATTGCTGAGTCCTTGTGACTCACGGATACTTCCAAATAGTTGTAGGTGCCGATGATACCAGTGCAGGTGACGCAACCAAGCTCAAGTGGGAGCTCGATGAAGATCTTGATCGTTGTTTTGTTTCTTTTCCTGTTGATCAGTAGTGGAGCTCAGTTAGGACGATCGGGGATCTAGTATTTGGGGTTGTATTCTTTTATTTTGGTTCCGTAGTCGGACCTTTGATTGTACTTTGGATGATGTATGAATCAATTATGTATTGTGTGAAGTGGCGATTGTAAGCCAACTCTTTATCCCTTTCTTATTTAGTACATGGGATGTGTGAAGATTACCCTTCTTGTGACAAGACTACCATGTGGCTATGCCTCTAAGTTGTGCCCCGACACGTGGGAGATATTGCCGCATTGTGGGTGTTATAAGATGGTAATCAGAGCCATCCCCGACTTAGGGCCCCCTGCTTGATCGTGACGTTGTTGAGTCTAGAACAAAATGTTTTGAGTCTTAGGATTATATATATCGGAGAGTAGGATTCTTTTTACTCCTCATTCCCTTCGTTGCTCTGGTAAGGCCTCCTGACGTAGAAGTTTTGACTTTTCTCTCCTCAAATTTCACAATTTTTTTTAGGATCACGCGGGTATCTTGGAATCGTTCCGATAGTCTTGTGACTAGAACATTGCTCTTGGTGCCTCCTGGCATTTAGGCGTTGTGGCAGTGTCCCGGGGAGTTGAGCTCCGAGGTGTTGTCATCACAATTTTATCGTTGCAGTTTTGGATTACCTGAGTTCACCGACATCGAAAATCTCTTTGATGCATTTGTTGGTGAGATAACCTCGACGCCACCCAGTACTAGGGCGGGAGTTCGGGAGTATTGCCATAACTCATATAACGGATGCTTTTCGAAGGTTGAGGTACACGATTTCCGAAGGTTTCTTGGTTATGTGTTGAAGGATGGATACAGCTGGATGTAGGGATTATTAGTTTGGGTGAGATATTATGCTTCCCCTATATCCCCAACACCCGATTGCATAACCAGAAAGTTTCGGGAGTTTATAAGTGGGAATTCAAGTATCTCGTAGGATATCTTTCCAACAGACACATGATACAATATGGGGTCTATCATATGTTTGTTTCGATTTATTTTGAAGGCCAATCCTTTGTCTTTGTTTTGATTGTGGTATTCGAGTTGCTTCTAAGTCAAGTGTGGAATCCATACCTTTTCCTATATGTTGTTCTTATATTTCTATAGGAATACTAATCATTTTTTATCATCGAGGTTGTCATGTTAATTCTTTTCAACCGGCATGTTCCCTTCAAGTTAATCTGATCGCTTCAACATTTGCAAGATCAATGCTCAGTTATTCACCATGGTGTCTGTTTCATCCATCCTAAGTTGTCTTTGTTTTTCCCGCCCTCCCACCCTTTTACTTCAAGGAATCAGATTTCTTAATCAACTATCCATTTTATTCATGTGAAGTCTCTTCATCCTTTTCTTTCAAGTTTCGATCCGGTGATATATCATGAAGATACTAACGGAGCTTTAAGTTCATCATTCTTCATTCTTTTCCTCTACGGTGGATTCAAGTCAAGCTTTGTCGATCATATCCTTTCCTCGTTTCAAATATTTTCTCATGCTGGTGCACCTCATAATCATTCCCCGTGTGCTATTCAATTGTTCTGGAGTGCTGAAGATATCATTCAAGATTCACCTCATAATCATTCCCTGTTTGCTATCGGTGGAAGGTGCTTTCAATCTTTTCTGGCTCTCAATCAAATCATTTGTTTCCGTCGCTAGAACAAGCTCACCTCATAATTTTGAGATGTTTCCATAAGCCCATGAGGATCATATCCTTTCGTCTTGATCTTCCAACAACTCCGTTCAATCCTTCTTTGCAAGGATGCTTTGTCAAATTCATTTGTGGTGGAAGTTGTTGTTCTTTTCTCCGTTCTTTTCATTTCATTGTTTCATTTATCCGGAGGCATGGTGATGCTACTCTCTTCGACCGATCATCCCATTTTTGTCAAATATCACGTTCTTTTCCTTGCTTGTCTGTTTAGCAGGAGTGTTGTGTCCTCTGCTCAAGTTCTTTTCATCTTATCAAGTCTTGTATCTCTTTTCAACTGTAGTGATGTTCGAATTTGTTCTTCCTTGTTCCTTGTTATCTCGTTTCAACCAGAGTGGTTTCAATTCCTTCTGGTCCATTGTGCTCATCATTCATAGCCTTCGAACCTCCAAGGTTCACATGGTGTTCCTTGTTTCTCTATTCTACCGGAGTGCTTTCAATTTCGTTCAACTATGTTGTGTTCTTCTTTCATGTTTTAAACCTCTCAAGGTTTGTTGCTTTCACTCGTTTGTCATGGAAGCAACTTAGTTTTACCTCTTTTCTTCCTCTTCCGTTTCTGTTTGGTGCCATCCTTAGATTTCGGGATGAGATCCTCTTGTAGTGGTGGAGTGTTGTAACGCCCCAAGACCGGAGCTTCAGATGCCTTCCATTATTTCCGAGATTCATCGTGTGATTTGTTTGCTTTGTTGCTTTTTGTTTGCATCATGTCATCTTGCACCTCTTCTTTAAAATCAACCAATTAAATTGTACGTATCTTTGATTCATTTAAATCAAGGGATATTCACTATGGTGATTTCTCTTTAAAACATATTCTCCCAATATTTTAGGGAGCTATAAAAATTATATTCCAATAATTTCGAATCACCCATAAGCACACTTGCAAAATATCCCAATGCCTTTGCTATCTTAATTCATGGTCTCCAACCTTGCCATATATTCTTTCATCATATTCCGGAGCTCCACCAAAAATCCGAACATTTTTGGACCTTCCCAAACCTCACTTTCTATTCAAAGCATTTGAATTTAAATAAAATGAGTTTGAATTTAAATCTTTCAATCATGGCCTTTTCTATTTTCTCAGAACAAGCACATTTTTGTGAGTCCGGGAAAATTATCCGCGTGTCCAACTTCTTCCCCTAACACCTCCTTCCTTTTCTTCTCTCTCATGTCCTTCTTTGTTTTTTCCCTGTTATTGCAATAGTTTTAGATGAGAGAGAGAGAGAGCAGTCAGCCAGGCCGGCCCATCCTTCCCCCGCAGCCAAAGTGGCCCAAGGCCCAGCAGCTGGCCTCCCTAGGCCCAACATCTCCCAGCCAGGCCATCCATTCCCGCAGCCCAGCCGCATCCTAACCCTAGCTGCTCGATCCCCTCATCCCTCTCCCCTCGACCGCTCGTTCCCTCGTCCTCCCTCCGCCACCACACACGACTCGCGCCCTATCTCCTCGCTCCCACACGCATCGCCAGGGAGAGGCATTCCCCAGCACGCGCGAGCCCTGCGCCCCCGCCTCCTTCTCCCACCAGTGTCGCCGTCTTCTCCTCCACCGCAGCCGCCTCATTGCTCGGCCCTTTTTCTGTGCGCCGTGGCTGTCGTGCCTCCTCAGCCTCCCCCCCACTGCTCTAAGATGCCAGGGCGGTCGCCCGCTCGCCCATCGTTCTTGCTTCGTGGGAGCAGAGGACCAGTGCCGCCCTCTATGCCCTTCGCTCGCGGCAAGACCCGCCATCGCCGCCGGTTAAGTTCCCTGCTGGATCCGATGACCTCCGCCTCGAACCTGCCGGCTCCATCCCGTTCCGCGCCTTGCTGCTGCTGCTGACCATGAGCTCGCCGGCTACCGCAGGGACGTCATGGTTGAGGCCACCTCCTACAGCTCCCCCTCCACCTCGCCTCTATGACCTCCCCTGCTGCTCCCTGCATCCGGCCTAGGGCCGACCCTTCCATGTGCGTGCACTTCCGGCTGCTGCTGTTGTCGCAACGTCCCCAAGCATGAGCACTTTGCATCATTTTCTGCCTCTTGCCGAGTTCGGGTGGCCCCTGTTCAAGCCACCAAGACCCCTTCGTGGTTTTCTGCCAAGTTCGTCCACCGCTGAACCGAGGGATTTTTGCCTTGCTTGGATACGCAAGACCTTTCTGAACATTGAAAGTTGTATGACACAATGACCATGGATTCGACACGCATGCGCCAAGTTCCACTACCGTTGCTCGGATTCGACAAGACAATATGTACCGTGACGCCCGAAGACCCTGGATGCACCAAGTTCCTCTTCGAACATGTACAACTACCATCCCGTGCAGGTCACCAAGTACCACAACACCGACGACCCCGAACATCTACGAGAATGTGTGTTCCACTACCGTCAACCCTCGAAGACTCTGTGGACATCAAGTTCCTCGCCGTGGCCCCGAACAACTACGAAACATGAACGACTACCCCCTCTTTGAGATGTGTGCCACTACTTCCACTGCCGTCGCGAGAATGTCTACTACCACTACTTCCCTCTATGAACTTGATCCGCTTCGAAACGCACTCTTCGAAGATATAACACCGAGACGACCACCCATGGACCGTATGCATGTGATGTGTGTATGAGATGGTTTCATGTAACTGTTGCTCGCCGCGTACGATGTATCTCTTGCGTGTTACCCGTTTCTAAGCTATCGACACGTGGGAACCCGGTAATCGGGAGCACCCCACCGTTCATCACCGGACACGCTCCCGTCACACTTTCTTTTGCACCGGCATCTCAATCGAGTTACCGGAATCGGAATGCTCCTGTGGCACCATTTCCATTGTCGTTGCCATGGCATCCCTTTCGTTTCCGCCAGGATGACAAATGCTTCATAACATGCTCATGTCAACATTTTCATAAAAATTGCATAAAACTTGCACATGTCATCTGCATCATGATAATAACATTTAAAATGTCTAAAATTGTTGTTGCTTTAAATTACTAATGCACATGAGGATTTACCGGAATTGTTGTTTGTTGTTCCGGCCTCATTTAAACTTGCCTAAACCATTAATTCAATTATGCTTCACCTCTTGCCATGCTTAACAACATTTAATATTGTTGGGTACATAAACGAGAGCGAACTAAATAAAAGGATGTGGTGTTTTGTCAATATGCATCTCGTTGCACATTGAGCTCCACTTAAACTTGTAGTTTTGTTTGTGCACTTTGCCATGCCATGCATATTTAAACCGGACATGCATCATACTTGGTTGTTCATCATGTCATGCTTATGCTTGTGTGTTTACCATGTTTCTTGCTTCTTTCCGGTTTGCTTCTCTCGTTAGCTTCAATTTCGTTCCGGAGTTGTGAGGATTCGTTCGACTACGTCCGTTTGTCTTCTTCTTGGACTCGTTCTTCTTCCTTGCAGGATTTCAGGCAAGACGACCATACCCTTGAAATCACTTCTATCTTTGCTTGCTAATTGTTCGCTCTATCGCTATGTCGCGCTACCTACCACTTGTTATATCATGCCTCCCATATTGCCATGTCAAGCCTCTAACCCACCTTCCTAGCAAACTGTTGTTTGTCTATGTTATCGCTTTTGCTCAGCCCCTCTTATAGCGTTGCTAGTTGCAGGTGAAGCTGAAGTTTGTTCCATGTTGGAACATGGATATGTTGGGATATCACAATATATCTTATTTTAATTAATACATCTATATACTTGGTAAAGGGTGGAAGGAACAGTCTTATGCCTGGTGTTTTGTTCCACTCTTGCCGCCCTAGTTTCTGTCATACGGATGTTATGTTCCTTGATTTTGCGTTCCTTACACGGTTGGGTGTTATGGGAACCCCTTGACAGTTCGCTTTGAATAAAACTCCTCCAGCAAGGCCCAACCTTGGTTTTACATTTGCCTCCTAAGCCTTCTCCCTTGGGTTCTGCAGACTCAAGGGTTATCTTTATTTTAATCCCCCGGGCCAGTGCTCCTCTGAGTGTTGGTCCAAACTAGAGCACCGTGCGGGACCGTCGCTTGGCAACTTGGGTTATGTTGGTACCTATACGCTTAGCTTATCCGGTATGCCCTGAGAACGAGATATGTGCAGCTCCTATCGGGATTTGTCAGCACAGCTGGTGGTCTTGCTGGTCTTGTTTTACCATTGTCGAAAAGTCTTGTAACTGGGATTCCGAGACTGATCGGGTGTTCCCGGGAGAAGGAATATCCTTCGTAGACCGTGAGAGCTTGTGATGGGCTAAGTTGGGACACCCCTGTAGGGTATAAACTTTAGAGAGCCGTGCCCGCGGTTATGTGGCAGATGGGAATTTGTTAATATCCAGTTTTAGAGAACTTGACACTTAACTTAATTAAAATGAATCAACCGCGTGTGTAGTCGTGATGGTCTCTTTTCGGCGGAGTTCAGGAAGAGAACACGGTCTCGTGTTATGCTTGAACGTAAGTAGCTTTAGGATCACTTCTTGATCACTTATAGTTTCTCGACCGTCGCGTTGCTTCTCTTCTCGCTCTCATTTGCGTATGTTAGCCACCATATTGCTTAGTGCTTGCTGCAGCTCCACCTCACTACCCTTCTCCTACCCATAAGCTTAAATAGTCTTGATCTCGCGGGTGTGAGATTGCTGAGTCCTCGTGACTCACGGATACTTCCAAATAGTTGCAAGTGCCGATGATACCAGTGCAGATGACGCAACCAAGCTCAAGTGGGAGCTCGATGAAGATCTTGATCATTGTTTTGTTTCGCTTCATGTTGATCAGTAGTGGAGCCCAGTTGGGACAATCGGGGATCTAGCATTTGGGGTTGTCTTCTTTTATTTTGGTTCCATAGTCGGACCTTTGATTGTACTTTGGATGATGTATGAATCAATTATGTATTGTGTGAAGTGGCGATTGTAAGCCAACTCTTTATCCCTTTCTTATTTAGTACATGGGATGTGTGAAGATTACCCCTCTTGTGACAAGCCTACCATGTGGCTATGCCTCTAAGTCGTGCCCCGACACGTGGGAGATATAGCCGCATTGTGGGTGTTATAAGTTGGTAATCAGAGTCATCCCCGACTTAGGAGCCCCCTGCTTGATCGAATCACTGATGTTGTTGAGTCTAGAACAAAATGTTTTGAGTCTTAGGATTATATATATCGGAGAGTAGGATTCTTTTTACTCCTCAGTCCCTTCTTTGCTCTGGTAAGGCCTCCTGACGTTGAAGTTTTGACTTTTCTCTCCTCAAATTTCACGAATTTGTTTTAGGATCACGCGGGTATCTTGGAATCGTTCCGATAGTCTTGTTACTAGAACATGGTTCTTGGTGCCTCCTAACATTTAGGGGTTGTGGCAGTGTCCCGGGGAGTTGAGCTCCGAGGTGTTGTCGTCATAATTTTATCGTTGCAGTTTTGGATTACCTGAGTTCGCCGACATCGAAAATCTCTTTTATGCAGTTGTTGGTGAGATAACCTCGACACCACCCAGTACTGGGGCGGGAGTTCGGGAGGATTGCCATAACTCGTATAACGGATGCTTTTCGAAGGTTGAGGTACATGATTTCCGAAGGTTTCTTGGTTATGTGTTGAAGGATGGATACAGTTGGATGTAGGGATAGTTAGTTTGGGTGAGATATTATGCTTCCCCTGTATCCCCAACACCTGATTGCATAACCAGAAAGTTTCGGGATTTTATAAGTGGGAATTCAAGTATCTCGTAGGATATCTTTCCAACAGACACATGATACAATATGGGGTCTATCATATGTTTGTTCTGATGAGGACATCAATACCATTGTTACACCCACAACCCCTACTGTTACATATACTGGACCAATTACTAGAGCTCGCGCACGCCAATTAAATTACCAGGTACTTTCGTTTCTTGGTAATGATTCTAATGTTCATGAGATTATGATGCTGCCTAAATTGGATACATTTGTTTTGCTTTCAAATGAAGGGCCTAGCTTGGAGAAGGATGAACATTGGAGCAAGAACACGCATGGAGTTGATGGCATGCGCAAGGGGATCAAGAACGGAGTTACAAGTGATGATTTCAGGACTTTGAAGCCGCCATAAGGAGTGCATGAAGCCATGGACGAAATATACAAGATGCCACTTCATAATATTCGTCCATAGGCTATTCTAGGTGCTGCGTCACCTTATTAATGGGCCAGGCCCATGTAATTTCGAAATACTTAAGTATAGGCTATTTTTAGAGTCCGTATGTGTGGGGAAACAAGAGTTAGGGTTGGTTTCGGACCCCACCCTCAAGGGCCACGAAATTCCCCTCTCTTCCTCCATATATACAGCCCTTAGGGCATCGTTTAGACTTTGGGGTTTTGTTTAGATTAAAAGTTCGCCATAGCTGCAACTTCTCGTACTTCGTTTGTGTCCAACGACCAGACCAAGACGTCACAGAACCCCACCTTGATCAATAAAGCTTTCATCTTATATTCGCAATATCCAGATTGCAATCTCAGTTTCTTGCTTGTTCTTCTTTTGCTCGCAGGAAACAGGCCCTCGTGGTCAGGTTGATCGTGCTCCGGCGTGGTCAATAACCCCTCGGAAGTTGGTTTAGCGATTGCTAAGGCGCGACGTCTCGCACGTTCGTAGTCGGATCGTCAAGGTCGACTCCCATAGAAAACGATAGCCACCATCTCATCGAAACATCGGGACACCTTTGCCTCTATCAAGTGGTATCAGATTTCCAGGTTGCTCGGTGAGATTTTTACAGTTTTTCGTAGATTAGATCGAGTCTGTTTTTCATACCTACAGTCCACGAAAAAGCCACAAAAAAATTAGGGTTAGTTCATCATATCCGAACCAATCTGAGCCTTTGCATAATCTTTTTAGGGTTTTTGCTTTGTTGAATTTGCGGTTGCATCGTCATGTCAAGTTGCTGGTCTTAGAGTCTAGTCTTTTAGAGTTTCGAGTTCTGGTCATAAGTTGTCACGCCGCCGCCGCACCATCATCATCGCCCATCTACCACCATTGCTTATCTGCCACCATTCTGAATCCGTATCCATATACCACCACCAATCCGTATCCATATACCACCACCAATCTGTATCCATATACCACCACCAATCTGTAACCATATATCCACCACCAATCCGAGTTCTTCTCATATTAGGTTTGTTCTTGAGATCAATCTCAATTCCGATTCGTGTTTCCTTGCCTGCGTAGGTCTCGGAAGAAAAAAAAGAGTCTGGAGACCCCCGGGCAGTTTTTAGGCCAAAATTTTCACGGGCAAAAATATTTTTTCCCTATCCTATTTTTAAGTTTTTCTGAGTCTTTTGAGCCACGTGCCATCATAGTGATTTTTTGTCGCACTTTTTCGTCGTCGCTGCCCTGATTTCCGAAAAAAAAAGTGAAAAAAAAAATTTCGTGCCCATCCTATCAGTTTGACGAGGGAAGAGTTTTGAGACACTCGCCATTATAGTAATTTTTCGCAAAAAAAAGAGGAGCGCAAAAAAAAGCGAAAAAAAAAGTTCCAGAGTGTGCTTTTCCCTTATTTACGTGCAGCGCCGTGATTTTGTTAGTGTTCTAGGCTCGCGTCTCTAGCACGGTCTAGCCTAGGACCAGCACAGTACTGTCGTTGAGCGTTTATTCAACTTTGCATCTCTGAATTGATTATTGCTGACCCTTTTTGCTACCATACTATAAGCCTTCCCAGCTCCACATACCTCTACGTCGTGCGTTTGACTCTCCCTGGCAATCGCTCTATCCAAGATTTTGAGAGTTTTGACTACAACGGTTGCCGATCACCGCCTGCTACTGGGTAAGAACTGGTAAGAATTTGAGATTTGCTTGACGGATTTGTGACACCCGCCACCACCACCTCTTGTTAGTATTCTGTAGGATCATATTCTTGTGTGTTTTCTATTGTTGCTAACCATGGCAGGATCACAAGCCGACGAGACTGACTGGGAGAACATGACGAATCAGGAGTTGCATGATAAATTTCAGCAAATGATGAATGGACAGGTGCAGGATGTGCTAAACAGATTTGAAGAGGCCATGGAGAAGATAGATGACATGGAGAAGACGTTCGAAACAAATCTCAATAATAGGTTTAACGAATTGCTCGTGCGTCTTCCACCACCACCACCGGCTGCACCTAACGCACCTCTACAACAACAACAACGACGACTACCTACACATCGTGAAACAGCCCTCCGCCGAGCGAGCCGTCTCCCTCTTGCACCTGGCCAAACTGTTGGTGCTGCTGTTGCTACTTCTGTGGCTCCTGCTGCTGATGCGGAGGAGGATGATTTTGCTGGCGATTACGGGGATGAGGTTGATCAAAATCAGAACTACGTGCCACCACCAGCACAGCAACCATCAGGTCGTCCACATGCAAATAATGGCAATGGTAGGGCTCACCCTCAGGTACGAGATCACGACCATCTCCCTAAACTAAAATTGAATATTCCACCATTTGAGGGTAGATATGTTCCTGATATATATCTTACTTGGGAGTTAGAAACTGAACAGCGATTTACATGTTTACAATATCCCGAGGAGAGACGTGTTCCTGCTGCTGTTTGTGCATTCACTAGTTTTGCATGTGTTTGGTGGTCTGAGCATTGTAGATTATATCCCATTCCTGCTACTTGGGCTGCTTTGAAAACTGCTATGCGTACTCGTTGGGTTCCACCATATTATCAACGTGAATTACTTCAAAAATTGCAGCGCTTAAGACAGGGAAAAAATTCTGTAGAAGAATATTATCAGGAATTACAAACTGGCATGATTAGATGTGGTATTATTGAGGAGAATGAAGCTATGCTTGCACGTTTTATGGGTGGATTAAATAGAGAGATTCAGACGATTCTAGAGTATAAGGAGTATACTAATATCACTCGTTTATTCCATCTTGCTTGTAAAGCTGAACGTGAAGTGCAGGATCGACAGGCATTGGCGCGGACTAACTTTTCTGCAGGTCGACCTTCTTCATGGACACCACGTGCATCATCTACTTCCACACGTTCTGCTACACCGGCGCCTCCGTCGGCTGCCACCTCCAACCGTGATACAATAAAGCAGGCACAATCACCACTATCTGCCAAGAGCACACCTTCTGGGCCTGCAAAGAGCTCTTCTTCATCCATGGCATCAACAGGGCAAACACATGATATTATTTGTCGACGTTGCAAGGGTGGAGGTCATTATGCGAGAGAATGCCCATCTAAGCGTGTGATGATTGTTACTGAGGATGGTGGGTATGAGTCCGCTAGTGACTATGATGAGGAGACTTTGGCTCTTATTACACGTGACGAACACGGTGGAGACGATTCTGATCATGAGACGCAATACATGGCTCCTGAAGATGCTGACAGGTATGAATGTTTAGTTGCTCAACGTGTTTTGAGTGTGCAGGTTACACAAGCTGAGCAAAATCAGAGGCATAATTTGTTCCATACAAAGGGAGTTGTGAAGGAACGTTCTGTTCACGTGATCATAGATGGAGGGAGTTGCAACAACTTGGCTAGCATCGAGATGGTGGAGAAGCTATCTCTCACCACAAGACCACATCCACATCCTTACTACATCCAATGGTTCAACAACAGCGGCAAGGTTAAGGTAACACGTACTGTTCGTGTGCATTTTAGTATCTCTACATATGCTGATTATGTTGATTGTGATGTGGTACCTATGCAAGCATGTTCCTTATTACTTGGTAGACCATGGCAATTTGATAAAAATTCTATTCACCATGGTAGAAACAATCAGTATACTCTTGTTCATAAGGATAAAAATATTACTTTGCTTCCTATGACTCCTGATTCCATTTTGAAAGATGATATTAATAGAGCTAATAAAGCAAAACAGGAGAAAACTAAGAGTGAAAATCAGATTGTGGCAAAAGAATTTGAGCAACAAATGCAGCCTAATAATAATAAACAATCTAGTGTTGCTTCTGAAATTAAATTGAAAAGTGCATGTTTACTTGCCACCAAATCTGATATTGATGATCTAGATTTTAGCAAATCTGTTTGCTATGCTTTTGTGTGCAAAGAGGCATTATTTTCATTCGAGGACGTGCCTTCCTCTTTGCCTCCTACTGTCACTAACATTTTGCAGGAGTTCGCCGACGTCTTTCCACAAGACGTGCCACCGGGATTACCACCTATTCGCGGGATTGAGCATCAAATTGACTTAATTCCCAGTGCATCATTACCCAACCGTGCACCATACCGTACCAATCCAGAGGAGACGAAGGAGATTATGCGTCAAGTACAAGAACTGCTCGACAAAGGTTATATACACGAATCCCTTAGTCCTTGTGCTGTTCCTATCATTTTAGTGCCGAAAAAGGATGGTACGTCGCGTATGTGCGTTGATTGTAGAGGCATTAATAATATTACTATTCGTTATCGTCATCCTATTCCTAGGCTAGATGATATGCTTGATGAATTGAGTGGCTCTACAGTATTCTCCAAAGTTGATTTGCGTAGTGGTTACCATCAAATTCGTATGAAATTGGGAGATGAATGGAAAACATCATTTAAAACTAAGTTTGGATTATATGAGTGGTTAGTCATGCCTTTTGGGTTAACTAATGCACCTAGTACTTTCATGAGGTTAATGAACGAAGTTTTACGTGCTTTCATTGGACGATTTGTGGTAGTTTACTTTGATGACATATTGATTTATAGCAAATCTTTGGAGGAACATTTGGAACATTTACGTGCTGCTTTTATTGCTCTACGTGATGCAGGTTTGTTTGGTAACCTTGGAAAGTGCACCTTTTGCACCGACCGAGTATCTTTTCTTGGCTATGTTGTTACTCCACAGGGAATTGAAGTTGATAAAGCCAAGATTGAAGTTATTGAGAGTTGGCCGCAGCCCAAAACGGTCACACAAGTGAGGAGTTTCCTTGGCCTCGCTGGTTTCTATCGGCGTTTTGTGAGAGATTTCAGCACCATTGCTGCACCTCTCAATGAGCTTACAAAGAAGGATGTACCTTTTGTTTGGGGTACCGCACAGGAAGAAGCCTTCACGGTATTGAAAGATAAGTTGACACATGCTCCTTTACTCCAACTTCCTAATTTCAATAAGACTTTTGAGCTTGAATGTGATGCTAGTGGAATTGGATTAGGAGGTGTGTTATTACAAGATGGAAAACCTGTTGCATACTTTTCTGAAAAATTGAGTGGGCCTAGTCTGAACTATTCTACTTATGATAAAGAATTATATGCTCTTGTTCGGACCTTAGAAACATGGCAACATTATTTATGGCCCAAGGAATTTGTTATACATTCTGATCATGAATCTTTGAAACACATTAAAAGTCAAGCAAAACTGAACCGTCGACATGCTAAATGGGTTGAATTCATTGAGACTTTCCCTTATGTGATTAAACACAAGAAGGGTAAAGAAAATGTTATTGCTGATGCCTTGTCTCGTCGTTATACTATGCTTTCACAACTTGACTTTAAAATATTTGGTTTGGAGACCATCAAAGATCAATATGTTAATGATGCTGAATTTAAAGATGTATTGCAGAATTGTAAGGAAGGGAGAACTTGGAACAAGTTCGTTCTTAACGATGGATTTGTGTTTCGTGCTAACAAGCTATGCATTCCAGCTAGCTCCGTTCGTCTTTTGTTGTTGCAGGAGGCGCATGGAGGAGGATTAATGGGACACTTTGGCGTCAAGAAGACGGAGGATATACTTGCTACACATTTCTTTTGGCCAAAGATGAGACGAGATGTTGAGCGTTTTGTTGCTCGCTGCACTACATGTCAAAGAGCTAAGTCACGACTCAATCCTCATGGTTTATATATGCCTTTGCCTGTACCTAGTGTTCCTTGGGAGGATATATCTATGGACTTTGTTTTAGGTTTACCTAGAACAAAGAAGGGGAGGGATAGCATATTTGTTGTCGTGGATAGGTTCTCGAAAATGGCACACTTTATACCATGTCATAAAAGCGATGATGCTATTAATGTTGCTGATTTGTTCTTTCGTGAAATTATTCGCTTACATGGTGTGCCAAATACTATTGTTTCAGATCGTGATACTAAATTTCTTAGCCACTTTTGGAGATGTTTATGGGCTAAGTTGGGGACTAAGCTGCTTTTTAGTACTACTTGTCACCCCCAAACTGATGGACAAACTGAAGTAGTCAATAGAACATTGTCTACTATGCTTAGGGCTGTTTTGAAGAATAACAAGAAAATGTGGGAAGAATGCTTGCCTCATATTGAATTTGCTTATAATCGTTCATTGCATTCTACTACTAAGATGTGCCCTTTTGAAATTGTGTATGGTTTCCTACCTCGTGCACCTATTGATTTGTTGCCTCTTCCATCTTCGGAGAAGGTTAATTTTGATGCTAAAGAACGTTCTGAATTGATTTTAAAAATGCATGAGTTAACTAAGGAAAACATTGAGCGTATGAATGCTAAATATAAACTTGCTGGAGATAAGGGTAGAAAACATGTTGTGTTTGCACCTGGAGATCTTATTTGGTTACATTTGCGTAAAGATAGATTTCCTAATCTGCACAAATCAAAGCTAATGCCACGTGCTGATGGTCCTTTTAAGGTTTTAGAGAAAATAAATGATAATGCATATAAACTTGAGCTACCTGCAGATTTTGGGGTTAGTCCCACTTTTAACATTGCAGATTTGAAGCCTTATTTGGGTGAGGAAGATGAGCTTCCGTCGAGGACGACTTCATTTCAAGAAGGGGAGGATGATGAGGACATCAATACCATTGTTACACCCACAGCCCCTACTGTTACATATACTGGACCAATTACTAGAGCTCGCGCACGCCAATTAAATTACCAGGTACTTTCATTTCTTGGTAATGATTCTAATGTTCATGAGATTATGATGCTGCCTAAATTGGATACATTTGTTTTGCTTTCAAATGAAGGGCCTAGCTTGGAGAAGGATGAACATTGGAGCAAGAACACGCATGGAGTTGATGGCATGCGCAAGGGGATCAAGAACGGAGTTACAAGTGATGATTTCAGGACTTTGAAGCCGCCATAAGGAGTGCATGAAGCCATGGACAAAATATACAAGATGCCACTTCATAATATTCGTCCATAGGCTATTCTAGGTGCTGCGTCACCTTATTAATGGGCCAGCCCATGTAATTTCGAAATACTTAAGTATAGGCTATTTTAGAGTCCGTATGTGTGGGGAAACAAGAGTTAGGGTTGGTTTCGGACCCCACCCTCAAGGGCCACGAAATTCCCCTCTCTTCCTCCATATATACAGCCCTTAGGGCGTCGTTTAGACTTTGGGGTTTTGTTTAGATTAAAAGTTCGCCATAGCTGCAACTTCTCGTACTTCGTTTGTGTCCAACGACCAGACCAAGACGTCACAGAACCCCACCTTGATCAATAAAGCTTTCATCTTATATTCGCAATATCCAAATTGCAATCTCAGTTTCTTGCTTGTTCTTCGTTTGCTCGCAGGAAACAGGCCCTCGTGGTCAGGTTGATCGTGCTCCGGCGTGGTCAATAACCCCTCGGAAGTTGGTTTAGCCATTGCTAAGGCGCGACATCTCGCACGTTCGTAGTCGGATCGTCATGGTCGACTCCCACAGAAAACGATAGCCACCATCTCATCGAAACATCGGGACACCTTTGCCACTATCATGTTCCGATTTATTTTGCAAGCCAATCCTTTGTTTTTCTTTTGATTATGGTATTCGAGTTGCTTCGAAGTCAAGTGTGGAATCCATACCTTTTCCTATATGGTATTCTTATATTTCTATGGGAATACTAATCCTTTTTGATCATCGAGGTTGTCATGTTAATTCTTTTCAACCGGCGTGGTCCCTTCAAGTTAATCCGATCCCTTGAACATTTGCAAGATCAATGCTTAGTTATTCACAATGGTGTTTATTTCATCCGTCCTAAGTTGTCTTTGTTTTTCCCGCCCTCCCACCCTTTTACTTCAAGGAATCAGATTTCTTAATCAACTATCCATTTTATTCATGTGAAGTCTCTTCATCCTTTTCTTTCAAGTTTCGATCCGGTGATATATCATGAAGATACTAACGGAGCTTCAAGTTCATCATTCTCCATTCTTTTCTTCTCCGGTGGATTCAAGTCAAGCTTTGTCGATCATATCCTTTCCTCGTTTCAAATATTTTATTATGCCGGTGCACCTCATAATCATTCCCCGTTTGCTATTCAATTGTTCCGGAGTGCCGAAGATATCATTCAAGATTAATGTTTCCACTCCGCATCAATTCAAACTATTTCAAGGTTGTTACCTCATTCAAGCCATTTAATTCAACCAGTGCAATCTATCTTTTAAATCGTTCAATGATGTTTCTTTTGAGTGGGCCCTAATCCACAGGTCTTTTCCCAGGATCTTATCTGACTCTTCTAATTTTTCCCGGAGCTTCTCAAATTCTTTCAAAGTTGACGTAAGAATGAATTATCATCAGTCATATGTATTTCTCCAAGATTTGTCAAATTATTTTCATTGTTGGTTCAACCTTTCTAATTTTCATCCCGGAGTATCTCAACAATTCATGGTGGTGTTTCTAGTCGTCATTCTCGGATTTTGAATACCAAAGAAGAGTTACTGTTAAATCCTTACCCGTTCTTTCAAAGATTCGTGATTCTTGCTTGATGCTTTCCTCTCATAATTGTTTTTGATTATGAGCATTCTTTTTACCCTTCCGGAGCAATTCAGGAGTCTTTTCAGTTTGATTCTCCGGAGCCCATCATCTCAGAATTATTCATTCTTAACTTTCAGCTATTGTTCTCCAAATCTTACCGGTGCATCATTCAAATGTTCTCCAATCATCTCGTGATCTCTTCGTTCTCTTGTATCAAATTCCCTCAAGTATCTTCATTCGTTCTCTAATTCTTCCCTATGTTTCTTTATCTTTTCTTCATTCATTTTTTTAATTCTTATGGCAGTTTGTTAAAGGTTCCTCTTCATACGTTATCATATCAATTCATTTGTTCTTTCCAATCTTACCGGCGGATCATTGAAGTCATTTTTCAAGCTTGCGCTATATCTCTCCTAATCCTTTCTACATGAGTAAGTAGTATGCCAAATTCGTTGCTTGTCATCGATAAATTGGTGAAGGGTATGCATAACGAAATTCTTATTATTGTTTCATCCAAGTGTTCTAGATTCTTCTTTCCAGAGTTGTTCATCATGCCTCATTTCTCGGTTCGAGATACTTCATCTTTTCTTTTCCGGAGTTCCAAGTTTTCCACACTATCTCATCGCGAAGCTTCATCTAAACCATCGCAAGTCCTCACCTCGTGTTTCAACTTCTCTTTCTTTTCGTTATCCTTTTTTTACTGGAGTTATTCATGGAGGTTCTACATGGTGGTTCGTCAAGGATTCTTTTCATTCTTCAATTGTTTTTCAAGATTTCTCTAAGATTTAAGATCTACCAAGCCATACTCTAAAATAAACATGGTGCCCAACACATGTTTTGTTTTGAGGAGTCAAGCATTCTTCATCTGGCATCTGGAGTGCAATTCTTTCTCTCTTATCTTTTGAGGTGGTGTTATGTCACTCTTGACAATTTCCCTTCGCGTTTCATGATTCACAAGTTGTCCGCAATGACATATTGTAAACCCATCATTTTCAATTCGTTCATGAGATCCTTTGCAACCCATCAATCTCTTCATTGGAGTTATCTTGGGTTATATTTCACCTACAGCTTTCCCTAAGGAATGTTGCTATTGTGGTGCTTATCTATGATCCAAGTTTTCTCCTTAATTATCACCTTGGTGGAAGGAGCTTTCTATCTTTTCTGGCTCTCAATCAAATCATTTGTTTCCGTCGGTGGCAGAAGCTCACCTCATAATTTTGAGATGTTTCGATGAGCCCACGAGGATCATATCCTTTCGTGTTGATCTTCCAACAACTCCGTTCAATCCTTCTTTGCAAGGATGCTCTGTCAAATTCATTTGTGGTGGAAGTTGTTGTTCTTTTCTCCGTTCTTTTCATTTCATAGTTTCATTTATCCGGAGGCATGGTGATGTTGCTCTCTTCGACCCATCATCCCATTTTTGTCAAATATCATGTTCTTTTCCTTGCTTATCCGTTTAGCAGGAGTGTTGTGTCCTCTGCTCAAGTTCTTTTCATCTTATCAAGTCTTGTATCTCTTTTCAACTGTAGTGATGTTCGAATTTGTTCTTCCTTGTTCCTTGTTATCTCGTTTCAACCAGAGTGGTTTCAATTCCTTCTTGTCCATTGTACTCGTCATTCATAGCCTTCGAACCTCCAAGGTTCACATGGTGTTCCTTGTTTCTCTATTCTACCGGAGTGCTTTCAATTTCGTTCAATATGTTGTGTTCTTCTTTCAAGTTTTAAACCTCTAAAGGTTTGTTGGTTTCACTCGTTTGTCATAAAAGCAACTTAGTTTTACCTATTCTCTTCCTCTTCCGTTTCTCTTCGGTGCCATCTTTAGATCTCGGGACGAGATCCTCTTGTAGTGGTGGAGTGTTGTAACGCCCCAAAACCGGAGCTTGAGATGCCTTCCATGAT
Organism: Triticum urartu; assembly: GCF_056163025.1. Classification (NCBI taxonomy): domain Eukaryota; kingdom Viridiplantae; phylum Streptophyta; class Magnoliopsida; order Poales; family Poaceae; genus Triticum; species Triticum urartu. Next base: position 351,716,866 of record NC_141879.1, on the reverse strand, counting down.
TTCCGAGATTCGTCGTGTGATTTGTTTGCTTCATTGCTTTCTTTTTTGCATCATGTGCATTGCATCATGTCATCTTGCACCTCTTCTTAAAACTCAACCAATTAAATTGTATGGATCTTTGATTCATTTAAATCGAGGGATATTCACTATGGTGATTTCTCTTTAAAACATATTCTCCCAATATTTTAGGGAGCTATAAAAATTATATTCCAATAATTTGGAATCACCCATAAGCACACTTGCAAAATATCCCAATGCCTTTGCTATCTTAATTCTTGGTCTCCAACCTTGCCATATATTCTTTCATCATATTCCGGAGCTCCACCAAAAATCTGAACATTTTTGGACCTTCCCAAATCTCACTTTCTATTCAAATCATTCAAATTTAAATCAAATGAGCTTGAATTTAAATCTTTCAATCATGGTGTTTTCTATTTTCTCAGAACAAGCACATTTTTGTGAGTCTGGGAAAATTATTCGTGTGTCCAACTTCTTCCCCTAACACCTCCTTCCTTTTCTTCTCTCTCCTGTCTTTCTTTGTTTTTTTCATGTTATTGCAATAGTTTTAGATGAGAGAGAGCTGTCAACCAGGCCGGCCCATACTTCCCCCGCAGCCAAAGTGGCCCAAGGCCCAGCAGCTAGCCTCCCTAGGCCCAACATCTCCCAGCCAGGCCATCCATTCCCGCACCCCAGCCGCATCCTAACCCTAGCTGCTCGATCCCCTCATCCCTCTCCCCTCAACCGCTCGTTCCCTCGTCCTCCCTCCGCCGCCACACACGCCTCGCGCCCTATCCCCTCGCTCCCACATGCATCGCTAGGGAGAGGCGTTCCCCAGCACGCGCGAGCCCTGCGCCCCCGCCTCCTTCTCCCACCAAAGCCGCCGTCCTTCTCCTCCACCGCAGCCGCCTCATCGCTCGGCCCTTTTTCCGCGTGCCATGGCCGTCGCGCCTCCACTGCCTCCCCCCCCCCAATGCTCTAAGATACTAGGGCGGTCGCTTGCTCGCCCGTCGTTATTGCTTCGTGGGAGCAGAGGACCAGCGGCGCTCTCCATGCCCTTCGCTCGCGCCAAGACCCACCATCGCCGCCAGTCAAGTTCCCCGCTGGATCCAGTGACCTCCGCCTCGAACCCGCCGGCTCCGTCCTGTCCCCCCCACCTCGCCTCTATGACCTCCCCTACTGCTCCCTACATCCAGCCTAGGGCCGACCCTTCCATCTGCATTCACTTCCGGCTGCTGCTGTTGTCGCAACGTCCTCGAGCATGAGCACTTTGCATCGTTTTCTGCCTCCTGCCGACTTCGGGTGGCCCCTGTTCAAGCCGACAAGAACCCTTCGTGGTTTTTCGCCAAGTTCAGCCACCGCTGAACCGAGGGCTTTTTGCCTTGCTTGGATACACAAGACCTTTCTTAACATTGCAAGTTGTATGACACAATGACCATGGATTCAACACGCATGCGCCAAGTTCCACTACCGTCGCTCGGATTCGACAAGACAATGTGTACCGCGACACCGGAAGACCCTGGATGCACCAAGTTCCTCTTCGAACATGTACAACTACCATCCCGTGTAGGTCACCAAGTACCACGACACCGACGACCCCAAACATCTACGAGAATGTGTGCTCCAATACCGTTGACCCTCGAAAAGTCTGTGGACATCAAGTTCCTCGTCGTGGCCCCGAACATCTATGAAACATGAACGACTACCCCCTCTTTGAGATGTGTACCACTACTCTACTTCTCTCTATGAACTTGATCCGCTTCGAAACGCACGCTTCGAAGGTATAACACCGAGACGACCACCCGTGGATCGTATGCATGTGATGTGTGTATGAGATGGTTTCATGTAACTGTTGCTCGCCGCGTACGATGTATCTCTTGCACGTTACCCGTTTCTGAGCCATCGACACGTGGGGACCTGGTAACCGGGAGCACCCCACCGTTCATCGCAGGACACACTCCCATCACACTTCCTTTTGCACCGGCATCTCAATCGAATTACCGGAACCGGAATGTTGCCGTGGCACCATTTCCGTTGTCATTGCCGTGGCACCTCTTTCGTTTCCTCCACGAGGACAAATGCTTCATAACATGCTCATGTCAACATTTTCATCAAAATTGCATAAAACTTGCACATGTCATCCGCATCATGATAATAACATTTAAAATGTCTAAAATTGTTGTTGCTTTAAATTACTAATGCACATGAGGATTTACCGGAATTGTTGTTTGTTGTTCCGGCCTCATTTAAACTTGCCTAAACCATTAATTTAATTATGCTTCACCTCTTGCCATGCTTAACAACATTTAATATTTTTGGGTACATAAACGGGAGCGAACTAAATAAAAGGATGTGGTGTTTTGTCAATATGCACCCCGTTGCATATTGAGCTTCACTTAAACTTGTAGTTTTGTTTGTGCACTTTGCCATGCCATGCATATTTAAACCGGACATGCATCATACTTGGTTGTGCATCATGCCATGCTTACGCTTGTGTGTTCACCATGTTGCTTGCTTCTTTCCAGTTTGCTTCTCTCATTAGCTTCTGTTTCATTCCGGAGTTGTGAGGATTCGTTCGACTACGTCCGTTTGTCTTTTTCTTGGACTCGTTCTTCTTCCTTGCGGGATTTCAGGCAAGATGACCGTACCCTCGAAATCACTTCTATCTTTGCTTGCTAGTTGTTCGCTCTATCACTATGTCGCGCTACCTACCACTTGTTATATCATGCCTCCCGTATTGCCATGTCAAGCCTCTAACCCACCTTCCCAGCAAACCGGTGTTTGGCTATGTTACCGCTTTTGCTCAGCCCCTCTTATAGCGTTGCTAGTTGCAGGTGAAGCTGAAGTTTGTTCCATGTTGGAACATGAATATGTTGGGATATCTCAATATCTCTTATTTTAATTAATGCATCTATATACTTGGTAAAGGGTGGAAGTCTTGACCTTATGTCTGGTGTTTTGTTCCACTCTTGCCGCCCTAGATTCCGTCATACCGATGTTATGTTCCTTGATTTTGCGTTCCTTACGCGGTTGGGTGTTATTGGAACACCTTGACAGTTCGCTTTCAATAAAACTCCTCCAGCAAGGCCCAACCTTAGTTTTACATTTGCCTCCTAAGCCTTTTCCCGTGGGTTCTGTAGATTCAAGGGTCATCTTTATTTTAAACGACCGGGCCAGTGCTCCTCTGAGTGTTTGTCCAAACTAGAGCACCGTGCGGGACCGTCCCTTGGCAACTTGGGTTATGTTGGTACCTGTACGCTTAGCTTATCCGGTGTGCCCTGAGAACAAGATATGTGCAGCTCCTATCGGGATTTGTCGGCACAGCGGGTGGTCTTGCTGGTCTTGTTTTACCATTGTCGAAAAGTCTTGTAACTCGGATTCCGAGACTGATCAGGTCTTCCCGGGAGAAGGAATATCCTTCGTTGACCGTGAGAGCTTGTGATGGGCTAAGTTGGGACACCGCTGCAGGGTATAAACTTTCGAGAGCCGTGCCCGCGGTTACGTGGTAGATGGGAATTTGTTAATATCTGGTTGTAGAGCACTTGACACTTAACTTAATTAAAATGAATCAACCGCGTGTGTAGCCGTGATGGTCTCTTTTCGGCGGAGTCCGGGAAGAGAACACGGTCTCGTGTTATGCTTGAACGTAAGTAGCTTCAGGATAACTTCTTGATCACTTATAGCTTCTCGACCGTCGCGTTGCCTCTCTTCTCGCTCTCATTTGCGTATGTTAGCCACCATATTGCTTAGTGCTTGCTGCAGCTCCACCTCACTACCCTTCTCCTACCCATAAGCTTAAATAGTCTTGATCTCGCGGGTGTGAGATTGCTGAGTCCTCGTGACTCACGGATACTTCCAAATAGTTGCAAGTGCCAATGATACCAGTGCAGGTGACGCAACCAAGCTCAAGTGGGAGCTCGATGAAGATCTTGATCGTTGTTTTGTTTTCTTTCCTGTTGATCAGTAGTGGAGCTCAGTTGCGACGATCGGGGATCTAGCATTTGGGGTTGTCTTCTTTTATTTTGGTTCCGTAGTCGGACCTTTGATTGTACTTTGGATGATATATGAATTAATTATGTATTGTGTGAAGTGGCGATTGTAAGCCAACTCTTTATCCCTTTCTTATTCAGTACATGGGATGTGTGAAGATTACCCCTTTCGCAACAAGCCTACCATGCGGCTATGCCTCTAAGTCGTGCCCCGACATGTGGGAGATATAGCCGCATTGTGGGTGTTACATAGTTGATGAGGTAGGAACCTATTGCCTTTTATTCAAACCTTGGGTGTTACTACGTTATGCTTATACATCTATGCTATGCTCGTAGACGTGGTTTGGTTTTGAGAGAATTCATGAAAGATGTGAGAGTTATTATTAACTAAGGGTGAACTTAAGGTGTCTACTTTAATACACATCTGGGTGATTGGTTGTGGGCACCTGGGGATATACCAGTGTTGTCCAAGGAGATCCCGGGGAACCTGTGTGATCATCCTATGGTTTGCCACCCAGGCTCAAAAGGATCATAATGTTATTCATGCTGGAAACTTCCATGCGCAGCGACAAGACATTATGGGCTCTGGCACAGTTGAGTATGTTGTGTGACCTCTTTTAGCGGTAGACTAGCACATGTAGGGGATATAGGTGGTACTATCTACCCATCGTATAGAGTTAATGCTTCTGAAAGGCTGTGTCTCGGTCATCCGTTTCTCAAACATCATGTAGTGCGAGAAATTTAACGTTGGAGATCGAGTCTTCTGGGGAAAAGTGTGCAAACCTCTGCGGAGTGTACAAACTAATCATAGTTAGCTGTGTCCCCGGTTATGGACATTTTGAGTATCTGGTACTTGAATTATTATGTTGATCTCATCACTTTGCTTAATTAATTTGTCGGGTTATAACTTTTAATTTTGGGATTGAGTTGGGGTTACCTTCTCAATGTTTTCAACAAACTTTGTAGTTAAATAAAATATATTCCTTTGTTGTAGGGAAAAAAACTAGCTTTATGCAAATGATAAGCATAGAGCCACCACCAGCCATATATGCATGTAGTGATAGCTATTATTTTGTTCATTGCGTCCTCATTTCTGACTCTTCTCCATTTCTAATCTATAGATGGCGGACCCAAGGAAAAAGTTCACTCATCCGGATGACGACACCCCTTTCGGATGACACCTGAAGGAGGTCACTAGGTACCTGAGCATCGGAATACCAAGCTTCACCGTAACCTACACCGCCACTCTACCTGAAGAAGAGCGTTGGATGATTCGAGTACATATTCCAGGAAGGACGTTCACGCCAGTTACCAAGCCCACCGAGTTTTCCTTTGATAGACCAACCTGGAGTCTAGGAAAGAGCATGGCCGCCCACCTCACCATTGGACGCATCGGCAAGGTATACAATAAGGAGCTTAAGGACACCATCTACCAGATATGTGGACGTAGAGATGAGCAATGGGAGATGATTTGCCCAGGAAGGATAGTTCCATTGCAGCCTTCATACAGGAAGTAAATCAACACATTCGTCGCCAAGAGAACCAAATGTGCACCAGTATGATAGACATGAAGAAGGTGATGACCCGGAACATGGAGCTGGAGGAGGAACTCAAGTCTATGCATGATGGATATGAAGAAGAAATTGTTGTACTACTGGGGAAGAATGAAGACCCGAAGAAGAAGCTAGGAATATTCATGGGAGATCCTGAACTTGAAAAGGACATCCGTTCTGAAGACTACATCATACTCGACGACACCGACTCCGACCACGACAGTGATGATGACTATGAAGACGAAGCTGGAGCAGATATCATGGAGTCATCCATCGATCAAAATTTCTAGTCGACCACCATATTATCAGTATTATTCTCCCATGTATATAGTAATAGTCCGATCATTTTGTAACGATAGCTTAGATCGATTGTATGATCTTGTTTGAATTGAGTGGTGAGAAATGAATGTGTTTGTCTCATGTGCATATGGGTAGTGATATCTCTTTAAACCTCACTCTATTCTGTTCTCACCCCTCTCAACCTATCAGATGCCTCCGAGACGTGACCCCGTATTTGTCTTCCCACTAAGCTCACCCAGTTGATCCAACAGCAGAATGCCTTGATGCAGTTGCTAGTCCAGAACCAAGGCAACAACAACAACAACAACAACAACAACCCACCGCCATCACCACCAGTTGACAACTTAGCCCATTTTCTAAGGTTGAATCCGCCGGTGTTCTCTAGTAGCACTAAGTCGATTGTTGGTGATGACTGGCTCCGCAGGATTGGAAGGGAGCTGACCACTGCAGGTTGTACATATGCTGAGAAGGTGTGCTTTTCCGCACATCAACTGGATGGACCCGCAGCCTCATGGTAGGAGAACTACACTACCACTTTCCCCGTGGCTAGTGTCACTTGGGATCAGTTTCAGCAAGCATTATGTACTACACATGTCTCAACCGGAGCTATGAGCATGAAGAAGCATGAGTTTCGCAACTTACGCCAGGGAAATCATACTGTGGGGCAGTATGTGGATGAGTTCAACAAGTTAGCTCGCTATGCCCCAGATGATGTGGCCATAGATGCCACGAAGCAGGAGAAGTTTATGGAGAGGCTGAATGATGAGTTGAGTATGCAGTTGATGGTGGCAACATTCGCCAACTACCAGGAGTTGGTAGATAGGGCTCTCATGATTGAAGGCAAGCAGCAGCAGATTGAGAACTGCAAATGCAAGTATGGACATGGGAAGTACAACTCAGGAGCTCAGCAGAAGCCCCGTTTACCCCGAACTCGGGAGGACATACCCATCATAACCATGGAGGCCACACTCACAATGGAGGAAGTTCGCATAACCATAGTGGTCCTAAGAATGGAAATGGGAATGGAGGAGACAGCAGTCAGAGCCGTTCCAACCGAGCATGTAACATCCCAAATCTTCAATTTGGAATGTTATACACTAGATCATCATTGCATATCATATTTATTGCATTTTGGTTGATCCTAGAAATTTTACGCAACTCAAGGACTCACGGAGAGAGTTGGGGATTTCGTTATTTTCATATTTGAGTTGCCTCAAATTTTGAAAATAGGATCATTTGATTTTATTTATTTTATCTTCAATTATTTATATTACAAAAATTATGAGAGAGGGAATAAAATGACTTTCCCAAAATAAAGAAATATTGAGGATTTAATAAAAAAATCATTTTAGATTTTATCTGGTTTTATTTGCTATTTTATTTAAATTTAGGAAAAATGCGCGTTTTTCAAAATTGCCTTTAGTCCCCAAATAAATGTTCATCCTGTGTGGCTTGATTTTAGAAGCCTGGGAAAATTTATTTCAGGATTTTTGGAGTCCATTTAGTATTTCTTTTGTTTTTTTCTTCCGAGCGTAATTATTTAAAAAAACGTCCGAACCGACCTACGGGCCGTGCTAGGCCCGGACTCCTCCGGACTCAGCCTTTATAAGCCGCCGGCCCACCCCGGGCCAAAACCCTAGCCGCTGCCTGCCTCGAACCCCGCGTCGCCCCGTCGTCGCCGCCTTTCGCCGCCGGCGCCGCGCCTGACGCCGCCCTCGCCGCCGCCCGCCGCCGCCGATGCCGCCGCCCCGCCGGACCCTGCCGCCGCCCATCTCACCACCGAGTCGCCGAGGTTGACCCGCCGGTTTTCATTTGGTTTCCGCCGGTTTTCGTTCGGTTTTTTTTAGTTTCCGTTTTTTTTCTTTAGATCGGTTTTTTCGGTTTAGGCTAATTAGCGAGCGTTCGCTCGTTCGTTCGTTTTAACGAACGCGTTCTTCGTTTAGATCCAGTTAACGAACGATCGTTCGTTAAACTGTTCGTCATTTTTCTTTTTCTCGGATTAAATTCGTGATTTTTTTATCGTGATTTCTGATCCGATTTTCGTTTTAGTTTAACTTTTCGCTCGTTTATCGGAATTAGGTGATTCAAGTGCCTGGAGTTTCGTCTCGAAACCCTCTTTCTATGTAGCCAACTTAAACAAGTTTTTGCCACCATAAAAATTGCCTTAGATCCAGAATAGTAAATGAAGCCTGTTTCTTTTGCCGTTTGTCTTCCGTTGCTTCGTTCGATTTGATTCTTTTTGCCAACCGGAGTTCTTAAGTTGAACTTTCTGGTTAGATCTCTTACTTGAGTTTTACCTATGCATTAGTTGAGTACTTATTGTATGCTTGTTTGTTTGCGATAGAGTACCCGGAGTGCGCCGCTTGCTACTTCGAATCGCTAGGTTTCCCGGACCATCAGCAAGGCAAGTAACACTTTGATCATGTTTTTCCCTCTACCCAGTTTTATTGCATTAGATCAATCCTCACACATTGCATGATTAGGATCTAATTAAATTGTGGGTTTGGGAAGTAGTTGAGGTAGTACCTATTACCTGTTATTATCAAACCTTTGGGAGTTACTTCTACGTTTGCTTATTATGCCATGCTATGCTAGTAGACGTGGATTGGGTGAGTGTATCCATGACAGATGTGAGATTGTTAATTAATGGTTTACTTAAGGTGGCAACTTAAATACACATCGGGGTGGATTGAGGCACCTGGCTATTCCAGCGATTGCCTGTTTTTCTTTATGGACTGCCACCCAGGCTCAAAGGGATCATGAGATTATT